>NW_021703779.1:69468611-69792265 GCF_005190385.1 Monodon monoceros | reverse complement strand
GGGAGTTAAGGCAATTATCAATTGATAAGACTTTTGCATGAATTAGAAGTGGGTCCTTCCCCTCCTCTCCTTTCTCCTCCTTTCCTCTCCTCTCCTGTCCTCTCCTCTCCTCTTCTCCTTCTGCCCAGGAACGTCCTTTCTTTACTGCCAACTGTGTGTATCTTCCGTTGCAAGAATGCAATCTCATTTGTGCCCGAACTTTTGCTTCATGAAGAAAACAATAACTTGTTAAAATTAGACAAAAATAAAAGTTTTCCGGCGCTCTGTTAGACTGCCTGTTCAAGGATCCATTTGCCAGTCTGGGTTGGGTCAGTTTAGAGGTCAGAGGGAAACACATTGAAGAAACTATACGAGCAAAAAGATCATGATCATTGCCATGTTGTTGTTGTCGGTGGGTTCCCCACCCCCACCTTTGCAGCTGCGTTTGGTTGAAAGAGTTGTTAATCTTAGCCTGGCTATTCAGGGAGTTAAGGCAATTATCAATTGATAAGACTTTTGCATGAAGAAGAAGTGGGTCCTCTTCCAATTCTGACTTGCCTGAGTTCTTAAAAAAAAAAACCTTCCTCTTGCCTGTGGCTTCGGCTCTGACTCTGAGCAAAGAGGTAAGGCCAGCCGCAGCAAAGTGGTTCAGACATTTTGCCCCGAGGCTGGTTGTAGGGGGCGGTGGTGTTGAGGATGGGGCATCTGCACCCAGCGACAGGCTTTTCCACACCGTTGCTTTTCAGTCTTTTAATATAAGAATAGCTTCTGTCAGGAACAAAAACCGATGTTAGTTGTCTTTTTCCTTTCCATTATTTCCTTTCCTTTTTCTTTCTTCCTTCCTCCTTTCCTTCTCTCTTTCTTTCTGCTTCCTTCCTTCCTTCCTTTCTTTCTTTCTTTCTTTAGTTTTCATAATTAGTTCCCATGAATATAGATACTACCTATTGAATTCAGGTGGAATCATGTCCTTTAGCAGCTGAGATAGAATCTCTTGCACGTTAGGTGCTTTGCTTTTGAAGAAAATATCTGCATACAGTCAAATCTTCTTGCTGTTCTAACTAATCTGCTGGAGAGGTTTCCTTCGCCTTGTCCTGTCAGTCTAACTTCCCAAGTGTAACAGATGCCGCTCTCAAGCACTCCTTTCTGTGGCTTCTCTTTATTCAGCCTTGCATATTTCTCCCCATGATCTGGGTTTCCATAGAGAGAGGAATAAAAGAGGGGACCATGGTCACAAATCCCCTGCCCCATGCAAAATAAAAGAGCCTCATTCAATATACGACCCTGTCTGGACATGGGAGAAAAATAAGTCCATGAGAAGCTACTGTTGCAAAGAGCTTGTAACTAATTTTTCATAGACTGCATTTTGCCTTAAACTCAAAAGTTACCACTGGTAAACCTGCTATCTTGGGTAGCTGGGCTAAATACAGAGCTTGGTGTTCTCCTCACTGAGATCTTGAAGTCCACTACCAGATCCTCAGATCTGATTTATCCCACCCCCTTCAGAGCTATGATTTGAATATAATAATAGCTGTCGAACCCTGCCAGGTTGGGCAGCTAAAAGTTGCCCTGGAGGGGATCCAGACTTAGAATTGGAGAAACTAATTTTAGCAAGTCTGCACACCTATCTCCAGCAAGGCAACACAGGTTTCGATTACCATGCCTGGCCAGCACACAGTACCAACTTCATTCCTCCTAGGGTTGCCTTCACACCCCAACTCGCTACCCCTCCCTACTCATCACTTTGCTTGATTTCTAAGAGGACTATTCAGTTAATTTCCAAAAGCAAGTCAGATCAGCTTGATTTACTTGTACTCATTTATTTGTAACCTGGGGGTTCACAGTGGCTTTCCTCCCTCACAATATTTAAGGATATAAAACAACTCCTGAGAGTCTTTGCAGACCTTATACCCCCCTCCCTTCCCTTTCGAAGCAAGAAAGGACTCACAAAAGAAATTAAGCAGGTTAATGTAGTTCATGTCGCCCGTTCCTGTGGAAGCCTCCAAGCATGGTCGAAGTCGGGCAGCCTGTGCCCAGGCTGGTTCAGAAAGTGCCCCGGCCATGGGGCTTATGCTGCTTGTAGATTTCATATTTGAGTGTAGATTATTTGGAAGAGGGGGAGACTGTCTGTGGCTGAGGATGGATGGGGTTGAGAAGGGGATTAAGGAAAGAAGTCCAAACGGCCAGATTTGAATGTGTATAATGCAGCATGAAGCTCCAGAAGGTAGGACATGGCACATAGGCATGACCTCAAATTGGAAACTTCACCTTCAACACAAGTTCACTTTGGAAGCAGGATGAGTTACATTGGGCTTGGTGAGGACAAGTACACATTTTCTTTTTATAACCAGGGAGCTCATGAAGGAAGGGAAACAATTGAACAGCCTCTGAAAGGAAATAAGAAACCTTTTCCCTGATGTATGTACACTGAGCTCATGAGACATTCTCAGTGTGAGACACAGCTGCCCTACAAAGAGCCAGTCTACTGTACCTGCTCTTATAGTTGTTGTTGTTCTTCTTCTTCTTCTTCTTGGCAAACTGCATGGGGGAAGGTTAAGGGCTCAATATTCTGAGGGAGAACTAAAAAAAAAATTAGATGGCATTAGCAGACATTAGCCAATACTGATTCAAGCTCAATTAGTTTATTTTAAAAAGATCTCTGTTGGATTTCCTTGAACGTGAAGAAAAGAATATTCAGAGAAAAGGGGAGAGGTAGGAGTGACAGCATATAGCAAATGCCACAGCATAAACAGAGTTATTTATAAAATAAAATATTCATCATGAAAAATTTAATAAAAATACCACAATCTTCAAGAACACTAGTTATTTGTTAGCAAAATCCACTGTCAGTGGGGAAGTGCTGAGGTATTGTGTGGCTGGAGCCTCAACAGGAGGGCTAGAGGATAAGGACAATAGAGACCTTCACTGCGGAGGGAAAGGATGCTGGCTCCCACCCTGCCACTGCGTAGGCAAGGTCGAGTTGATCCCGGCTCAGTTTCTCTTCCGAGTTTAGAGTTTACTTCTTCCCTTGCCATTGCTCTATCTTACAGTGTCCCAGGGAAAGAACTCTACCGGGACAGAGCTATTGTGCAGTATTCTACGTGGCTATCATTTTTCCCGGTTCTAGGATTTAGGGTGTTTAGAAATCATTGTGGGCATTTGCCAGTCACTTTTTTTGCACTGCAGATAGAGACTAGTTTCTAGGAATCCAGTTAACAGTTCTACAAAATACAGACCCCATGTGGAATTACCTCTGTGTGTGTGTCTGTCTCCCTCTCTCCGTGTCTCTCTTTATAATGGAGTAGCAGAATGTTTATAAATTTAAATTGCAGTGGTGGTTTTTAGTTTTACTTTGACTTTTTTCTTAAAATCAGAAGTGGTGGGAGCATTTAAAAACAAGAAAAAATATTTCCAGCCACATAATTGATCAGAGGGCTTGTAGAGATGATCTATTACTTTAAACTCTGCAGATCTGTATTCAGGGCATCAATAAGTCCATCTAGTTTACCATTAGACGCTGTTTATAAATCATTGCCTTGGTTAATAGATCTGCCCCAAATTGCAATTCACTTCCTTCTTCATGGACGGATTAAGGTTTTAACGTGCAAAATTGTAAGAATACTCCAGCTTCATTCATAACTGAGATCGTGTTTCCCCTGCACTCTTGTTCTCCGTCTCCCTTCCTTAGTGAATAGTACTTATCTGAAATGGCTAGCATGCTGCATCCCCGTGTGGTAATGGGACTATGGGAAACTTGATTACAGATCAAAATATGCGCTCTTTCTAGGAAAAGACTTTTAGTAAGTAATCAGCTGAGTATTCGGGGCTCATGTTACTATTTGTGGGTCCTATGGTTGGCAAGAATCTATGTCATATTTGAAAATAAGCAAGCGACCAGATTTAACCTGCTATAATTATTCAGAAATTTCTATTATTTTTTCCCCAGATAGGGTAGGTAAGCAGGCTGATGATTATGAGAAAAATGTACTAAAAAGTATTTTAAAATCAAGTTTTATATATCAAATATAAATATATAATTGATATATGTGTGAGAGAGAAGTATTGGGGGAATAGTCCACTATGCAAGGACATTTGGGAAACCCACTTTTTACAAGAATATAAGCGCTTCCTCTGTTGTGATTGTTGTGCTAGTTCTGGGGGGAGGGGTGTTTGTTTCCTGAGTGCTCTTAAAAATCTACATATTCTGTAACTTTGGGCCACTTCTTTTGCACTTTGCCCCATTCTCGATTGGGGGAATCAATTTGGCTTGCCTGCTTGGGGAAGAGATCTATTTGATCTGGTATTTCGGTTTCCAGCTGCCTGTGGATACATGCCACAGTGTGTGTGTGTGTACATTTTATATCCAAGAAAATTTTTGGAGTTCTTTTCAATGCACAAGTGCTCAGGCAGTCAGCCAAAGAACCCAGCCCCCCACCAGGTCTTTCCTCTTGGTGGGTCCACTCCCCTAACCACGAGTCTGCAGCTAGCCCGCTCTCAATTCTGGTGTTGCTACGAACCCAAGTCCCTTAGCTACAACCTGCAGAAAGTCAGAGCCAGAGAGAATCAAAGAACTGTCCCAAAGTCCTGTACATGATCTTGGTGGGAGGGAGCGTGATCTGGGCAGCAACACTATCTCTAATCTCCGGGGTAGCCTGGCTGAGATGCTTGGATGAAGCCAAGCAGCTTGACCTGAGATAGCCTCTAAGATGCATCCTGAAAAGAGGCGGTTGGGCCAGGACAGGGGTGGGGGCGTTCAAATGAGAGATTCTGTGTTAAGATAACTCAGTGAATGATAATTCCTTGGGCTGAATGCATCTGGTTTGGACAACTGAGCAGCCAGTGAGAGGGACTTATTTTGCCAGCCTCCTGGCATTCACTGTCCTGTTCTCCCCAAGCTCTCGTCCTCTATTTGGAACAGGTTCCATAGGATGGAGGCGGCTGAATTTCCCAGGTTGGAAGTGGAGGGAGGTGGCCAGGATTTAGAATAGCCAGTGCCAAGGCAGCTGTGTGAGCTGTGTGAGCCCAGGGGCCAACCAGCAGTTAGTTTTTCAGGATCCCCTAGACCCAGGCTGAGCACACTTGCCCCTTAATAGCCACAGTTCCTTGCTCTGTGGGCCCCTTAAACATTTCTAAGTCCAATGTCTCCCTCTCTAGGCCTGAACAAAGGTAAGATGATTAAGGTAACTCTTTCTTGGGAGGCAAGACCCAGCCCCTTTACTGCCAAACACTTTATATTATCACAATTCTGCTTCAGTGACACTCTCCCTTGGAGGTGTGCTTAGGAGAGCAGTGACCCCATGATTCTTCTTGTGTGCATATGTGTTGGGGCTGATAGTTACCCTAAACTATTTTATCCAGGCACTAAGATGTTAACTCATATCACACTGAAGGCAGCAGGATTTAAACCTCCCTAATCCTCTTTAGAAAGGACAAATTTCCTGTTTATAACAATTGACAGGGGCAAGAGAAACCTTAGGCTTCTAAGGAAACACACAGGGCAATCTAAATATCAACACTCAAATTTTTCTTTTACATCCTAAATATTCCTTTTAACTTAGTCAAATAATAGTGAGAATGAGGCTCTCTCATTTCCCCCACCTACCCTCTTCTTATACTTTCAGAGAGAGATTGGGGTTCCTGTTTGCAGTTAAACTATAATTCAATCACATCTGTTCTCATCTTTACCTTTAAATGCAATATTTCCCCAGGTGCTTGATGTAAACATTAGATATGCACTCCCCCTGAGATGGATCACGTACACCTTTGTGTGTGTGTGTGTGTGTGTGTGTGTGTGTGTGTGTGTGTCTGAGAGAGAGAGAGAGAGAGTTTACAAGGCTGAACTTTGCATATTGAAGTACAACTTTATTTGAGTGTATATTGAATTCAAAAATGATCTGAGCTCTGTGTCTCTGTGTATGGATCTCAGCTCTGCAGAAGCTGAGTCTTAGAACTGTGGAAGTTTGGTTTTCCTTTAACTGCTAGTTGACAGCTTTGTAAAGAACTGAACTTTGTCCTATACAAACACCCACAGTGGTGACAGAGAGAAGCATTTGAGTTCTCCCCTCTTTCTTTGCCCCTCAAAGTAGAAGAACTGCATTTTCAAACACATTCTGCATGTTTTCACTATTCTTGAGGAGTCTGAAAAGTTTTCTAAAGAGGAGGAAAATAAGTCACAACACACAAATAGAAACACTTCGGGAAAGATATAATATGCTTTTTTTCTGAAATTTTACTACTAAAAATGGAAAGAGACCAAGCTTTCTAAAAACACTTCTAGTGAGATGATGACTTGCATTATAAACATATTTACTCTTCTCTTTTCATGTCTTTAGAGCAAGTCTCATTCCAGACAACTGTATGTAAAACTCTACTGAATTATCCATCCTATCATATTTTAAAAGGTGTGATATCTGTACCTGTTATGGAAGGGAATCAGAATACAGTTACTGGAAATTGTGGGGGATGTTGTAGAACAATACAATGAAGTTTAGAGTAGAAAGGAGTGTCGTTAACTTTTCATTAGCCTTTAAGCATTTTTTATAAACTCTTCCAAATACTTGTTCGGAAATAAAAATTTTCTCTGCCATGTACAACATATCAGAAAGCACTGTGTCTTCATGGGATAATACTTTTGGAGGTGATTATTGAAAGTAAATAATGATCATAAATAAGCTAGCTCTGATGAATGATGAAGGTTTGCTGAGAAAGATATATTAAAGTGCTCTTAGCTTACATACTTACAGCTGGACACTCTGTTTTCAAACATGTTGGAGTATTTCTGGTTTGGTGGATCTGCAAACTGCTTTGAAATGACTAGTAGTGTGTAAGTAGATTGCAAGTAAACCTAGTGAATTGAGATCATTCTCTATCAGTTTAATATATGTTTTATAGTTAGTTTAGCATTCTGATTTGATTGCCTTAGTAATGTGAATTGCCTACAGCTGCAGATGATACAGCTTTAATTCTGTTTTAAAGGTCATGTAAACATGTGCCTGTAGCATAAGGAATGCAAATTCAATTCCCTTTTAATGTTTCCTCACATTTACTTCACAGCCTTCACCTAGAAAATTAGCAGGATTTAATATAAAACTATTTTAATGTTATGATTTCATTAAGATCCTTTTTCAATGTTTTACTTTTCCTTTTGCAGGGTAAAGAAGTCTTCCTCCGCTTTGCAGTGCATAGCTCATGCAACATACATCACTCATACTGGAGGCAGAAAGATATTTTTGTTAAGATTTTTTCACTTTTCCAATGCTTTTTACTAATAAAGAGCTGAGAACTTCATTTCAGTCTCTCTGTAGCTACGGGTAAAAAGGATACAAAACAAGCTAGATAATCTAACCACATTTTAGATTGCAGTGGAGAGAGAATATTGTGCACGTGTTTAGGAGGCTCTAGTCACAAGCAGTTTTACAATATGAACATATGTTCAAAAATGAACCGTGGAAAGCATATTATCAAGAAGAAAAAAATATTTAAAATAGAGTTGACACAGAGAAGAATGCTTTAGTTGTTCCAAATTAATACAAAAAGCATATAAATTATGGCTTCAAAGTTCTATGACTTAAATATTGGTTGTTAGGCAGTTATTTTTTACACTGCTTTCTAAAATATATTAAGACCTTGAGATTAATGCAAGATTATGCCAGTAGATTACATTGAACCTTTTTCTTTGAAACTTTTAAAAATGTGCTTTAAGAAATTGAGTAAATCTTTAAAAACAGGTAATTGTTAGTGTTAAGAGATAGTCATGTGGGGTTAAGAGCAGTGAGGATGTAAACATACAGGTTGAAATAAAGTGGAAAGCTGAACTTAATGCTTGTGGTGATGCTATTTTGCTCTTTAGTTTATATCTCTGTTCATATATCTCTAAACTAAAACTTGTTCACACTGAAATTAAGCCGTAGATAATGTTTTCAAATATCTTCTCCTTAAATTGAATTGTCCAATTGATGGAAGTGTTAAAAATAAAATAGAAAATATATATACATCAATTGATTTGTTAGCATATTTTTAATATAACAAAAATAAAAATGCATAAATGAAGTCTGAATGTCACCAGTCTCAAATGTAGTTTCATTTGCTATTGAGGAACAATGAATCAAATGTTTGGAATTCAAATTTGGAAGATGACTGCAGTTATAGGATAGGAAATGTGTTTTGTTCTGTGTTTATGTTGTAAAATTGAGTGTTATCCACCACAGGTGAATAATCATGAATGCCCATAGTGGAAAAGAGCTATGGGTATGAAAACCTTAGGTGCTGATCTAAGTGGCTGATTTTTAAAAATTTTCCTCTGGTTTTCAGCTTATACTTTTCAAGCACTTTTTTTTTTCCTTTTTCTTAGTAGCAGGGAACTCAACATACAAAGTTTATGTTTAAAGCCTGGAAAATTTGCTACATATTCATTAACACCTTGGACTCTAACAATATAATACTGCAGAGACAGCTGATTGGTGATAAAAATCAGTATGAAAGTAGACCCTACTTTCTGTGAATTGGCCCTGCTGCTTTTTGTCGGTATAACAAAATTGAAATTGCATGAAAATGGCTTTGTTTTTTGTTGTTATCTTTACATAATCTTAGTGCTGTACACATGTTCTTAGAATGAAACCTACAACTGGAAAATCTCTGTCACAGACAAATTGTAAAAATTCCCAATGTGATTTGCCTTTGATAGGAGACCCTTAGTTACATGACTATTTACTTGCTTAAGGTAATTTAAAATGTACAATGATGCAAGTCCTACATTATTTTGGAAATTGCATTTTGAGCAATAGTTTCTAAGGAGAAAATTTCTGGTTTTTTCTCCTGACTTTAAGGACCTTGTTCACAGAAGTGCTCCTTTAAGTAGAAATGGACAGTAAATAATATAGAACTCCAAATGTAGATCACTGCATGGTCTATGTGTTGTGTCTGAGCTGAATGTTCATCACTCACTCATATGGTTGTATGCATTTGATGTCACCTTAGTTAGAAGATACTGCATCCACAGGTGTCAGTTTCAGTGTGGATACACGTTTTCCTTTGATGGTGCTTTCAGTGCTATTTTCCTGTCAAAAAGATACAGAGATACTTCTCACAGTTGAAATTAGCTATTTCATGACTTCATGATTTTTCACCAAAAGAGAAAAACTTGTTCATGTGTGAGTAGCATGTATCTCAGGTGCTTTGCCTGGAGTAGTTGCACTAAAAATAACATTTAAAAATAGGGGAAAAAACCCCTCGGCATTTACATCTCATCCAGGCATGCTGTAATCCACTTGCTAGATAGTTAGTGGTCATGCTTCTTTAAGTTGGATGCATACATACACATAATTGAAAACCGGGGTGCTTTTTAATGCAGTTAAACCTACCATCCATTATTTTCAGAATCCTTTCAACTGAAGCCTACTTCCAGTTTTCCAATATCCTATAGTTTTCTTCATTGAGCAATGGCACCTTCTATTTGTGTTGTGAGAATGAGTGGTTGGAACACAAACAGGTTATATAGAAGCAGTTTGTGGCTGATTCTATTAATATTGCCTTTATCAGTAAGTACCTTCAAATATGAAGAGGAATAAGTGACTTTATTAAATTAAATATGGCATTACAAAGCACGTGTCTCTTGTCAAATCACTACTTTATATAGTAATAGAGATGGAAATTCTTTGTTATACCTATTCAGAAAAAGTTTACATATTCACTTAAAATCAACTTTATTATAACTGAGAGAAATACAATGTGTTTGAAACAATGAACCACAATTCAACATTTCCTAATAATGTATGTTCTTGTATGTTCTACTGTGTGTTTTTCTTCGTTATCTTCTTATATCTGAAGTTCTATTCCCACCCCCTTCCCTCCACCCCATGTATTTGATCATTTCTCTAAGTCCCTTGGCTGAACCAATCTCTTTTCATGCAGAGGATAAAAAGAGAGGAACTTCAAAGTAGGTTCAGGTAATTAACAGCTGAGGAGAATATAATCTAAACCATAGGCCCTGCTTTGCACCCAGGCTGGCTCTCTGAGCCAGCCGGCAAGGGAGTGCCTATTCCCTATAGCATCTAAATCTGCTTCCTCTGAACAGTACTGCCAGGCCTCCAGTTATCACATCTGCATTTCAAACACCATGGCTCTGGCATTAATTATTAATTAGCCTACAGTCACCCTAGAGGATTCAAGTTCCAGTCTGCACATACTTATTCATTGACCTCTATCTTAGTTTTTGTTGGGGGTAAAAACTCAGTAGAATGCTTAATAATTTCCTTTCTCTCAGACCTTCTGTTCTAGTTTCATGGAGGGGAAACAGTATATTTTCCAAGTGAGAATAATCACACAATGGCCCCCAAATTTGTTTAGAGTAAAATGTTTTGTCAAATATTGAGGGGCATAGAAGGAATGAAATGATTTATAGACAGTATTGAGTATTGAAATGTACTTTTTAATGTTCAACACATTGACTGACTCTAGTTTCCTCAAATTGGGAGATATGATCATGCGAAAAAGCCATGTACTTCTTTTTCAGTGAGAGCAACTGCACAACTTGCAAACTAGATTTCATCTTTGAAAAATACATGTACATGATCAATGAAAATAGTGGCATGTGAATCTGAAAGCAGGAATGCCTAAAAAAACTAAAAACACAAAATTGATTTTTAAAAAAGACAGATATTCTAATTTTGGTTTATTTCAAATAGAAATCTAAAGATGTTCCTTTATTATCAGTAAATATTTCAATGTATAAATTAAATTATTATGCTATTTGTGACAAGCTTTTGGGCCTAAATATGGAAGCCTTTAAAGAATAGAGTTTAATTGAGTTGAGCTGAGAGTTAAGCAGACGTGGGTATGTATCTCAGACCCGCCACTTAATAAGTGACCTTAAATCCCACATCATTTGAGATTCTGACTACCGTTTAGGAAAATGAGGATAGCATTAGAACCCACCTCATAGGATTGTTAACAGAATTAAATGACAATATATATAAAATTCTCATCACAGTAGCTGACTTATAGTAATGCTTAATAAGTGTTAATTATATTAGTAAATATTTGTTCTATTATTTTATTGTGAGATTTCCATAGTTTGTCTTAATTTGGTTTTATTTAAACATCAGTTTCACACTGCATGTCTCTCCCAATATGGAGTTTTTGAACAACTATGTATGAGCATGAACCCTGTTGTACTACTCAGAAACTACTATCACTAGTGCCCTTAACACCACTCACTTGTCACCTTAATTGTCCCTTCTGCATCCCAAATCCTGTTTTCTTGTTTTGTATTCTGACATTTCTTCTGGAATCTAGTCATCACTGATGAAAATTTCTCCCTTTAATACAAGAACCCCTGTGGGCTTTTCCCAAACATTTCAACTTATATCCTTGGCATGTGGAGTCTCCTCTGGAACCACAGCACCTGTATGCTGTTTCTTTTTCCTGTAATTCATCCAGGAACCCCTTTCAGAGAAAATGTGACAAGAGTAAGATCCGAGCACAGGTCTTGCTACATCTGCCAAAACTGAGTCTGTTTCTAATACTGAAGTGGAAAAAAAATGTCTCGTTGTCCTGAGTTTAAATTCAGAAATAGTGTTCCATACAAATAAAGTTATAAATGGTAGTTAAAGTCTGGTACTATAAACAATGTGCAGTGTTTTGATTATTTTGCTTTTTATGGAGGAAAAATGTGTTTTTATTAAAGATTTATACATTTTAAAATTCTTATTTTACCATGGTTTTCATTGTTACCATTCACATTGACAGAAAATTTGTTTAGTCCAATAAATGGATCAAATGAGGTGAGAATGTTAACTTACCTAATAATGAGGTCAAAGTGAATTTTAAACAAATAACACAGGTACAGGTATAGAGAACCAGCAAAAATAGTCACCTACAGAACAATCATACCATGTAAAAGATTAAGGATTAATGAATCAGAGTTTTCTAAGAATGTGGGGTAGAGCTCTGTATCAGGTCTTGCTCCATTTTTCTTTTTTTTCTTTCTTTTTTTTTTTTTCGGTATGTGGGCCTCTCACTGTTGTGGCCTCTCCCATTGCAGAGCACAGGCTCTTGACGTGCAGGTTTAACAGCCATGGTTCACGGGCCTAGCAGTTCCGTGGCATGTGGGATCTTCCCGGACCGGGGCACAAACCCGTGCCCCCTGCATCGGCAGGCGGACTCCCAACCACTGCGCCACCAGGGAAACCCCATTTTTCAGTTTTAATGAATGACTAAACTGAAAGCATAGAAACCATACTTAGAGAATTTTCAGGGATAATTAATATATTGTATGGGAATTAAAATTTTGAAAGATTTCAACAGTGTGGAATGTTAGGTAGAGAAAGTTGGAGTTAAATGAGACTTCAAAAGTCATCTAAATTAATACAGAAATCTCTTCTATAGCACTCCTGAACAATGGTCTTCTATTCTTTATCGGGACAAGTATACTGGTAAGTTCACCATGTCCAGAAACAGCTCATTCCATTTTGGCAGAGCTTTGTTAGAAAGCTATATCTTACATTGAACCCAACTTCTTCTATCTTAGTTTGGGAAGACTGTTTCCACATGACATCTCTTTAAATATCTGAAAACAATTTATTTGCCCCACATTATTTCTTTTTTCCATTCTTAATATCTTCAGTTACTCTACCTATTCATCACTGAAGTGGTTTTAAGATCAGTCACTGTATTAGTCAGTTTGGTCTGCCATAACAAATACTATAGACTAGGTGGCTTTAACAACAGAAAGATAATTCTCACAGTTGTGAGCAGAAGCCCAAGATCAGTGTGCCAATATGGTTGGGTGCTGGTGAGGGCTTTCTTCCTGACTTGTAGATGGCCTTCTTTTCACTGTGTGTGTGTGTGTGTGTGTGTGTGTGTGTGTGTGTGTGTGTGAAAGAAAGAGAGAGAGAGAGAGAGAGAGAGAGAGAAAGAGAGAGAATGAGAGAGAGAAGGAATGAGAGAGAGAGAGAGAGAGAATGAGAGAGAGAGAGAGAGAGATATCTTCTTCATAAGTCCTATCAGATTAAGGTCCCACCTTTATGACCTCATTTAACCTTAATTACCACCTGAAGACCATATCTCCAGATATAGTCACATTGGAGGACTGGGCTTCTACATATGAATTTGGGGGTGAGGGGAACACAATTCAGTCCATAGCATTCACAATCCTGGATTCCATAAACTTAGCACTCTTGTTATAGTCAAAATTACTCTTAAAATGTAGTGAACTAAAGTAATCCAGATGAGATCTGAGCAGTGCAAAGCACAATGGGACTATTTTGGACAATACGCCATTATTTTGCTGATATGACCTAAGACTGTATTTATTTTTTTTGTAGCTATTTATGTTGTATACATAATGCCTAATGAAAAAATAACAACCCCACCACTCACCTTTAACCTTTTGGTGACTTTTCTCCATTTTTTCCTTTGCTTTTACATGTCTATAAATGTAATTGTAATAATACTTTATAAGCAATTTTATGTGCTGAAATTTTCAACTTAACATTATATTACATGAATTCCCTATGTTATTAAAACTCTTCATAAATATTTTTAAATGTTGCATATTATTTCTTCTTAAGGATGTGCCATAATTTACATAAGCATTCTTTTTTGTTGTTGACTTTTCAAATACTGTAAACACAGTGAGATTTATACTTGAACCCTAAGTTATTGGTAAAATGTTTTGATTTTTTTGTTCTTAAATTCATCTTGTGGGCACGCACACATACACACACACACCCATCATGGTTTTGTTATCTCAAATAATAGCTATCCTTCTTAGGATTGTGTCATGAACAAATTTAAGATCCTTATATATCTTGGTCTGCTTTGAAAAAAATTGTTGAAAAGGATAAAGGTCAAAGACAGAGCCATAGTTTTACCACTTGAGATTTCTGTTCTGGTTTACAAAGATCCATTAATCAGCACTCTTTAAGAAATCTTGTATATCAAATTACGAATCCATTATCATACAGCAAAAATTTACCTTATGTCTATCAGGTGAAACACATGGGATTTTAAAGCCAAAAGGGACCTTAGAGAATCATATATTCCAGGTCCCTAACATGAAAAGTTTTTAATCACTTTATTTTATTTTATTTTTGGGGGGGCTGTGTTGCAAGGCATATGGGATCTTAGTTCCCAGACCAGGGATAGAACCCGGGCCCCTGCAGTGGAAGCGTGGAGCCTTAATCACAGGACCACCAGAGAAGTTCCTGAAATTTTTAATGACTCTTAAAAAGCCACGTTGTGTGTGGCAATCTCATCTAGTAATTCTATCAGAAAAAGAAATGGGATTGATTCAACATAACCTGTTTTTGGTGAACCTATGATGACTTAATCACGCTGTTTTTTTTTAATTTCTCACAAAAGTTTTTAATAAACTATTTGAGAATTTTACTGGTCATCAATGCTAAGCTTATGGTCTATATTTTCTAGAATCTATCTTTGCTCTCTAGTTAAGATTCAGTTGTTATCTGCCAGTTGACTGGCTCGTACTTACAATAATAATATGCTGAAATTACAGAATTATAATTTTATATGCTAATAAAGAACAATGTTTTGGTGTAAAAATATTACAGAGTTAGCAATAAGAGTGAATCTACAAGAATTACTGCCTCCTTCATTTGAGATATTATAATAACGAGATGTGTGAAGCCTGAATAGAAATAGGGGAGGGTGGGATGAGATTAGACCAGATGACTTTTAAAATATTCTTCAATTCCAATATTCTCTAAAAACTTTTTGCTAAAATTTTTCTCAGATTAAGACATGCTATTCTATTATAGATTGTTATAAAGTGAATTTTAAGGATTTTGTCTTTAGAAATCTTTTAAAGTACCAAATTCAGGTTTTATCAAAAAATAAATAAATTTCGATATATCCGTTGTTTTAAAGCAGCAGTATTTAGGATATAAAATTCAAATTGTAAAATAATTATAATGTTCAAAGATCCCAAATGTATTTTTGAAAGCTGCTTAAAACTTTATCCACTAGAATTTTAATTATTTTATAAAAAACTAGAAATATCTACAAATGTGTGTGCTGATTGACATACCTATGGAAATGATGGACTTGGATTTTAAGTTGCCTGGAGAAAATGCCTTGTGTGGCTCACTTTAGATGATAATGACATATCTGCAAGTAACAAAAGAATCAATGGTTTAAGAAGTGAAGACTTTAATATGGCTGATAAAAAGCTTGTGCGATCACATTGCTGTATATAGCTAAATGAATGTAGAAGCAATTGATTTTGTGACTGGCCAAAAACATGTTTGCTCCACCATATTTAACTATCATCCTAAATAATGAAAGATAGCTTTTATGATAGTATAAGGAGTCCAGGATTTGGAATGAATCATATTTGCATTCAAATATCAATTCTGCCCCTCCTCAGATGTATAGGAAAACCATTGAAACCCCCTAAGCCTCAATTTCCTCATTTGTAAAATGGAGATAACAAATGGACCTGGTTTGCAAGATTATCTTAAATATTAAATAATGTAATATCTGGATAGTTTCTAGATATGTACCCTGCAGTAAAAGGTATTTTTATTAATATAACTTTTTCCATGTAAATATATTTGCCACATTAACAGTTTTACCTCTAGATGGAAAAATACTTTAAAAATTTATCTATTTTGGATGGAAAAATTTACATTTCATTCTCTGATTCTTTTAGTAGACTATATTGAACATAACTGACATGTTTCTTAATGGTCTTAGGTAATCACAAGGAATTCTCATGTTTATGTTTGCACTTATGTGGTGATGCCCTTGGGCTACTGATGTATTAAGAGCAGTGTTTGTCCCATCCTCTAAATTATTCCGAGCTGTACTTTTTCAGATCTTACCTGATTTTTCTGGTTATTTTTTAAAACTTTTATGCGTAAAAGATACTGTAAATATACTTGCCTGTAGTAGGTAGCCTGGACTTCATTTTCTTTCTTCTTTTTCCCTAACCTACAGTAGGCTCAGAAAACATATAACTATGGCTGCTGATACGTACTGTGCTTTATAGTCTACAGTGCAATTTTATATCCAAGATCCCACTTGACACTTTGGTAAATAAACGTAATTATTCTCAGTTTAGAGCCGGAAAAATGGAGGTGCAGAAAAGTTAAGAAACTTCCAAAGATTTTACAGTCCATATTCAAGTCTAAATGTTTTGAACAAAGATTTTGTAAAATTTATTCTGGTTAATCAAATAACCTGTATTTACATTTTTATTATAAAGTATAACTTGAATACCATGTATAAAATATAAATATACAACTTTAAAATGATTGTGAAGTAACTTCACGTGTAATTTTTCCAAGGTCAAGAAATAAAACATTGTCAATATTCTAGAAGTCCCTGGTGTATTCTTTCTGGGTTATAGCCCTCAACCCAATTAAGAGATTACTGTTCTTCTGACTTCTGTGGTTTCTTTAGTAATTTAAAATTTAAAATTTAGTAATTTTACCATACAAGTCTACTTCCTAAATAGCTTCATTTTGTCTCTTTTTGAACATTATATAAGTGGAATCACACAGTATGTGCTATTTTGTGTCTGGCTGCTTTTGCTCAATATAATATTGGTGAGATTCAGTCACCCTATTTTATTAATTGTAGAATATTCATTGACATTGCTGTAGAATATTCCATTGTGTGACTATACTATTATTTATTTATCTCTTTGTATTGATGTTGGACATTTGTGTTGTTTTTAGTTTTGGCTATAAGCAACAATGTTATAGAAATTCTTACATGTATCTTGGTACACATAAACTTGTATTTCTGTAACGCATAGACTGGAATTGTTGAGCTGTAGAATATCTCCAATTTTACTATATTATTCCAAATTCTTTTCCAGAATGATTATACCGATTAACACCCCCACTCCATACCACATTTAGGGTGTGTGATTTCTCATTGTTCCATATTGTTGACAATATTTGATTTCCTTAGACTTCAATTTTAGCCAAATTGGAGGATGTGTAGGGGTATTTAATGGTTTTAATTTGCATTTACCTAATTGCTACTAAGGTTAAGGGACTTCTAATATATTTATTGGCTAGGTAAATTTCCTTTTTTGTAAAGTTCTCATTAAGTCATCTGCACATATTTATTGAGTTTCCTATTTCTTATGGTTTTATAGTAATTATTTTTGTGTTCTGAAAAGGATCCCATTTTTAGTTTCCCATTCTTTGCCTTTCCTTTTCACTCTTTAATGTATCTTTTAATGAATATAAATTCTTAATTTTAAAAGTCAAATTTATTCATTTTTTCCTCTTATGGTTTGTGCTTTTCGTGTATTAAGACATTTTCTTTTCCGAAGCGCATAAAGATATTCTTTTATATAATGATCTGAAAACTGTATTGTTTGTGCTTCACATTTAGGTCTATAATCTACCTGGGATTAATTTTTGTGATGGTATGAGGTAGGGCTACAATTTCCTTTTTTCTAATATGGATACTTGATTGACTCACCATTAAAAGACTACTTTACAGTGCTTACGTTGCATAAATCAAAAGGCCCTATAAGCACTGGCCTATTTCAAGATTCTCAAATGTCTCATTGGTCTATTTGTATATTTTTGAGCAAATACCATATTCTTTTTATTACTATAACCTCATAAATCTTGTCAATACTCTTGTTCCAATGTGTTCTCCTTCATAAAGGATGTCTTGCCTATTCTTAGCCTTTTGCATTTTCATATAAATTTTAAAATAAACTTACCAATTTTCACAAAAAGACCATTGGCATATTAATTGGAATTTTGTTGAATTTATACATTTTTTTTTGAAAGCACATTCTCTTCTGTGCGAGGGCTTTCTCTAGTTGTGGCAAGTGGGGGCTGCTCTTCATCGCGGTGCGTGGGCCTCTCACTATCGCGACCTCTCTTGTTGGGGAGCACAGGCTCCAGACGCGCAGGCTCAGTACTTGTGGCTCATGGGCCTAGTCACTCCGCGGCATGTGGGATCCTCCCAGACAAGGGCTCGAACCCGTGTCCCCTGCATTAGCAGGCAGACTCTCAACAACTGTGCCACCAGGGAAGTCCATACATGTTTTTATTATATGGGGGTCTTTTAATCCATAAACATAGTATCTCTATGTATTTTTAGGTCTTTAATTTCCATCAATAAAGTTTTATATTTTTCCATAGAAATTTTGCTTTCTATTTGTTGACTTTTTGTATAGGGCACTCTTTTATAAAAAATATTTTATAAATAATTGTTAGTGTTGTAGAGAAATATAATTGATTTTTTCAATTTGTTGTATTTTCATCAAAGTTGCAGAACACCTATGAATTTTCATATTTTATACATAGATTCTTATGAATTTTCTAGGAACACAATCATATAACCATATAACCTATAAATGTTTTACTTGCTCCTTTCAAATCTGTAGAATACTGGGTTATTTTTGCCAACTACTCACTACCTCTGTGTAATAAGATTATACAACCTATTCTATTGTCATGTGACTTGCTTGTGTATCTCTTTCCAACCTTTAATACCTGTGGGACAGCTACACTTCTCACATCAATGACTTGGGAATTGGACATGTGACATGCTTTGGCGAGTGGCATGTGAATTAATATGTTTGCCATGTTTGGACCAAAGTTTTAAATGCCACCTTGTAGATTGGCTTAGGCTTTCTTTTATTTATTTATTTTTAAATTTTTTATTGGAATATAGTTGATTTATAATGTTGTGTTAGTTTCTGCTGTATAGCAAAGTGAATCAGTTATACATAGACATATACCCAATCTTTTTTAGATTATTTTCCCATATAGGTCATTAGGGAGTATTGAGTAGAATTCCCTGTGCTATGCAGTAGGTTCTTATTAGTCATCTATTTTATACATAGTAGTGTGTATCTGTCAAACCCAATCTCCCAAGTGATCCCTCCCACTATCCCCCTTGGTAATGCTAAGTTTGTTTTCTACATCTGTGACTCTATTTCTATTCTGTAAATAACTTCATTTGTACCATTTTTTAGATTCCACATATAAGTGATATCATATGATATTTGTATGTTTCTGTCTGACTTACTTTGCTCAGTATGACAATCTCTAAGTCCATCCATGTTGCTGAAAATGGCATTGTTTCATTGTTTTTTATGGCTGAGTAATATTCCATTATATATATGAACGACATTTTCTTTATCCATTTGTAGATTTTTGATGATGACCATTCTGACTGATGTGAGGTGGTACCTCATTGTAGTTTTGATTTGCATTTTTCTATGGGTGGAAGACCTAAACAGACATTTCTCCAAAGAAGACATACAGATGGACAAAAAGCACATGAAAAGATGCTCAACATCACTAGTTATTAGAGAAATGTAAGTCAAGGCTTAAACTTTCCTGCACTGGTGTGACCTCTGTCTGAACAGGAGTATATTCTAGATAGGAGTGGGTGCTTAACCTGGGACTAAGAATAAGAAGACATGTGAAGCCAAGCAGAACTGAGTAGAACTATACCCAACCCACAATCTTCACATAATGTAAGAAATAAATGTTGCTGAAATATTGGAGTTATTACCATAGTAAAAGCTGAAATAAAAATAATCTTTATACCTTTTACTTTTTGCCAATTATTAAGCTATTGTCTTTCTGTTCCAAATTCACCTTTCTATAATCTGCTTTGTGGTGCTGGGACTAAAACACAGTACATTACTCTTTGCAAACTAGTTTTGCATTAGATGGTTTCTTTTTTATTAATTTTTATTTTATATTGGAACATAGTTGATTAACAATGTTGTGTTAGTTTCAGGTGTACAGCAAAGTGATTCAGTTATACATGTATCTACTTTTTTCAAATTCTTTTCTGATTTAGGTTATTACAGTGTATTGAGTAAGGTTCCCTGTGCTATACAGTAGGCCCTTGTTGCTTATCTATTTAAATCCATTTAAATATAGCAGTGTGTACATGTCAATCCCAAACTCCCAATCTACCCTCTTTCCCACCCTTCCCCCTGGTAACCATAAGTTATTTCTCTAAGTCTGTGTATCTGTTTCCATTTTGTAAATAAGTTTGGTATTAGAGGGAGATTTTAAGGTTGAGGAGGGGTAGAAGGAATTTTCCCTTTACTTCCTGTTCCTGTGAGCATCACTCCAGCAACGGTATTTTACCCCAGCAGTAGCATTTGGTTCCAGTAGCAGTTGGTTCCAATGTCCAGTAGCTTTCCAAAGTCCCCAAACCAGCCTCATTGTGCTTCCTTGGATGCATTAACAAAAGTTGGAGATGTTAGCAGTAACCCTTCACCAAATTCTGAATCCCAGCTCCACGAGGCCCCACTTCAAGCTCCTGAGTACCATCATTAGCTAAGCAGCAGCCCTCATAGATATCTAGGTCCCAGCTTCTCAAGGTTTTTCCTCCAAGCTTCTAAGTTCTGATAACCCTAAACACTTACCTTTGTCTCCCAGCCCTAAGGGTGGTATCTGTTCCTAAAATTATTTTCTTGTTACTTCAGTGTTCCTAATTTGCCTTTTCAGTCTTTTAATACCTATTTAACAAATTCATATTATTAAATTATCTCTAAGTTAACCATCTTCTTGACTTACTGTGCTGTCTAGGACCTCTAGTTTAAGGCTTCATCCCCATATCAAATTGAAACCATTCACTGTGTCATAAAAATGTAATTTTGAAGTAGGTTTTGGTATTTCCTTTCTAATAAACATTATGAAAGTTTCTTTTTACTCCTAGTTTACTAAAAGTTTTTTTTTATCATTAAAGGAAGTTGAATTTCCTCCATATATTCAAATAATCATGATTTTTTCTTTAGTCTGATGCTGTGGGTATCTGAGTGTTAAAACAACATTGTATCCCTTGGATAAAACCAACTCAGTCATTATATAGTATCCTTTGTATATATTGTTGGCATTAGTTTGCAAATATTTTGTTTAGGATATAAGTGAGATTAGCTGGTGATTTTCTGGCTTTCTGTCTTTGTTTGCTGTGTGCCTGTGTGTGTGGTAATAAAAACATAACATGAGATCTACCCTCTTAGCAAAAATTTAAATGTACAATACAGTATTGTTAATATAATCACTATGTTGTACATTAGATCTCTAGAATGTTTTCATCTTTCATTACTGAAACTCTATGCACATTGAACAGCAACTTCCCGTTTTACCTTCCACCTGGGAACCAACATTCTACATTGTTTCTGAGTTTGAATATTATAGATACCTCATATAAGAGGAATCATGCAGTATCTGTCCATCTATGACTGGCTTATTTCACTTAGCATAATGTTTTCAAGATTCATCCATGTTGTAGCGTGTGATAGTATTTCCTTCTTTTTTATGGCTAATGTTCCAGTTATGCATATATGACATTTTCTTATCCATTCATCCACAAATGGACATTTAGGTTGTTTCCACCTATTGGCTACTGTGAATAGCTCTGTAATTAACATGGGAATGCAACTATGTCATCAAGATATCCTGATTTTAATTATTTTGGATAAAACCCCAGAACTGAATTACTGGATCATATGGTAATTCTAATAAAATTATTTGAAGATCTACATACTGTTTTCCATAGTGGCTGTACAACTTTACATTTCTACCATCAGTGCACAAGAGTTCCAATTTCTTCACATCCTCATCAATATATTTTCTGTTTACTTTTCTTTTTGTGAAATAATGGCCAGCCTAACCAATGTGAGGTGATGTCTCATTATGGTTTTGATTTTCTTTTCCCTGATTATTAGAGGAATTGAGCATATTTTCATATATCAATTGGTCATTTGTATGTCTTCTTCAAAGAAAGGAATATTCAAGCCCTTTGCCCATTTTTAATTGGGTTATTTGTTTCTGCTATTGAGTTATGAGTTCCTTATATCTTTTGGATATTAATCCCTTATAAAATATATGTTTTTCAAATATTTTCACCCATTTCATATCTGACATTTTTACTCCACTGTTTGCTTCATTTATTGTGCAGAGGCGTTTTAGTTTGAGATAGTCCCCACTTGTCTATTTTTGCTTTTGTTGCCTGTGCTTTTGTTGTTATATCCAAGAAATCATTGCCAAATCCAATGTCATGCAACTTCCCCCTATGTTTTCTTCAGGGATATTGTAGTTTCATGTCTTATGTTTAAGTTTCCAATCCTTTTTTGAGTTTATTTTAGTGTGCCATGTAAGATAAGGGTCCAATTCTATTCTTTTGCATGTGAATATTCAGTTTTTTCATCACCATTTGTTGAAGGTACCATCTTTTCCTCATTATGCAGTCTTGGCTCCTTTGTGGAAAATCATGTTATCATATATGTATTGGTGAATTTCTGGCACCTCTATTCTGATCCATTGGTCTATATGTCTGTTCTTATGCCAATACCATACAATTTTAATTACTGTAGCTTTGAAATATTCTTTGAAATGCATGTATACAGACTACAGCTTTGTTTATCTTTCTCAAGATTGTTTTGGCAATTTTGGGTCCTTTTTCATTCCATACAAATTTTAGGATTTTTAAATTCCATTTCTGTCAAAATTCCACTGGGATTTTGATAAGAATTGCATTATATCAGTTTATTACTATGTGTGGTATGGGCATTTAAAAAATATTGTCTTCCAAGCCATGACAATGGGGTGTCTTTCCATTTATTTGTGTCTTCTTTATTTCATCGATGTTTTGTAGTTATTGATGTATAAGTTTTTTGCTTCCCTAGTTAATTTTATTCCTGATTATTTTATTCTTTTGAGGCTATTATAAATGATTTTTTTCTTAATTTTCTTTTTGGATTTTTTGTTGTTTCAATGTACAGAAATATAACTGATATTTGTATATTGATTTTGTATTCTGCAAGTTTGCTAATTTTTTTTAAATTTATTTATTTTTGACTGCTCTGGGTCTTCACTGATGCACGTGGGCTTTCTCTAGTTGTGGTGAGCGGGGGCTACTCTTCGTTGCGGTGCATGTGCTTCTCATTGTGGTGGCTTTTCTTGTTGTGAAGCACAAGCCCTAGAATGTGTGGGCTTCAGTAGCTGTGGTGCATGGGCTCAGCAGTTGTGGCTCACGGGGTCTAGAGCACAGGCTCAGTAGTTGTTGTGCACGGACTTAGTTGCTCTGCGGCATGTGGGATCTTCCTGGACCAGGGCTTGAACCTGTCTCCCCTACACTGGCAGGCATGATTCTTAACCATTGCACCACCAGGGAAGTCCCAAGTTTGCTAAATTTTTTTGAACAGTTTTTTTTTTTTTAAATCCTTAGAGCTTTCTACACACCATGCTATCTGTGAATAGATAATTTTACTTCTTCCTTTCTGATTTGGATGCCTTTCATTTATTTTTCTTTTCATTGCTCTGGGTAGAACTTCTAGTTCTATGTTGAATAGAGGTGGTGAGGGTGGATATTGTCAATTTTGTTTATATTTAAAAAAAAACAGTTATTTTGTTTTCTTGATTTTTGTATTGTTTTTCTTCAATTTCCATTATTTCTTCTCTAATCTTAATTATTTCCTTCATTCTTGTAAATATTGGTTTAGTTTGTTTTTCTTTTTCTAGTTTATTGAGTTGTAAAGTTAGATTGTTCATTTGAGATTTTCCTTTTTTTTAATGTAGGTGTCTAACACTATAAACTTCTCTCTCAATATTGCTTTTGCTGCATCCCATAACATTTGGTATGTTGTGTTTTCAATTTCATTTGTCTCAATATATTTTCTAATTTCCTTTTTGATTTCCTCTTGACTCATTAGTTGTGAAGAGTGTGTTGATTAATTTCCACATATTGCTGAATTTTCCAGTTTTCCTTCAGCTATTAATTTCTAATTTATTCCATTGTGGTCAGAAAAGATACTTGATATAATATCAATCTTCTAAAATTTGTTAAGATTTGTTTTGTGACCTAACATGCAATTTATCTTGGAAAACATTTCATGTGTGCTTAAGAAGAATGTGCATTCTGCCTCTGTTGGGTGAAAAGTTTTGTATATGTCTGTTATGTTCTTATGTTCTATAAAGTTGTTCAAATTTTCTGTTTCCTTATTGATATTCTGTTTGGATATCTAATTCATTATTGAACATGGGCTATTGAAATCCTCTAGCATTATTGTGTTGTTGTTTATTTTTCTCATCAGTTCTTTCAATGTTTGCTTCATATATTTGGGTGTTCTGATGTTGAGTGCATATATATTTATAATTATTATACCTTCTTGGTTAATTCACCCTTTAGTCATTATATAATGTCCTTTGTGTCTTTCAACACTGACTTAAAGTTTCTTTTGTTTGATATAAGTATGGCCACTTTTGTTCTTTTTTGGTTTTCACAGGCATGGAATATCTTTTCCTGTCCTTTTACTTATTGCCTATGTGTGTCCTCAAATCTAAACTGTCTCTTCTAGACAGTAGATACTTAGAAGAGATCTACTTGTTTTGTTATCCATTCAACAACTTTATGTCTTTTGATTGGAGAGTTTAATCCATTTAAATTGAAAATTATTATTGATACATAAGGACTTACTCTTGCCACTTTGTTAACTATTTTCTTTATGCCCTGTAGCTTATTTGTCTTTCTTTTCCTCTCTTGCTGTTTGCCTTTGTGTTTTGTTATTTTTTTTTGTCATGACATGCTTTGATTCTTTTCTGATTTTCTTATGTGTATATTCATAAGTATTTTTTTATGGTTTCCATAAGGCTTACATAAGACTTCTTATAACAACATACTTTAAGCTCATATCTTAACTTCAGTCACATAAAAATACCGTACGTTTTACTTCTCCCACGCTTTTTGTTATTGATGTCACAAATTACATCTTTTTATATTGTGCATCTATTGACAGATTTTGTTGGTTATAATTATTTTTTATACTTTTTTATCTTTACTTCTATACCATAATTAAAGTAATTTTTGCACCACAACTTTGGTAATACAGTATTCTGTATTTGTCAATATATTTACCTTTACCAGCAAACTTTATAATTTCATATGCTTTCCTGTTGCTGTTCAACATCTTTTCATTTCAGTTCAAATGACTTCTTTCAGCATTTCTTTTAAGGCAGGTCTAGTGGTGATAAAATCTCTAAGCTTATTTTTATTTTTTTGTCTAAGAAAGTCTTTATCGCTCATTGTTTTAAGGACAATTTTTTTTTGAGTCCAGTATTCTTGGTTGCCAGTTTTTTCTTTCAGCACTTTAAATAAGTGGTTCAACTCCCTTCTCTACTGCAGTGTTTCTGCTGAGAAATCATTGAGCGCTTTATGGGTTTTGTTTTGTTTGTATGTGGTGAGTCACTTTTTTCTTGCTGCTTTCAAAACTCTGTCTTTTTCTTGGACTTTTGACAATTTGATTAGAATATATTTGGGCATGGATTTCTTTGGATTCCTCCTAGCTGGAGTCTGCATATTCTCAGCTATGGACTTCTACTTTCTTTCTTGGATTTCAGAAGTTCTCAGCCATTATTTCCTTAGGTAAATCTTTTAACCACATTTCTTTCTTTTGAGAACTTCTGTAGCTCCCATAATGCTTCTGAGATGAGATAAGATCTGGCATGTTCAGGGTGGTATGACCGTAGATACCCCTTAATGCTTCTATTGATCAGCTTATAGTGTCCCATAAGGCCTTTGGCCTTTCTTCACTTTTTTCATTCTTTTTTTTTTATTCCTTTGACTGAATAATTTCAAATGCCCTCTTTTCATGTTTGCTGATTCTTTCTTCTGTCAAATCAAGTCTACTGTTGAACTCCTGAGAATTAAATTTAGTTTTTTTATGCCTCAGCTCCAAAATTTGTTAACTTGTTTTTTTTAATATTTTATATCTCTTTGTTTATATTTTCATTTTATTCATGTATTGTTTCCTTGTAAAAAATCTTGTACACCATCTTTATGACAGTTATTTTGAATTCTGTGTAATTCCTTTAGGGTCATTTTCTGGAGATTTATTTTGTTCCTTTATTTGAGACATATTTCTCTGTTTTGTCATGTGTCTTATAACTATGTGTTGGAATTTGTCCATTTGAAGAGCTATCTCTCCCAGTCTTTATGGAGTGGCTTCATACAGGAGAAGCCTCACTAATCACCCTGGCTAACGATTCTGAGGGACACTGAAACCATTTGGGAGGTTGCAATTTCCTAATTATAGGAATTTTCCAGCTTCTTTTTCTTTTTAATGGAAATTTATTGGAGTATAACTGCTTCACAATACTGTGTTGGTTTCTGTTGTACACCAAAGTGAATCAGCCATATGCATACATATGTCCTCATATCCCCTCCCTCTTGAGCTTCCCTCCCATCCTCCATATCCCACCTCTCTAGATCACTGCAAAGCACCAAACTGATCTCTCTGTGCTATGCTGCTTCTTCCCACTAACTAATCTTTTACATTTGGTACTGTATATATGTTGATGCTACTCTCACTTTCCCCAAGTTTCCCCCTCCTACCCCATGTCCTCAAGTCCATTCTCTATGTTTATGTCTTTATTCCTACCCTGCAACTAGGTTCATCAGTACCAGTTTTTTTTTTCTTTTTAGAGTCCATATATATGTGTTAGCATAGGGTATTTGTTTTTCTCTCTCTGACTTACTTCTCTCTGTGTGACAGACTCTAATCCATCCACCTCACTACAAATAACTCAATTTCATTTCTTTTTATGGCTAATATTCCATTGTATATATGTGCCACTTCTTCTTTATCCATTCATCTGTCCATGAACATTTAGGTTGGTTCCATGTCCCGGCTCTAGTAAATAGTGCTGCAATGAATATTGTGGTGCATGTGTCTTTTTGAATTATGGTTTTCTCACGGTTTATGCCCAGTAGTGGGATTGCTGGGTCATATGGTGGTTCTATTTTTAGTTTTTTAAGGAACCTCCATACTGTTCTCCATAGTGGCTGTACCAATTCACATTCCCACCAGCAGTGCAAGAGTGTTCCCTTTTCTCCACACCCTCTCCAACATTTATTGTTTGTAGATTTTTTGATAACGGCCATTCTGACTGGCGTGAGGTGATGGGAACCATAAGCAAGATGAAAAGACAACCCTCAGCATGGGAGAAAATATTTGCAAATGAAACAATGGACAAAGATTAATCTCTGAAATATACAAACAGCTCATGGAGCTCAATATCAAAATAACAAAAAGTCCAATTAAAAAATGGGTGGAAGACTTCAATAGACATTTCACCAAGGAAGACATACAGATGGCCAAGAGGCACATGAGAAGTTACTGAACATCACTAATTATTACAGCTTCTTTTTCAGAAGCTCATAATCTCTTTCTATTTCTGTTGCAAGTTTTCTGGTTTTACCAGAGGAAGCATCCCCATTCTCTTTGGATGCCCTGACCAACATGCATTCAAACTATGCCAGTTCCACATCAACACCCTAAGTCAAGAATGACTTATATTAGTCTCTTAGGCAATTCTCCAAAAATTCAGAATGCTGGACAAATATTGAATTCTTCTGCCTCCCTCTTGAGGGAGAAGCCTCATGTTGTGTGCCTTCTCACTTTTGTATTGAATCATGCTGGTTTCATCAAGAATTCTTCTTCGCTGTCAGTGGCCCATAGGCTTCCAAACTATGTCAGTTTCATCAGCACTCCAAATGAGATGAGATGGGAGATACCAGTCCTTTGGCAGTCCTCTGAAAAGATGGAACATTGGACACACACCATTCTTCTCTTTCTCCCTTAAGGTGGAAGCCACAAGCTGGAACATTCATTCCCAGTGCTGATTTGTCCTGGCCTGAGGCTGACAAGGGTAACTTTGAAATGCCTCTTCCTACCTATTTCAGTGCAGCTATTCTTAGTTTTGTGCTTTCCTGGAGTATAGCATCTTCTTATTTGAATTCTGGAAATCTCATATAGGATTTTGGTCTGTATTTTTTTGTTATATTGATATTGCTATGGGAGTGCAACAGCTGGGAATCCTATTCTACCGTCTTGCTGATGTCATTGTGCTCTTTTTGACATTTTGGTATCATTGATATTGGTAGTCTCAAAAAATGAATTTTGAAACGTGTCTGCTTTTTATTCTTATGTCCTTATAATTTATTGAGTTTACTTGATACCCATTTCTTGATTTCTTAAAATAAACTGTTAGCTAATTTCCATTTTTTCCCTTTATAAGAATTTTTAAGGCTACTGATTTTCTCTTATGTTCTGCATGGGCTCTGTACAAGTTCTGATATTTAGTAAATTCATCATTAGTGTAAAAATATTTTGTTTTTCCATTATTTCTTTTATCCTCTAATATATTATTTAAAAGTGTATTCTTAATTTTCAAGCATAAAGAGATGCTTCTGATTATATTACTGTTACTGTTTCTGAGCATACTTGTGACAGGAAAATATATTCTGTATTACTTGTGTTTTTACATATACGTTGATATTTACTATCAGGCCACATATATGATTTTTTTTAAATGTTATTGGAATATAATTGCTTTACAATATTGTGTTTGTTTCTGCTGTATAACAAAGTGAATCAACTATACATATACATATATCCACATATCTCCTCCCTCTTGCATCTCCCTCTGACCCACCCTAACCCACCAAACTAGGTGGTCACAAAGCACTGAGCTGATGTCCCTTTGCTATGTGGCTGCTTCCCACTAGCTATCTATTTTACATTTGATAGTGTATATATGTCAATGCCACTCTCTCACTTCGTCCCAGCTTACACTTCCCCATCCCTGTGTCCTCAAGTCCATTCTCTATATCTGCGTCATTATACCTGTCCTGCCCCTAAGTTCTTCAGAACCATTTTTTTTTAGATTACATACATATGTGTTAGCATACAGTATTTGTTTTTCACTTTCTGACTTACTTCATTCTGTATGACAGAACCTAGGTCCATTCACCTCACTGCAAGTAACTCGATTTTGTTTCTTTTTATGGCTGAGTAATATTCCATTGTATATATGTGCCATATCTTCTTTATCCATTCTGTCAATGGACACTTAGGTTGGCTACATGTCCTGGATATTGTAAATAGAGCTGCAGTGAACATTGTGGTACATGATTCTGTTTGAATTATGATTTGCTCAGGGTATATGCCCAGTAGTGGGACTGCTGGGTCATATGGCAGTTCTATTTGTAGTTTTTTAAGGAACCTCCATACTGTTCTCCACAGTGGCTGTATCAATTTACATTCCCACCAACAATGCAAGAGGGTTCCATTTTCTCCCCATCCTCTCCAGCATTTACTGTTTGTAGAGATTTTGATGATGGCCATTCTGACCAGTGTGAGGTGATACCTCATTGTAGTTTTCATTTGCATTTCTCTAATGATTAGTGATGTTTAGCATCCTTTCATGTGTTTGTTGGCAATATGTATATCGTCTCTGGAGAAATGTCTATTTAGGTCTTCTGCACATTTTAGGATTGGGTTGCTTGTTTGTTTGTTTGTTTTATATTGAGCTGCAGGGGCTGCTTGTATATTTTGGAGATTAATCCTTTGTCAGTTGCTTCACTTGCAAATATTTTCTCCCATGCTGAGGGTTGTCTTTTCGCCTTTTTATGGTTTCCTTTGCTGTTCAAAAGCTTTAAAATTTCATTAGGTCCCATTTGTTTGTTTTTGTTTTTATTTCCATTTCTCTAGGAGGTGGGTCAAAAAGGATCTTGCTATGATGTATGTCATAGAGTGTTCTGCCTATGTTTTCCTCTAAGAGTTTTATAGTGCCTGGTCTTACATTTAGGTCTTTAATCCATTTTTAGTTATTTTTGTATATGGTGTTAGTGAGTGTTCTAATTTCATTCTTTTACATGTAGCTGTCCAATTTTCCCAGCACCACTTATTGAAGAGGCTGCCTTTTCCGCATTGTATATCTTGCCTCCTTTATCAAAGATAAGGTGACCATATGTATGTGGGTTTTTCTCTGGGCTTTCTATCCTGTTCCATTGATCTATATTTCTGTTTTTGTGCCAGTACGATACTACCTTGATGACTGTAGCTTTGTAGTATACTCTGAAGTCAGGGAGCCTGATTTTTCTATCTCTGCTTTTGTTTTTGTTTTTCTTTTCTCAAGATTGCTTTGGCTATTTGTCATCTTCTGTGTATCCATACGTATAGTGAATTTCTTTTGTTCTAGTTCTGTGAGAAATGCCAGTGGTAGTTTGATAGGGATTGCATTGAATCTGTAGATTGCTTTGGATGATACAGTCTTTTTCACAATGTTGATTCTCCCTACCAAGATCAAGGTATATCTCTCCATCTGTTTGTATCGTCTTTAATTTCTTTCATCAGTGTCTTATAGTTTTCTGCATACAGATGTTTTCTCCTTACATAGATTTATTCCTAAGTATTTTATTCTTTATGTTGGAATGGTAAATGGGAGTGTTTCTTTATTTTTTCTTTCAGATTTTTCATTGTTAGTGTTTAGGAATGCAGGAGATTTCTGTGCATTAATTTTTTATCCTGCTACTTTACCTAATTCATTTATTAGCTGTAGTAGGTTTCTTGTAGCATCATTAGAATTCTCTATGTATAGTATCATTCCATTTGCAAACAGTGACAGTTTTACTTCTTCTTTTCCAATTTGGATTAATTTTATTTCTTTTTCTTCTCTGATTGCTGTGGCTAAATCTTCCAAAACTGTTTTGAATAATAGTGGTGAGAGAGGACAGCCTTTTCTTGTTCCTGATCTTAGTGGAAATGGTTTCAGTTTTTCACCATTGAGAACGATGTTGGCTGTGGTTTTGTCATACACAGCCTTTATTATGTTGAGGTAAGTTCCCTCTATGTCTACTTTCTGGAGGGTTTTTATAATAAATGGGTGTTGAATTTTGTCAAAAGCTTTTTCTGCATCGTTTGAGATGATCATAAGGATTTTCCCCTTCAATTTGTTAGTATGGTGTACCACATTGACTGATTTGCCTCTACTGAGGAATCCTTGCATTCTTGGGATAAACCCCACTTGATCATGTTGTATTATCCTTTGAATGTGCTGTTGGATTCTGTTTGCTAGTATTTTGTTGAGGATTTTTGCATTTATGTTCATCAGTGATATTGACCTGTAGTTTTCTTTTTATGTGACATGTTTGTCTGGTTTTGGTATCAGGGTGATGGTGGCCTCTTAGAATGCATTTTGGAGTGTTCCTCCCTCTGCTATATTTTGGAAGAATTTGAGACGTATAGGTGTTAGCTCTTGTCTGAATGTTGGTAGACTTCGCCTGTGAAGCCATCTGGTCCTGGGCTTTTGTTTGTTGGAAGATTTTTAATCACAGTTTCAATTTCAGTGATAGTGATTGGTCTCTTTATATTTTCTCTTTCTTCCTGGTTCAGTCTTGGAACGTTGTGCTTTTCTAAGAATTTGTCCATTTCTTCCAGGTTGCCTATTTTTTTGGCATATAGTTGCTTACAGATGTCTCTCATGATCCTTTGTATTTCTTCAGTATCAGTTGTTACTTCTCCTTTTTCAATTCTAATTCTGTTGATTTGAGTCTTCTTCCTTTTTTTCTTGATGAGTCTGGCTAATGGTTTATCAATTTTATCTTCTTAGAGATCCAGCTTTTGTTTTATTGATCTTTGCTATTGTGTCATTCATTTCTTTTTCATTTCTTTCTTTTTTTTTCCTCATGCAAATATGTCTCAGAATTTAGTACATGATAAAAGTGACATTTTATATTATTGGAGAAAATATAAATTAATTAGCAATGATTTAGGGCAATTGATTAGGTACATTAAAAATAGTTTATACTGTAACCTCATTTCTTATTATCAATTCCAGTTGGAAAAAATAATTAAATTAGGAAGATGAATGAAGAGGAGCAGAAGAAGAGAAAGAGGAAATTATAAAATTATTAGAAAAAAATGATTTTTTAAATATTTGAAAAATAATTTTAAAATGGGAAAGGCCTCTAAAAATATTAAACAATATTGTAAGAATTGAGACCACCTGTGTCAACATAATTTAACTGTTTGTTCCATAAATTTCTTGCCCAGGAAGATAAAGCTAAAAATCAATAAATAACTTTACTGTTTGCTTTAGGAAATTCTTACAAATCAGTTCATCTGGGCAAACAGTTTGCTGGATGAACAGCTTACTTATCAGTACAATAAGTTGCTTACCAAGAATTGTTTCAATAGCCTTGCTTCACTACGTCGACCAATCCTATACCATTACGTCATGAACTTTCATGTATTTCTGACCTGATATTTATGATTTCTTTCCTTCTGCTAACTTTGGAGTTTTTTTGTTCTTCTTTCTCTAATTGCTTTAGGTGCAAGTTTAGATTGTTTATTCGAGATGTTTCCTGTTTCTTAAGGTAGGAATGTATTGTTATAAACTTCCCTCTTAGAACTGCTTTTGCTTCATCCCATAGGTTTGGGTCATCGTGTTTTCATTGTCATTTGTTTCTAGGTATTTTTTGCTCTCCTCCTTGATTTCTTCAGTGATCTCTTGGTTATTTAGTAGTGTATTTATTAGCCTCCATGTATTTGTATTTTTTACAGCCTTTTTTTCTGTAATTGATAGCTAGTCTCATAACATTGTGGTTGGAAAAGATACTTGATTTGATTTCAATTATCTTAAGTTTACCAAGGCTTGATTTGTGACCCAAGATATGATCTATCCTGGAGAATGTTCCATGAGCAGTTGAGTAGAATGCGTCTTCTGTTGTTTTTGGATGGACTGTCCTATAAATATCAATTAAATCCATCATATTTAATGTTTCAGTTAAAGCAGTGTTTCCTTATTTATTTTCATTTTGGATGATCTGTCCATTGGTTAAAGTGGGTGTTAAAGTCCCCTACTATGAATATGTTACTGTTGATTTCCCCTTTTATGGCTGTTAGTATTTGCTTCATATATTGAATGCTCCTATGTTGGGTGCATAAATATTTACAACTATTATGTCTTCTTCTTGGATTGTTCCCTTGATCATTATGGAGTATCCTTCTTTGTCTCTGTAATTGCCTTTATTTAAACTCTATTTTGTCTGATATGAGAATTGCTACTCCAGCTTTCTTTTTATTTCCATTTGTATGGAATATCTTTTTCCATCTCCTCACTTTCAATATGTATGTGTCCCTAGGTCTGGAGTGGGTCTCTTGTAGATGGCATATATACAGGTCTTGTTTTTGTATCCATTCAGCCAGTCTATGTCTTTTGGTTGCAGCATTTAATCCATTTATATTTAAGGTAATTATCCATATTTATGTTCCTATTTCTATTTTCTTAATTGTTTTGGGTTTGTTATTGTAAGTCTCTTCCTTCTATTGTGTTTCCTGCCTAGAGACGTTCCCATAGCATTTGTCATAAAGCTGATTTTGTGGTGCTGAATTCTCTTAAATTTTGCTTGTCTGTAAAGGTTTTACTTACTCTGTCCAATCTGAATGAGATCCTTGCTGGCTAGAGGAATCTTGGTTGTAGGTATTTCCCTTTCATCACTTTAAATATGTCCTGCCACAACCTTTTGGCTTGCAGAGTTTCTGATGAAGGTTCAGCTGTTAACCTTACAGGGATTCCCTTGTATGTTACTTGTTACTTTTCCCTTGCTATTTTAATATTTTTCTTTGTATTTAATTTTTGATAGTTGGATTAATATGTGTCTTGGCATGTTTCTCCCTGGATTTATCCTGTATGGGTCTCTCTGCGCTTCCTGGACTTCACTGACTATTTCCTTGCCATATTAGGGAAGTTTTCAGCTATAATGTTTTCAAATATTTTCTCAGTCCCTTTGTTTTACTTTTCTTCTTCTGGGACCCCTGTGATTCCAATTTTGGTGCATTTAATGCTGTCCCAGAGTTCTCTGAGACTGTCCTCTATTCGTTTCATTCTTTTTTCTTTATTCTGCTCTGCGGTAATTATTTTTAAAAAATATTCCATGTGTTCTTGAAAATGATATATATTCTGCAGTTTTGGGTTCATGGATATAAACATATCAGCATTAAGTCAGACTTTTTCCATTATAATATTCAATTCTGTATCCATAATTTTTGCCTATTTTATTAATTCCACATATAGGTGTGTTAAAATCTCTAACATGCCTATGGATTTGTCAACTTATCCTATAGTTTTATCAAGTTTTGCTTTATGGTATTAGGCATACACTTATGTATAGCTTTTATTTCATCCTGACGAAATAAAGGTTCATCATTATATATTGACCTTTTGGTTTCTAGTATTCTTCTTCCTCTAAAGTATATTTTGTCTGATATTTTTATAGCCGCATCTGTTTTCTTTTGTTTAGTGCTTTAAATATGTGTTTCTATCTTCTTATTTCAACCTTTCTGTATGCTTATAGGATCTCTCTTTTGAAAACAGCTTATAAGTCAGACAGAGAAAAGCATGATTTACTCATTTGTGGAATAAGAAACTGTTAAAGAGACAAACAAACAAAATAAATAAATAAACCAACTAAACAAAAAGAGGCACTTAGATACAGAGTTTCCAGAAGGGGAGAGGTTGGTGGAGAATAAAGTGGGTAAAGGGGATCAAGTTTATGGTGATGCATAGAAATTGAATTTTTGGTGCTGAGCACATTGTTGGGTATATAGAAGTAGAAATATAATATAAAACATTGTTACTTCAAAAAATAAATTTCAAAAATAAAGTTAAATGAATATATAAAAAAAAACCCAGCATCATATAACTGAGTTTTTCTTTTTTATTCAGTCTGACAATATATATTTTTAAATGGTAGCATTTATTCCTTTTATATTTAATGTAATTAATAGTACATACAGGTTTAAATCTATTATCTTATTTTCTGATTTTAATGTCTTGATTCTTTGATTTTCCATTTCCTTGCCTTTCATTTCTTGTTTTTCATTTCTTTAGTAATTTTTATTATTACATTCTCCCCTCTATTATTTGGAAGTCGTACACATTTTATTTGGTTCCTTTAAAGTACAGTATGCATCCTTGAGTTACGGAAACAGAATGCTGATTGATACTTTTATCTTCCTCTAAGACAATGTGAGGATCTTATAACACTTTAATTCTATTTTGCCTCTCTGTTCTTAACTTACATGCTAATTGTGTACTGTATTTTAATCCTCCTCCTTTTTCTTCCTCTTCTTGCTTTTCTCTCTTTCCCTCCCTCTCTCTCTACACATAAATATTCCACAAAATATATTGTTTTATACATCCAATATTTATATAGATTTCCCCACATATTTATCATGTTGTTTCTCTTCATTTCATTTCTTACTGCATCTATGATCATCTGTTTGGAATTATTTTACTCCTAATTGATGAACACTTTAGGATTTCTTTTAATGTGTGCTCTCTTGTGGCAAATTTTCTCAGTTTTTTTTCAAAATTGTCATTATTTTGTTATCATTCTTTTTTTTTTCTTCTTTTGGCCATGCAGCACAGCTTGCAGGATCTTAGTTCCCTGACCAGGGATTGAACCCAGGCCTCCTGCAATAGAAGTGCAATGTCCTAACCACTGGACCACCAGGGAATTCCTTTGTCTTCATTCTTGAAGGATGTTTTCATTGAGTACTATTCTAGGATTGGCAGTTATTTTCTAAAGGTACATTGAAAATAACTTTCCTTTGTTTTCTAGCTTTCACTGAAATTACTGAGAAAACAGATGTCTTCTTAGTTGCTGGTTCCTTGAAGGCAAACTGTATTCTTTATTCTGACAAATTTTAAAATCTATACTTTTTAGTTTTCTATAGTTTCTCTATGATATGTCTAGCTGTGATTTTTTTATTATTATCTTTTTATTTTCTGCTTGAGATTTTTGGACTGGTTGAATTTGTAAATTGGTATTTTTTACAGAAACTTCTCTGCCACAATTTCTTCTAAAGTTGATTATGTCCCATTTTCCCTCTTCCTTCTTGGACTCCATTAAAGATATCATCACATTGTATCTTTTATTGTTTATCCTCTCTTCCACACTTTCCATTGCAATATATCTTTGGAATTTATCTTGGATATTTATTCTGACCTGTTATCCAGTTCACTAAGCTGATATTCAGCACCATGTATTTTATTGTAAGATTTATTCAATCAGTCCTTAATTTTGTCATAGTATTTTTCAAGTCTGGGGTTTTGATTTCATTCTTTATATATGTGTTCTGTTGTTTCATTTCCCCTGCTAAAAAATTCAAGCTTGATAGTTATTTCCTTGAATAAAATGATTGTAGTTGTTTTACAGTCTGTTTCATAAGATCAATATCTAGAGTCTTCATGTGTCTGTTTTGTTGTCTACTGTTTCTTCTGTTTCTAGCTTATAGGGTCTTGCTTCTTTATGTGTCTAGTTTTCTGTGAATGGGTTCTATACATTAAATACATTTAGTATAAATAATATGAAGTCTAAGATTACTATATTTTTCTCCAATGATGTCTTCAGTTTGCTTTTGTTAGGTTCCTGGAGATAGTAGCAAATCAGCAAGTTCAAAAGCTTGTTATTTTCTGGGCTTCAAATTCAGAGTGCCCCAAAATTCAAATTTTTGAGAGGGTTAGTTTCCTTTGACTTGCTCTTATACCTAGGGCTTAATCTCTTGTGTTCTCAGTCAAAATCAAGAAAAAAAATATTGGATCTTCATACTTTACCGTGAACCCAGGTCTTTGAATTTTTTTCTGCCTAAACTTAAGAGGCCACTGAGCACTCAGTTCTGTCAACATCCTCTTTAAATCTGGAAATACTCCCAGGGTAAAAGTGACTTTGTTTTCTCTACCATATCTGTTCTTTACCATATCTCATCTCAGTAATTCCTCACTAGCTTCCTAGGTTTTTTCATTCTTTTAAAAATATCAAAAAATATTGCTTTTCAGTTGTGATCACTAGGAGCCAGAGAGAAATTAGTCTAAATCAACTTGTCTGTCATTATAAGTAGCACAAATCTTTAGAGAACATTTTTATTTTCACCTTTTTCCTTCTTCTTGACTATGCTCTGGAAAGATAAGACTTAACTGTTAATTGACTTTCACATAAATAAACTTAAAAAAAGACATTTGGCTTGCTAATGTGAGCACTTTAGTATTAGACACTATGTTTTTATATTCTTAGCATCTGGCACAGATATGGCATTTAATGCATGTTTGTTTAATGAATGAGTCAATTAATGAATAAAAACAGCCTAGCAAACAACTTTCAAATAATGAATATTCTACTACTATTACAATAATCATATTTTATTTTGTTTTTGGTCTAATATAACTATAGATAATTTTTTTTTCTAAAAAACGATGTAAGAGATAGAGTGATTCTATAGTGGAAACTAACATCCACCAGAATCATCTCATGATTGTAATTATATTTTTTGGATATAAATCAAATTCTACTTCAAGTTTCTAGATTGACTATATTATTTTTGTTTAGAAAGTCCCTTGTTGCAACCTATTTTTTACATGTAGGCATTAATTTATATTAAATAGATTATTATTTTCTTATTCACAACAGTTATCTTTCCAAAGAATATTTTGTTAGTTGCATGAATATAAGCATTGTACTCTTCAGTGCTTCCTATATGAGATAGAATGATCTTTTCAGAAAGTTCATTAGGTGTTGTATAGAGTAGTCAGTAGTAACATTTTGTACAATATATAATGGGTGAGTGTAAGAGTGGGAAGGACCCTTAAAAGATTTACTCTTCTGGAATGATTTATTCAAAAGTACAGAGGGATAAAAGAGCACTTATTGATAAGTTGAAGGCAAACCATTCTTTAAAAATCTGTGTTATGTGAGATGCATTTGTAAACCATATTAATATTTAGGACAGTTTATAGTTAACAATACATACTCAATTGTATTCTTTTCACTCATGAAATTACCTTTCCACTTGTCCTTGTGTATCTATGAGAAAAGGAATTAATTTTGGTGTGTAGGGATAAAGGAAGAGTAAGACCCAATCATGGGTCCAAGTAGGGTAGGACCAGGTAGGGATTTCTTGACAACTAAAAATGACAACATAAGATTATTGAAAACACATTGAAGGTAAGGAGTAGTTGACACCAGAAAGGAGAGAAGTAACAAAATGAAGGATTAGCTAGATAATAACAACTAGAACTGCAGGGGAACAAGGATGAATAACAATTCAATCCCTGCTCTCAGGGAATTCACCTTCTAATAGGAAGATAAGCAAGAACTATATTTATATATTAACAACCAGGACAACACAATAACTGATGGATCAAAATGAATACAAGCCTTAAGTAGAGCAGAGTTCTGGAGGTTTCCTGATGTTCCAAGTGTTAATCCCTTAGTTGCTCAGTTACTGGAAGTTTGAAGCCAGTGTCTTAAGGAGAACTGAGATGGCAGTAAGTACATGAGATGAAACATGGGACACTGGATCTTTATGAAACTGTACATATTATTTCAACATTGTAACAATTAATAGGATCATACTGAGGCTTACGTAGCCCTGGATACAAGACATGCAAAGAATTACAACATATAATAAAAGTTTGTATATCACGAAGTGAGGTCAAAGGCACAAGAGTATTGAGCTCTACCTGGAGTTAGACTTCATGAAGGAAGTATCACTTCAACTGGGTCTCGAAATATGAACAAGCATCTGACATGAAAGTAATAGAGTAAAGGCATTCCAGAAACATGAACTGGCTTAAGTATGGTATGAAATAGTATGAAATGCTTAGGAAGCCTCAAATTTCTCAGCTCAACCAGAATTTAAGTTGCAAGGAAGTAAGTGACAGATGATGTTTTTGGAGAATTAGGTAGGAGAATCGATTTGCCTAAAGTCATGCATCTTGTAAGTGGAAGAGTGATTATTTAAAATTTAGTTCTTTCTGGCTCCAAATACTATAATTTTCCACAATACTTGTGTTTTATTATGACTTTTTTTTAAGGCAGAATATTTTTGAAATGAAATCTTATAATTATACATAAAATATAAGATTTAATGTGCTTTGGTTCAAGTAGGGGCTATGACTGGCAACATCTTAGATACCTCTTTGGTCAAATCCATTGCTGTACAAGCACTCCTTTTCCCTCCAACAACTTCCCCACCCCACACATTTTATGGGCAAAGTTTCATGGGAGACCAGAGGAGAGAGTGACTAATTCACTTGGGAGAAGTCATAGAAAGTTTCATAAGGGGGGTGACATTCCAGCTAGGCCTTGACTGAAAAACAGACATTCTTCAGGCACAGAAGAGAGGAGTGGAACTGCAGAAGTAATAGAGGAAGAAAATGATTGTAGAAGAGTGGTTTTGGCCTCTCATAGCGAAAGAACTTGGACATTAACCTGTGAGCAAAGTGAGTCATTGAAAGATTTTCAGCAGTAGAGTGCTGCAAGCAAATTGGTATTTTCAAAAGATGATTCTGACATCAAGGTATAGAATGGAATGGAGCATCAGAAAGGCTAGAGGAAAGAAAGTAAGTCGTTTAGGAGGTTGTTGTCCCAGAAAGAAATGAGGTGGGTCTGAACTTATATTCTTGTGGCAAAGTAGCTCCTCACTATGAATTGAGGGAAGATAAAGGAAGTCATTCATTATTATCTGATTATTTGTTATTCAGGTAGGGATACCCTAATTCTCAGCAAGATAGATTATATGTTGGGATTTTTCACAGGGAAAATTAAAATTTGATTTGATACTTTGATAACTTGGCAGTCTCTTCCTGGTTGCCTTTTCAAGTATTATTCATAAACTTTAAAGGGCTCCCGATTGGTCTATGATCTTGTCCTTTGCTTTGTAATGGGTTTCTTAGAAGCAAAAATTCAGCAAAACAATACAGGGGTTCTATGACACACACTTTTATTGTATTTCTCAGAAGTGTCCCACAACATGACTAGATACAATATGTATACCTTCCTGTGTGCTAAAGCACTCTTCAGGTTTATTTGTTTTCCATAAGGTAAGGGATGTATATGAAGGACAGTGAGAAAATCCATTAGAATACATGATCTAATTTATAGTTCCCATAAATTAAATAACATGATTTATATATTATATATCATATATTTTATATATTATTTTCTTTGAAGTCCAATTTATTTACTATTATTTTAGGCTGTTTTATATCCTATATTGTCAGAACCTTATACTTAACTAAATATATATGCTCATAATTATTTTTAGTTTTTAGGTTTTATTCCTGTCCAAGAAGCTTGATGTAGAAAGAAGACAAGTGTGAGGATTTCCTTGCTTTGCTGATGAATGTGGTTTACAAATACTTGGCCACAAAGAAATTTGTACCAGACACAAAGCCATGGGTTGTTCCAGCTTTCCAAATTGAGTTGTAAAGAAAACAGAAGGAATTTAAATATTTGCCAATAGATCTGATTTGGTGAGAATCGTTGCACTTACAAGTTCATCTGCCCAAGTTAGTCTTATGTGACTGAAACATATGACAGTGCTGCATAAGAAAATAAAAGGAATTTCTTGCAAATATCCCTTAACAATTTAAGAGTGTGTTCTTTACATCCTTTGGTGCAAGATTTGACTTCCCTATGGACTTTGGCCTCAAGATAATGGTGCTATTTCTTCCCTCTCCCCACCTCCTTTCACCTCATTACAATTTACTTGGGTTTGGACCAAGACTATTTAGTCATCATCTCTTATTTCTTGCATTTTCCCCTTTAATGCAAAACACCCTGATTTTGTAAGCCATTTCTTATGGAGAGATAGGTTTTTCCATGCTTCATTTATGTAGGTATAAATACTCAGGCTACCAGTTAATTTTGTTGCCTTTATGCTTGTGGTGGGATAGAAAACTTGGAATGTAGGCCTTCCAACTTTACCAACTTTCACTTTTCTCCCCCTTCATCTATGCTCTTTTCTTTATCTCCATTTTCCCCTTCTTCAATACTTCTGTTCTCTGTAGTGTAAAGAAGCAGGAAGTTGGTGATGAGATAAGAGGTGTATAGAAAGCATATGCAGTTTTTTTTTCTCTACTCCAAGCCTTCATCTGCATGCTATTAACACATGTAGCCAAAATATGAAAATGCACAATTAAAATCTATTTCTGTCAATTAGTTGTGTTATTGGCTCATAAGAGGTTACTCTTTCAGGAATTTTGTGAGCTAGATATTAAACCAGCCATTATTAAAAATTAAATTATATAAATTTAGAATTAAGTAAATTATAGTAAAAAGGTGACAAGTATTTGTCTTTCCTTATTTTAATACATTTTACTATTATATATGTTTTTAAGGTTATTACATTTATTTCACCTGTATAGTGGGAATACTATATAATGATGCACCACTGTACATTGCTTCCCATTTCTGTCTTTAATGATACTACATGTCTAGCTTGAAACTGGCCGTGGTGGGAGTATTTGCACTATGGAAATTGGCAAGTGCTACAAATAATGATTTGATTTATTGTTTTCTTGTGTTTTGTTATCCTAAGAGTCAGTAAACTATAGTCCGTGGGCCAACTCTAGCCTGCCATCTATTTTGCTAATAAAGTTTTACTGGAATATAGGCAGTTTCGGTGCTGCAATGATGGAGTTGAGTAATTGCAGCAGAGACTGTATGGCTTGCAAAACCCAAAATATTTACACTATCTCCACCTACATAAAAAAAAAATTGCCAACTGTTGGTCTAAATTTTAGAATATGGTTGAGAGAATGTTTATAAGTCAAGTTAAAATTATAGTTTGTAGCTGTGACATTATGAGTAGCACAAAAATTTTAAAAACTATTCTTTAAGTATTTGAGAATTATTATCCAACTCAGTATAGGAGTCATTCACCAGCAAACACAACAAAAAATGTACTAGCATGATAGAGTATAAAACAATCACAATCTACTGTTGTACTGAAGAAACAATGTAAATAAAGGTACAGATTTATACTGCATTTATTTGGACCAGTTTTGAACAAAGCTGGATTATAAATTCTGAGGTCAGGAAACTTTTATTTCTTTGGTCATGCAGCATCTAGCACAGTGCTGAACACATGGAAGCCACTCAGCTAATCTCTATAAATTATAAACAGTGATTCTTACCTGAAAGGAAGCCTTTACCTTATATTCATACAAAAAAAATTCCCAAATATACATTTTGATCTTCCAAACTTTGAAGGATATAGGGTCAAGATTAATTGCTCTGTTTGGCCAATAAGAAAATGAGACCCATAAAGATTAAATTATATATACACTTTTGCTACTTAAAGTCTGGTTCTTTGATGAGCAGGAGCATCCCATCACTTTCGATCTTGTTAGAAGTGCAAAATGCAGTATTTCACGTGCATCCTAGATCTACTGCTCCAGAAACTGCATGTTAACATTTCCAGCTGATTTCTATGAACATAAAGCTAGACCAAGAAATTCTGAGAAGAGTGTTCTTGCATACTGCTTCCCTAATATACTATGCTTTCATATTTCAAAATATGAGAAATTAAGAAAATATTATAGTTTTTTCTTTGGATCAAGAGATAACAGAAAAATAACCTTTGTTTATTTCAATGTGTTTTTTCTCCTTGGTTATATTATCCAATTTTATTCTCAGATACTTTTCCTGAGGCAAATAGAATGAGCATCATTATGCCTTTATTAATGATGAGTCAATAAAACTACAGATAACTGATTACTCTTTTAACCAATGTAAAATTGTGTGTTAGTGACAGACTGGTTGGGTAATATTTTTATACAAGTTTATTTTCCTATATATATCTGTGAAGGGAAAGACAATTATCTGATTAATTCAGGTTCCTCATATGCTCTATCTGGGTATTTCAGGCTCCTGAACACCCTCCAGGGATACCCCCACCTCCATCCCACAAAATCCATGAAAAAAATAACAAAATTAAGGATTTAAACTTGAAGTGTCTGGGTAATTTTGTATAAGCCCAGTCTCTAATTATTTAGGCTTTAATCTATACAAGGACCTTTTTACCCCTAAAATTTCTAATAGCAAACAATGTCTGATTACCAAAAATAGACAAAGCAATTGCAAACGTTGTTTTAATTTTAGTTGAAAATTCAATAATTTAAATTAATTTTTGATAGCAAGATAAACAATTATTTTTTATATATAATATACTGTTTTAGTCTAATAAAGAAATGGGACCAGTAGATAATTAAACAAATATTTCATATCCATGTGCAGAGCAGTGTAACTGTGTAGACGAAATTATTGACATCTACTGCTCCATACTAATTTATTATACATGATATTTTATTATTTTATTTTGAATGTTATTACATAAAATCAAAAACATATTGATTTTATTGTATGGTAAATTTTACTTCTTCAAGGTACTCCTTGTTCCTCCATCTCCAGCAAGCTGTACAGAGATACTTGTGCAGGGTCTCCATTAATCTTCCATTTGCTAGATGGTACGTGAGGCAGAGTGGGTTCCCACAGAAATTAATTTGTCCTGACAACAGACCTAAAACCTGGAGTCCAGGGATCACTTGGAAAATTCCCTTTAAGCCGAGAAAAATAATAAACAGAAAACTGATACTGACAGCTCTAAAAGACCACACAGAAGAACCAAGAATAGACTTGCTGTATGTATATCTGTGAATACTTCTGTTAAACTAGCTTGTAGAAGCTTTATGCTTGGTAGGATTTGTACATGCTAATTTATGAATTTTTCACATTACATAATTCAGCAGATACTACAAACTTACGTTTCAAACCAATTATTTAAGAATAAATAATAACTTTACTTAATTAGTTAACAAGAGTCCATTACATCTATTGGGTAATAGTTATTCATTTATTTTTAATATTTGAATCTTCGAGAACAATTTTTCAATATTCAATTGTCATTCAAATTTCAGAACAATGTTTATCCTTATTAGAAAGTTTTAAGGGAAATTCGACGTTTGTAAATAACAATTCACAAATCACTTACTAGTAGTATAGTAGTAGAAAATAAAGAGCAACACTTATGTTCATTACACAGTTTTCCATTCAAATTTTGAATTTGATTTAAATAACTCATGTAAGTAACATTTTTTGCATACTTAGTGAGGATAAAAATAACCTGAGTGAGGGCTTCCCTGGTGGCGCAGTGGTTGGGAGTCTGCCTGCGGATGCAGGGGATGCGGGTTCGTGCCCCGGTCCAAGAGGATCCCACATGCCGCGGAGCTGCTGGGCCCGTGGGCCATGGCCGCTGAGCCTGCGCGTCCGGGGCCTTTGCTCCGCAACGGGAGAGGCCACAGCAGTGAGAGGCCCGCGTACCGCAGGAAAAAAAAAAAAAAAAAAAAAAACCTGAGTGATACCATTAACTGCAGTTTTATTCTTACACTGTTTTTCACATGCTAAGCTATTAAAAGGGCATTGTTTTTCCTAGGGTTCACGTTGTTTGGACTGCATTTATACTACATGTATTATGCTTGCACTAATTTTTGTTTCTGTTTTTTAAATGGCTAATCCATCATGTGAAGGAAAAGAAAACAACACAAATTGGTTATTGGAAATATTGGAAATATGTCATTGCCATTACATGTATGAAAACACCATTCTTTGTTTATTCTGACCTCTAAGGTCCCTTTCAGTCCCATGATTTTCTTTTTATGTGTGATAAAATTTGCCAAGAACTTTCTACTTCTTTATCCTGAACGTGTATAATAGAGTAAGTAATGATATTTGAGATTTGTGGATGATAATATTTAAAACACAAGAAGAACATTTGATAGTAATACCTAATTTTTATTTCAGTGACCAGGGATGTCTTCTGAGTCAGACAGTTAATGCACACAAAGAGATATGTGAATGTATTTTTAGAAGCAAAGTAGAGTGTTTGACAAGCAGAAAGATGTATCTAATTCCATGAGTCATATACGATTATCTCTACCATCTCAAGTTTTTATTTAGAATGAATTTTGGTTCTGTTCTTTAACACAACCATTGTAAACCTCTCAAAAGACACTTTGTCCTTCTTCATACAAACTTTTCAAGGAAAACATACATGACTTGTTATAAGCAAAAATATTAAATTTGTAAATCTGCAGATCCTAGGGAAAAGAGAGACTAACCAACCCAAAGTTCCAAAACACAGCAACAACTCAGGAGGAAGGGTCATGTTGTGGGAGTTTTTATATCGCTATGTAAGGGTGGGTGGCAGTTTGCCAGCATCTCCATAGCTAAGGGCTTGAAAAGGCTGTCTCTAGCATTTGAGAAGCATGATGCATATGTTTAAATGGAAATTTATGTCTACATATTTCTAATACAAATATTTTCCATATACTGGAAAATAATGAGGGATCTACTAAATTTGAAATTTCAAACTTAATCCATCTTTTTGGAGAAAAAAATACTGTATATTAACATCTATCAATGAATTGTGTGGAAAAGTTAATATATTTCAATTTACTTAGCAAACCATTGAAATAGTGCTGTTCATATTCATACTTTGATGTGTTTATTGTATAGGGAACAATTAAAACAATTATTTTCTGTGCTTTCTAATTATTCTATCTTTTTACACCAAATCAAATTGTATTCCCATTCCTTAACACTTATGTCTGTAACAGACCAAAAACACATAATATAAATTCTGTTATATACAATCAACACATGCCTTTCAGCACATAAAGTGCTAAATGTTTTCAGTTTAAAATAGAAGAGTCAATATATTTTTTTCCGTTATGTTATTTTTCCAAGACTACTTATCTGTTAGAATTGACTTTCTGTATTTTAGCTGATGGTCTTATGAGAGCAAAAAAGTCAACTTTTTATTATGATTTTTTTCCATTTGTATAAAGGTCCATATATGCCTAACTCTGTGTCCTTTAATCTGATTTCCCTGGAGAGTTATTATCATTCAGCTCACATTGTCACTCATCTACACTGTTGAACTTGCTATCAAATAACCTGCAAAACAATACAAGCTATTTATATGTCATAGGGTAGATTTATGATAAACTAAGTTTGAAACAAAGTAATGAATTCTTGACATTTATCCTGTCTCCAATAACATGACTACTAATTCCATCAGATTTAATTTTAAATAAAGAAGTTACATTTCCTCTCCTTATATCATATGTAAATCCCTCAGACATTCCCTAGTTGAATATGGTTTATGACTATATGTGTTTTCCTATAAACAATAAAAATAAGAATATTTTTCTGTAAGCCACCAAACTAGTTACCAGAGGTCATCATGATCCTCTATTCAGATCAAATTTTGAAAGCCCTTTTCAGTCTGTGCAAATTAAAATAAATAACCAAATTCTAACAACTTTCTGAGAAAGTAATTCTCTGTAAAAATTGAGAAATATTTACATTACTGCATAATATTAATGGTGCACATTGTGAAAATATACTCTACAATAATGAAACTCAACAAATTGTAAACAGACACAGTGATTTTAAAACCTGTTTGGCAGTTGAGCCCCTTAAAGTCCTTATGAAAGTACGGTGCATCTGGGTATGCATGATAGTGGGGGGCAAAGGAAGGGCGGAGAGGGAGTATAGAGGGAGTATGGTGGCTGATAGGCATAGCTTCTGTAAAACTCTTCTCAGAAGTAGAAGAAGTTAATCTTTCAAATTTGGTCACTGAGCCCTTTAAGCTGCTACCAAAAGTGAAGCCCCAGTACGTGAAGCCACAAACAGGGAAGAAAGTGAGGATGCAGGAAGAGAAAATAAGTTCCTACCATAGTTCAGGGATTCAGTCCTTTGAATGGTACCACTCTTTGAAGTGAGTTAAAATCCAAAAGGACTGTAGCACAGTATATATTTGAGAAGAGCTTATACTCTCATGATAGAAAAAAAGTAATAGGGATTTGATACCCTATCAAATCAGGGTATTTATAAGAATGTTTATTAATAATTCAATCTACTTGAATTCACTAATTTAACAGGTTGTTTTGATATTTTTAATGCTAAAAGTGATAAGATTATAATTCTATTTAGATTGCTAACTTGACTTTTAGTATGATTATTTTTTGTTTTTAAGCTTTATTAAGGTATAATTGATATGAAAAAATTGCACATTTTTAGTGTATACATTGATGAGTTAGACATATGCACACACCTATGATATTATCACACCAATCAAGGTACTAAAATTATACATCACCACCAAAATTTTTCTTTTTTTGTGTGGTAAGAACACAGTATGATTATGTTTCTGTCATCACTTTTAACAGAATATGGCGATAGCAAAATCAGAAAATTGCTATGAGGTTTATGAAGTGTTCTCATTCATTCATCAAATATTTATACATTGGCTACTTAGTGTCATTTGCTGTTCTCTTTGTCAAAGATATAGTAGTATACAAGACAGTGGGCATTTCTTGTTCTCAACGAGTGTAGTCTTAAAAGAAATGACAGACATTGAAAAACAATAACATAAATTATCAATTTAAATAAAAACTAATACCACAGAAAAGAAATATGAGGTGCTTTTCATAAGACTGTAATCTGGGAGCCTTATGTTGCTTGGAGGGTGGTCAGGAAAAGCATCTCCTATCTATTGAAACCTACAAACTCTATGAGGTAGTAAAAGCCAGTACTACTATTATCCCTATTTTAAACATGTACTAATTGAGGTCAAAGAAAGTGAGTGGCAAGGTAAAAATTCAAACCTAGATCTTTAAAATTTTTACTACACCATACTCCCTTCCTGAGAGCAATAATATGGCAATTGAATAATATACTGTATTTCCTCTAAAATTACTACTGAAAGGTTTGTATGCTATCAGAAGCTGTTTTTCCATTTTTCAAATCGTATCTTCAGCTTAATATCTTATGCTATAAGTAAGCTATCTTCACTTATGTTATTCAGTTACTAATAGTGTTTAATATTGATGGAATAAATGAATGAATCTTTGGATTCATTGGATCTGGATTTGGATCTTTAAGTTCTCATATTAGGTTTTATGAAAGAAATAAAGTCCAGGTTCAAAAAATAATTATAATATTTGCATAAATGAAGTAAAATATTTTCTTCCTGTACCTTACCTTTCTTCTCCCATGATATATACTCTCCAAACACAGAGTCTTAAAAGTAGAACATGCAGTAAAACAGAATAAAAAATGATATGATTTTTGTACCTTGTGAAAAAGACAACAAAACAAAACATTCAGACAAACAAACAAGCCCAAAGAGGTAGGATATTTTGTTTTGTTTTGTTTTGTTTTGCAGCACTTAGAATGGTAGACAACAGAAGTTAGGATGAGGACCAGTGGAAAGGTGCTTTCCTTTTCCTTATTCATTGAAAACTTGGCTGAAAAGTCAAAAGAGAACCCTACTCAATGAAACAATAGTTTCTCCCACACCAAAGTGTTCATAGTGATGAAAAATCACCAGCAGGGCCAGAGGTAAGATAAATCAATACTACATTGAATAAAAGTTAAAGTTGAAAGTAGATTTATTCTTTTTCATAGCTAACTTTATAAAGTGGATGAAGATGAATTATTCAGCATTTGCAAGGAATGAGACCATGGAGAAGGCTGCTACTGTGTCTTAATTATGTTACAACTGTGGCAGAGTCTGTGGATTCAAACAACTGTCCTAGTCAGTAAAATAATTAGTCAATTAAGCTATTTGACAGACTTGACTATATTGCTGATTGGATTTACTAGTTAAGGAAACAATTTTTGGCTGCCCCTTGTAGTCAAGGCATTGTGTCTAATGGAGGTAATACAAACTTTGTTTTGTTCCATGCATATCAGGTTACACCTTGAGTACTGGGCTCAGTTCTGGGTGTCACCATTATGTGCCTAATAACATTTAAATTTTGGCACTCATGTAATTTTGCATCATTTAGAAAAATTATTTTTCATCTCTTCTTTAGTTTTCCTTCATTTTTTATTACATACATAGTTATGGAGGAAAGGAACCATAATTTTCTCGATAGGTAGGGTCTCTAAAGGTCTGATTCAGTTATTAGTGCCACACTTGAAGAGAGTCATTGATAAATTGAATTCTATCCAAAGGGGTATAAGTATTCAGTCAATCAGTCATGTCAGTCGTTATAAAAAAGGATTGAAGTGGTAAAAGAGTGAACAAGATAATGAAGATGAAGCTAGCCCACATCACATGAGAAGCAACTAAAGAAAATATAGAATATTTAGCTTGGGAAAATATTACTTTGTGTAACAAAGGCTAGGGCAGAGCGGGGTGGAGCAAAATAGAGGTCTCCAAATGTCCAAAGGGCTATGATGAAGAGAAAGGATTAAATTGATCTTTATAACTCCAAGAGGCAGAATTAAATTAATAGATGGAATTTAAAGGGAGGCAAACATTGTATAAATTCAAGTAAGGACATTTTAACAGTCACAGCTGACTAAAAGTGGAATGGATTGTCTCAGAAGATAGCAGATTCTCGATCAATCGAGTTTTTCAAAGATCTTGGGTAACTGCATGTAGGGCTTTTAGAGAGAAGAATCAAATGTTGGCGTAATAAGAAAAGTAAAATGTGAAAATGTAGCTAAATCTTCATTTAGCTAAATTTATTCATTTTTTGTTTTAAAATGTCTTTTCCTTTTCGAAATAATGCTGTTGGATAGGAAAAAAAAATTTTTAATGTTCTTACTTAGCAAAGCAAGTTGGCAACACTGTTAGTCTCCCAATAAACATTTACAAAATAAAAGGAAATTTACTGGTCTGTGGAATTGAAGCACTAGGCCAGATGACTCTCAAGATTCTTTCCTATGTTGAGTGTCTATGATTAAAATTTTTGAGATGGTGACAGAACAAGGTGGAAGTCTCTTTACAGTCATTAATAGATTTGTATGAATGAACTTATCAGATTGTTTTTTCATCTTCAGGCTATGCTTGATCCATCTGAAGGCCCTAAACCTCTAGCTAGGAAAAGAGGTATTGCAAAGAGAGGCAAAGGAAGCAGGGCATATCTAAGTTAAACATGTACTGCTTCAAAATTTTGCTATTGCTAGCTATATTCTATTGTTCTTCTTCACTGTCTTACTATGTCTCTTTGAACTTCTCTGTGAAGTATCTTTCTGCATTGATGTCTCTACTATTTTAAATAATTATTTAATTAGTAGGTGTCATGAGAAAATGGGTCTGTGTTACTAGTGAGTGAATGATTTCATGTAGATAATGGAGTCATTTGTGGAATTGTATTTGTGATATCAGAGTCTTACAATGGTTATTTTCCTCAGTTTTATTTAAAACCTTGTGTTCTTGCTTGGCAGTTCATTGCATTGAATGCACTGTCCTCATAAGGTCATAACCACTTCCCATATAAGAGCCCTATTTGTGGTCTACATGTAAAAATTTTTGAGAATTTCATACATGGACTTTACTTGTATTAAATTGTTAATACTTTACAAATACTTTACTTCTATGAAATTGTTAGTTTTCACATACAGCAACACGAAGTTCTTTTAGAACCTCATAAATACATATACTGCTTTTATTTGTCGATTTGATTAATGATACAAAAGTAGGAGATTTTACTGTTTCTGGTTCTTAAGTAAATGCTACCTATGATTTTAGCAAAACTTTATTTTCTTACTCAAAATGCACACAATTTAGAATCTAAGATTTTGTGATATGCTTGTGGTTGTCAGAAAGCTTCATTTAAAAAGTTCAGTTCCTTTTTTCTCCTTAAAAGATGAGGCAAAATATCTCAAGGTAGTGTCTATTAAAATATTTTTCTAAAGATAGTTTATGGAGAACAATTATGTAATATATATTAAATGCTTCAAATATGAAAATTCTTGTCACTCAACAAAACTTAGCTTCAAAGCTCTTTACTCAGTAATTTTTAAATAGTAGACATTAAGTAAACTTAGTTTGATCCAATACATTTTATGTAATGACTCTATTTGGACAGATAGGAATGTGACAACATCACTAAAAGTCCTATGTGTTGAGTTTCCCATGAATGAAAGAGAGGGAACTCGGTAACCACAGATGGACAGTCTAGATGCATAAAACTTCCACAACTAAATTTACTTCCCTGAGACACTTTCCAAAAGCAGAAATTTTCCAACTATTCAATATTTTGAAGCCACCCATTTACCTTTTATTCTTCACAAAAATGCTAATTAAAATGTTTGAAAGTTAAAGTGGAAATTTTATTTCACTTATTAAAATTGTTCCCCAAATCCCATCTGTCAAAAGATGACACATTCAAGTTTTATTGTATTTTTTATCAGGTGATGATCCACCAGCTGGTAACACCACAAAGTAGTGAAAAAGCTGACCAACTGAGAATTAAGAACCAGAATGAAATTCAGTGACACTGCTGCTTTACTACACATATAATCCTTTTCTTTGTTATTTTTTTTTAATTGATGTAGTTTAAACCTCATGAGATGTCCTTTTTTTTTTTTTTGGCTGCACTGTACTACTTGTAGGATTTTAGTTCCCTGACCAGGGATGGAACCCAGGCCCTTGGCAGTGAAAGCATGGCGTCCTAACCTCTGGACTGTCAGGGAATTCCCGAGATGTCCTTCTTATACAATTATGCTTTCAGCTCTTGCCTGAATGTTTCACATGCACAAGTACAAAATACATCTATTAGATTGTGGTGAATTCAATATTCCGTGAATCCTTCAATAATTATCAAGCACATACTCTGTACTATGCTCCAGTCTATATACTGGGGAAACAAAGGTGAATAGGAAGTTGACCTTCCCTCAGTGAGCTAAGTTTGATGGTATAATTAGAGACATATTGATAAATAAAGAGTTACCATATCTTTAATCTCTTTATTCAACAACTCTCCTTTAGAATTCTCAGAATGGTAATTGACCAGAATCTCCCGTGGGAAGTATAGGTCAACTAGAAGGCAATTTTTCTTTTTCAGACTTCCACAACTTATTGTATTTGTTGTTTCTCTGTAAATGTGATTGTTAAACTTGGGGAAACAAGAGCATTTTGTTTTAATAGCCCTCTTTTCACTTCTTGCTCCATGGCCTGCAAATAGTATCTTTTCTAATTTCATCCTAATCTAAACTATTGGAAACTTAGAGCTGCCGAAAGGAATTATCTCTATTCACTCAAGTAAAATTAACGCAGGGGACATGCCTGTTTTCCCTCTAATTGTATCAATAGGGCTCAGCACAATGCCTAGCTCATAATAGGCACTTACTAAATGACTGTTGAATGAATGAATGAATGAATGATTAAGTTATAATATCTAAAATGGTTAGGATTCTTTTCATTTTAAAGGAAGAGCCTTTAAGATTGTTTATCCAATTAATTTATAATTGTTTGGAAGAAATAGGGGAGCTATTTAAATGTAGGTACCTCCCTCGAGTTCTTTGCCTGTACCACCTGTCCCTGTGCATGTGCAATGCACATAAGAAGAACAAGGTTGTTAATTAGGCATCTCACTTCTGAAATATTACTGACCTCTGCTTTAGAACCTTAAAATATCTGAAATGGTTAGATTACCATTTCAGGTGTTTAATTTTTTTCATTTCTAGTACATTTTCTTTCAAAATATTTTTATGGACACTTGAAATCCATCTGAAAGATGAGTTATACATTATAATTGGGAATAGTTACAATGGGAGAGGTCTGAAAAATTATCAGCAAACCTGAAAAAAACCATTAATTTCTAAGAAAATTTATCAGAGTTCCCCTTATTTTCTTTGTCTAGAGCCCTTTGATAGAAATGTTCTGTTTCACTTCACTTTGCAACTTTAAATCCCAATGAAAGATTATTTATAATCTATCCCCCACCTCCTTTCCCCACTCCCTCCCTCTTTTCCTCCATCCCTTTCCCTTCTTTCCCTCAAAAGACACCCCTCCTATGTATTAATAATTTAGTTCCCAAATGCTTACTTGTCTTATTGTTGACTTTGTCTTTTAATGTTTACAGGACTGGGAATAACTGGTGTCTTAAAGCAACTGACTTTCTTGTTTCTAATGAAATTACCCCTTTAGCCCTTCTCATTTGGTTTTCAACAACATTAGAACACTAAGCTCGGTGTTTTCTTGCCCAGAGTTAACTTGTAGCTTCCCTCTGTCAGCCATAAGATATAGAGATACTGTTGCCTTAATTACTCAAATTTCTCCTGCTGCTCATAATTCTACTTGTCTTGCCAAAAGACCCCCATTTTCAGAGAGCTTCATGCACACCCTGTTAGTTCTATTGTTTTTATTTCAAGCTTGTTGGATGTATAAATGATCTTTGTTGTTAAATCTGGCTTATGACTAAGTCTAGAAGGAAGCTAGTTTAGCAATTATAAGAACCACATTTGAATGATTTGGGAATTGAACATTTACATGAAAAGAGAGTATATTTCAAATACAAGGTACATGAATGGCTAATACATGTAGTACATTCAAGCCACTAACAATTTTTCTATGTAGAAATCCATAAGGTGAATTTCTTGCATTTTACTTGGTTTTAAACTACTAATGGAAACCATGTAATCTATCTCTATTTTCTACTTGCAAATTAGATCCTGGCGATTTTTTTCTCATTCAATTTGTACTTTTTAATTTGCTTTAAAATAGAGCCTTAAATTTTATCTCACTTTAGATAAAGTCCAAGATGTTTCTTCAGTAGTCTAGATGTAGTCTTTTGGGACTTAGGTTTTCTATTTACTAATATATACCATTATTATTGTTATCTGAATTAATTAACTAAGTAATTCTTTTGCTGATGCAACTTGAGCATCCTAGAGCAAACTGAATGCATAATGTCTCAGTTATAGGCACTAGAGTTCAAATAATTTTTTAACAGGAATCTGCTTTGTCCATTTTCAATTAAATTTATTTTAGTAACTGATTTATTACATCAGAAAGGTAGAATTCAGAGGTGGGAAGTGCATTTTGTTTTTAATGCAGTCATTTTTATTTTATTCATGGATATGCTTTTTATTTATTCATTAATACCCTTTGTTTCCATAGTCATCATAATCAAGAAAAAATAATCAGGAATAAAGCAGTTCTTTTAACTGCACACAAGGGACAAGGAACAGCAGTAAAGAACAAAGGCCTAGGAATAGCTCTTGGTTAAGCAAAGCATATCATTCCCAGAGAGACCTCAGAATTTGTAAGCAAGCAAGGTGTGCATCACTTTGCCATCATCAGTTACTCTATTAAAGTCTCAACAGTAGAAAATAGCTCTGCCTTTTATCATAATCACCAAATCTTTTAGCTTTTGTTTACAGATCAATTTTACTCTAAGGGAAGATAAGGGACTATGAATGGGATAGGTGAAACACCAGTTTATACCTTGTCAAAGAAGCAAACATATGAAGCTGATAGCCGGGTAGGTAGTGACAAGCAGGTTATGAGTAAGTCATCTAGGGTAGCCATTTCCTATACAATAATTTTACAAACACATTATATATCCTGTAACTGTCCCAGGAAAAGCAGGACTATAGCTACCTGGAGATAGAAGAACGTGAAAACCAAAATGCAAGTGTGAAGCAGATCTCCAAACAGAAGTTTGAATTACAAGTAAAAAGAAATTATCAACCACTAGGAAAGTTTATTGCGGATATGTAATAAAAATATCACACTTACAAATATCCAATACAAAAGGCATCCTGAATTACTAAATACATATTTCATGATTTTTTGTAAAACAGTAGACAAGCCAAGCATTAAAATGGCTTCCACAAAGTGATGACATTTACTTATATTTCTTCAAACTTAAAATCATAAATAATTTTATATTCCACACAACATGGATAAATGACGAATAACAGTGAAATTATTTACCCATGCCCAGTGTTCTCTCTTGTTGTATGGCAGTAGTCCAGCAGAGGGAGCACATGTTAGTAAATGATGATATACTAGTTGGACTAGACTTCTATGGATAGCCTCAATAATATGAATATATAAATAACAGTTAGCCTGTGACTTAAATGTTGACTTATACTTCATGAAGAAATTACTATGGACATCTGTTGCTTTTAAAAATAGTGTCTCTCCTTCTCATGGTAAAATCCTTCCTATCTGTACATATAGTTTCATTGAATCAAGGAGTTCCAACTTCTATCTTAGAATTTTCTCTGAAAAGTCTTAGGGAGAAGGAAAACATGGTTTTATCTGCTCTTCTCTATCAAAGATGCCAGAATTTTTGTGTAATATTTCCATTTATAATTTTGGACACATAGCACCTTTTTGAACTATTTCATCTTCTGAACCTTTCTTTATACTAAATACTAAAGATTCTATACGTTAATCTTGAAGAAGGATGGAAAATAACACAAGTATCCCTTTTATTTTGAAGGGATCATATTTGGTTCTTTGGATTTGTTGTACATTTTATGCTGCAAAAGATGGTCTCAATTCATGGAGATCAGGCCAAAACAACAGTAGAAACAGCTTGTTATTGATTTTTAGCTTCATGAAACTAAGTGAATACAATACAAGCCAGCTTTCTTTTTTTATAAATGTAGAACATCTTCAATCATTAGTTTATTAATGCAAACATATACTGTTTGAAAAAGGAAATATGTCACCGATGTCTGAAAGATTTTTACCTACTGATCTTTATTTTCCAAGATAAAATAGCTTTATTTTTAGGTAACTTGTATAAAAGTTGCAAATGCATAAAATCATGAAGAAAATAAAACTGTACATATTCAAAGCTAACTACTACTAGTATTTTAATGTACAGTCTTTTACATTTGTTCTAGCCATAAGTGTACATTTATGTATATATTTTCCATAAAAGGTCTTACATATTATTTACAGCCTTTTTAAATGTTTATTTTGTCAATCTTTTTAAAAATATATTTTATTTTTAGAGCTGTTTTAGTTTCACAGCAAAATTGAGCAGAAATTACAGAGAATTTCCATATACTTCCCTTCCCCCCACACATAAATAGACTCCCTGATTATCAACATCTGCCACTAGAGTGGTACATTTGTTACACTGATGAACCCACATTGACACATCATTATCATCCATAGCCTATAGTTTAAATTCTGGTTTACTCTTAGTTTTGTATATTCTATGGGTTTGGAAAAAGATATAATTACATATAACCTCTATTATAGTAACATACAGAATAGTTTCACCGCCTTAAAAATCCCCCATTCTATTCATAACTAACTCTTCCCTCACCCATGGCAATCACTGCTCTTTTTACTGTCTCCATAGCTTTGCCTTTTCTATGATGCAGTACATTTGGAATTATACAATATGTAGGCTTTTCAGATTGGCATCTTTCACTTAGTAATACACATTTTTTTCCTCCATATCTTTTCATGGTGTGATAGCTCATTTCTTTTTAGTGCTGAATACTATTCCATTGTCTGGATGTACCACAGTTTATCTATTCACCTACTGAAAGGCATCTTGGTTTACATCCAAATTTTAGTAATTATGAATAAAGCTGTTATAAATATCCATGTGTAGGTTTTTGGGTGGATATAAGTTTTCAACTCCCTTGAGTAAATAAAAGGGACTACAATTGCTCCCTTTTATTATATTGTATAGAAAGAGTTGGTTTAGTTTTGTAAAAAAACAGCCAAACTGTCTTCAAAATTGGTTGCACAATTTTACATTCCCACCAGCAATGAACGAGAATTCGTTACTCCACATCCTCACCAGCACGTGGTGTTGGATTTGGCCTTTCTAATATGTGTGCAAGGGTATCTTCTTTTTGTTTGTTTGCTTGCAGTACGCGGGCCTCTCACTGTTGTGGCCTTTCCCGTTTCAGAGCACAGGCTTCGGATGTGCAGGCCCAGTGGCCATGGCTCACGGGCCCAGCCGCTCCGTGGCATGTGGGATCTTCCCGGACCGGAGCACGAACCTGTGTCCCCTGCATCGGCAGGTGGACTCTCAACCACTGCGCCACCAGGGAAGCCTGGGTATCTTGTTTTGATTTGCATTTCTCTGATAACATAGGATGTGGAACATTTTTTTCATATGCTTACTTGGCATCTGTGTACCTTTTTTGGTGAAGTCTTTGGTCCACTTTTTAATTAAGTTGTTTGTTTTCTTATTGTTGAGTGTTAAGAGCTCTTTGTATATTTTTGATAACAGTCCTTTCTCCACATATATATATATATATATATATATATATATATATATATAGCAAATATTTTCTCCTTGTCTGTGCTTTGTCTTGTCATTTTCTTCAAAATGTCTTTCACAGAACAAATATTCTTAATTTAATGAAGTCCACCTTGTCACTTCTTTCTTCTATGGATCATATCTTTGGTCTTTGTATGATATTGCAAATCCAAGGTCATCCAGATTTTCTCTTATGTTATCTTCTAGGAGCTTTATTAGTTTTAAGTTTTACATTTAGGTCTATAATCCATTTTGAGTTAATTTTCATGAAGAGTGTAAAGTCTGTGTCTAGATTAATTCTTTTATGCAAGTGGATGTCCAGCTGTTCTAGTACCATTGGTTGAAAAGTCTACTTTTGCTCCACTGTATGGCTTTTTTTACTTTGTCAAAGATAAGTTGACTATATCCATGTGTATTTATTTCTAGGCTTTCTATTCTGTTCCATTCATCTATTTGTCTATTCTTTCACCAAGTATTGTTGAATTATAAGTGTTTAAGTCAAGAAGTATCAGTCTCCAGATTTTTGTTGTTTTTCTTCTTCCAGGATCAGATGGATTCACAGGCGAATTCTACACTCAAGTTTGAGGGTTTTTTTCCCCTTAGCCTTATCCAGTCTACTAATGAAACCATAAAAGACATTCTTCATACTTCTGTTACAGTATTTTTGATCTCTCACATTTCTTTTTGGTTCTAAAATCCCTGAACATTAGATTCTGGTTAAATTCAGCATGATGACTATAGTTAATAATACTATATTGTATATTTGAAATCTGCTAAGAGAGTAGATCGTAAGTTTTTTCACACACACATAAAAGATAACGCAATCAGAAATTGCTTTTGTTCTTATGTTGTTCTTCAGGAAACAGAACAATTCATCCCTTTTCTACATGGAACTCAAATAATGGGAATACAGAAAAAAAAAAAAACCTGGAAAGGAATTGTTGTATAACCACCCCTATCCCCACAATATTTAAAACAAGATTTAACCTTAACTCTGGGAGGGTAATTTCTGACAGGGTAATTTGAGTAGTTTTAGTCAATTGATCAAAAGCTGATGTTTTTGATTTTACCTAAATGAGCAACATTACTTTCTCTCCTACTTTTCTGTGTTTCTTTAACTTGTACTCTTAAGCCATTTTTGATACTGGAAAAAAAATACTGTGTTCCAAATAAAAGTAATAAAATATTATATTCTTTATTAATTGAGCACTTGTAATACTTTGTCCAGACACGGTCCTAAATGTTTTATGTGCATTATCTCATATAACTCCTGCTATACTCTATACTAGATAATGTTACTATTTAAATATTAAAGAAGAGAAAGCTGAGAATTCAAGATTAAGTAATTTGCATTAAGTCAGAGAGCACAAAAATGGAAATGTTCAACTTGAACATAGGTCTTTGTAACTCCATATTCCAAGCTATTGAATACGATGCAATTCTGCATCTCACCACTGTGGATCCATCACTTGGGTAAATGATATCAATCTCTGGACAATCTTAGTTTTTGCCCAATCAATTGTATAATACTTGAGCTTTTTCTTAATTCCTGCTGATATGTTGCCTTTATAACAATGTACTCTGGATTGAAGGTCTCTGACATGGCTAGTTGTTTACTTCCTTTTCTGGGCTATGTGTTCCCTGTTGCTATAACCCTTTGTTTTCTGAGAGGTTTTGCTTTCATTGGTCTACATGCCTGTTGCTTGTTTTGTCATAAATATTCCCACCAATATTTGCTACTTATTATTCTCAGATATAGTTGGACTCTGCCTTCCCAATCTAGAACTCAGCATGAAAATATTGCTCTAGTGCATTCAGCAAAATCTGATATGTATCTTTAAACAATTCCCATGGGGAAAGATGAGACCAGGAAGAAAATGTTTAAATTTTTGCCTTTGTCTTTCTGCACAGATGAGGATTTAGTCTTGCTAATGTCCAACCGCATGCTACAAGGTCAGCATAACTTTCCTAGATGAAGACAAGATAGAGACATTTGCTCTTCCTGAGTTTCAATTTACTTGATGTGAGAAATTAGTTGATATTAGGAAGACTTAGAAAATGTTATGCTAGAGTATTTTTAATACCTCTTTTTCACCTCTATAAATAAATACTACAACAGGCAAGAAACTTCCTTTTCCTGTCTCTAGAAATCAGCCTTGTTCTGTGGTCCCAGACTCCTGAGGTACCATGCTAATTAGCTCATTCTCTGAGAGTTACCTTCCAAGCAGTCCAAATGGCATTCTGCAAAAGAGTTTTTTTCACCTAAAGTGTAGTGTGCTTGACACTAGTGACTTGCTTGCTAGATGATATTTTTTTGTAGTACAAAGAAAATTTTCAAAAATATTATTGATGCATTTTAATGTTATTAGAAAAATATAATTAGTATATTAAACCCATGATTGAATGGAATTTATTGCTTAGAGCATTGATAAAGTGAATAGTAATTTAAAAATATATTTGAATATTAGGTGAAAATACTAGAAAGTAGTCTATACAAATGTAGGAAAAAGTGTGAAGTTTACATATGAATGATTGGAGTTTGGATGTTAATGCCTTAAGTCTTGAGTCTTGAAAGTTCCAAGATTAAAAAAAGTTTAATATTTTAGAATAAAATATATTTATGTCATTCAAACATTCAACAAGATAATAGAACATCTTACTTTTTAAAATATTTTAAAATTTCCCACAAATATAACAGATTGCCACTATTACTAATTTCCTGTGTAGTATATCCTTCCAGAGACTTTTATATTTATGTAAAAGCTCATAAAATATTTATTATTTAATTATCTACTTTTGACACAAATGGAAGATTACTATACAAATTGTTTTGCATCTTACTTCTTCAATTTAACAAACGTGTGGTGATTTTTCATATCAATATACAGAAAGCTTTATCATTTTTGTTTGTTTGGTTTGTTTATAAATTAATAGACTTTATTTCTTAAAGCAGTTTTAATTTACACAGAAATTGAGCAGCAAGTAAAGCAAGTTCCCTTTTACTTCTCACCCTCCCCAGTTTCCTTATTATAAACATCTTACATTTGTGTAGTACGTTTGTTACAATTGGTGAGCCAAGTTGATATATTTATTATTATTATTACTAAAGTACATAATTTATATTAGGTTTTATTTTTGCGTTGTGCATTTCTATAGGTTTTGATAAATGCATACTGTCATGTATACATCATTTCAGTGTTGTTCAGGATAATTTCACTGCCCTAAAAATGCCCTGTGTTCCATCTATTCTTCTCTCCTTCCTTCTACTCCCTAATAGCTCCACTGATCATTTTATTATCTATATGGTTTTACCTTTTACAGAATGTCATGTGGTTGGAATCATACAGCATGTTGCTTTTCAAGTTTGGCTTCTTTCACTCAGCCATATGGTTTCAAGTTTCCTTCATGTCTTTTAGTGGCTTGATAGCTCGTTTCTTTTTTTTGCTAAATAATTTTTTTTTGTATTGATGTTGGCTAAATAACTAAGAGCTCAATTGCTGGATGATATGGTAGGACTATGTTTAGTTTTGAAAGAAACTGCCACAGTTTCTTCCAAAGTGGCTGTACCATTTTGCATTCTCATTAGCAATGAAAGTTTCTATCACTCCATATCCTCAGTATATTTGGGCTTGTTTTGGATTTTAACCATTGTAATAGATGTGTAGTCGGATTTCATTGCTGTTATGAGTTGAAATTTCCTAATGATATAAGATACAAGCATGTTTTCCTATGCTTCTTTATCATCTGTATGTCTGTGAATTGGCAGTTAAGATCTGTTGCTCACTTTTTAAAATATTACTAATGTTGCAGTATTATTTATGGATAAATTCTCCTTTATCCATTGGTTTATAATATTTTCTTTATATTTATGTGCTAAAATATTAAATAGATACAGAGGTAGAAATCTTCTACTCTCTTAATTTTTATATATACATCTTTGAGCCAGTGTAGTCTTATTTTCAATATTATGATCTCTGTGACATTTTTTTTACCTTCTCAACTATTTTAAGTGAATAGTTTTGTGGTTTTAAGTTACATCCATATTGTTGTGAAACAGTTCTCCAGAATGTTTTCTTCTTCCGAAACTGAAAGTCCATGTCTGTTGAGGAAAAACTCCTGTTTCTCCCTCCCCCCAGGCCCTGAAGCCACAATTTTACTATTTGTTTTTATGAGTTTGACTTCTTTAGATATCTCATACAAGTGGAATCATAGGATATTTTTCTTTTGTGACTAGGTTATTCTATTTACTATAATGTCCTCAAGGCTCTTCATGTTGTAGCATGTGACAGGACTTTTTTTTTCTGAATAAAATATCTTTTTATTTAATTAATTAATTTTCTACAAGCATTTATTTATTTATATTGGTGTATAGTTGCTTTCCAATGCTGTGTTAGCTTCTTGCTGTACAGGAAAATGACAGGACTTCTTTTTTCTTTCCTTTAATGAGCAATATTTTATTTTTCAACCAGATGAATTCAAACATTCCAGAAGAACCCAGCATTAAAAAAACAATATGCAGATTTAAGATTGGATATAGAACGCAGATGTTAGTAGGGAAAAAGCCTCAGAATACTGGTGAATGTTCATGGTTATGTGAGTGACTCCTTTTTTTTTTTTTTTTCGGCTGTAAAGATGCTTTCTGATTTTATATGATTTTATTTATTTATTTTTCTTTTTTTATTGGGGTATATTTGCTTTATAATTTTGTGTTAGTTTCTGCTGTACAGCAAAGTTAGTCAACCATATGTACATATATTAATCCTTTTTTTTGTATTTCCTTCTCATTTAGGTCACCAAAGAGCATTAAGTAAAGTTCCCTGTGCTATACAGCAGGTTCTCATTAGTTATCTATTTTATACATTAGTGTATATATGTCAATTCTAATCTCCCAATTCTTCCCACCCCCTTTTCCTTCTTTGGTGTCCATATGTTTGTTCTCTACATCTCTGTCTCTATTTCTGCCTTGCAAACAGGTTCTTCTGTACCATTTTTCTAGATTCCACATATATGTGTTAATATACAATATTTGTTTTTCTCTTTCTGACTTACTTCACTCTGTATGACAGTCTCTAGGTGTATCGACATCTTTACAAAGGACCCAATTTCATTCATTTTTATGGCTGAGTAAAATTCCATTGTATATATGTACCACATCGTCTTTATCCATTCATTTGTTGATGGACATTTAGGTTGCTTCAATAACCTGGTCATTGTAAATAGTGCTGCAATGAAAATTGTGGTACATGTCTCTTTTTGAATTATGGTTTTCTCAGGGTATATGCCCACTAGTGGGATTGCTGGGTCATATGGTAGTTCTATTTTTAGTTTTTAAAGGAACCTCCATACGGTTCTCCGTAGTGTGCATCAATTTACATTCCCACCAACAGTGCAAGAAGGTTCCCTTTCCTCCACACCCTCTCCAGCATTTATTGTGTGTAGATTTTTTGATGATGGCCATTCTGACCGGTGTGAGATGATACCTCATTGTGGCATTGATTTGCACGTCTTTAATAATTAGTGATGTTGATCATCTTTCCATGTTCCTCTTGGCCATCTGTGTGTCTTCTTGGAGAAATATCTATTTAGGTCTTCCACCCATTTTTTTTAACATCTTTATTGGACTATAATTTCTTTACAATGTTATGTTAGTTTCTGATGTATAATTAAGTGAAACAGCTACACATATACATATATCCCCATATCTGCTCCCTCTTGAGTCTCCCTGCCACCCTCCCTATCCCACCCCTCTATGTGGTCACAAAGCACCGAGCTGATCTCCCTGTGCTATGCGGCTGTTTCCCACTAGTTATCTATTTTACATTTGGTAGTGTATATATGTCAATGCCACTCTCTTACTTCGTCCCAGCTTACCCTTCCCCATCCCCGTGTCCTCAAGTCCATTCTGTATTGAGCTGCATGAACTGTTTGTATATTTTGGAGATTAATTACTTGTCCGTTGCTTCATTTGCAAATAGTCTCTCCCATTCTGTCTGTTGTCTTTTCGTCTTGTTTATGGTTTCCTTTGCTGCTCAAAAGCTTTTAAGTTTCATTACGTCCCATTTGTTTATTTTTGTTTTTATTTTCACCACTCTATGAGATGGGTCAAAAAAGATCTTGCTGTGATTTATGTCAAAGGGTGTTCTTCCTATGTTTTCCTCTCAGAGTTTTATAGTGTCTCTCCTTACATTTAGGTCTTTAATCGATTTTTAATTTATTTTTTAATTATGTATGGTATAGTATGGTATAGAGGACCATATGGTGTGGAGAACTTCTTAGTTCCTAAATTTTTAAAGCTGAATTATATTAGGTTTTTAAAAATATTATTATATATTGGGTGGTCCAAAAAGTGCTTTCAGTTTTTAAAGTACAAATAAAAGACACATTTTTCATTTTCACCAAGAACTTTATTGAACAATGTATTCACCCTTTTGTTCCACTGCCTTCTTCCATTTTTCAGGCAACTTGGTAATTCCATCTTCCCAAAACTTTTTATCTTTTTGAGCAAAGAACAGTTTCATGTGCCTTTTACAGTCTTCCAGGGAGTTGTAATATTTTCCATTAAGATAATTTTGTAAAGACCAAAATATATGTAAATCTGAAGTTGCAATGTCTGGAGAATACAGTGGATGAATCAGAACTTCCCAGCCAAGCTGTAACAGTTTTTGCCTGGTCATGAAATAAACATGTGGTCTTGCATTATCCTGATGGAGGATTATGCATTTTCTGTTGACTAATTCTGGACACTTTGGTCGAGTTCTGCTTTCAGTTGGTTTAATTGGGAGCAGTCCTTGTTGGAATTAATTGTTTTGTTTTCTAGAAGGATCTCATAATAGAGGACTCCCTTCCAATCCCACTATATACACAACACCTTCTTTGGATGAAGACCGGCCTTTGGTATGATTGGTGGTGGTTCATTTTGCCTGCCCCATGATCTCTTCATTCCCCATTGTTGTACAGTACCCACTTTTCTTTGCCTGTCACAATTTGTTTTAAAAATTGAATGTTTTCATTATGTTTCAGTAGAAAATCCCATGCGGAAATACGGTCGAGGTTTTTTCGCTTAACTTACGTGGAACCCAAACATCAAAGAGATTCACATAACCAACCTGGTGCAAATGATTTTCAATGCTCGATTTGGGTATTTTGAGTATGTTGGCTATCTCCCATGTGGTATAAGGTTGATTGTTCTCAGTTATTATTTCAATTTGATCACTATCAATTTCAACTGGTCTACCCGATTATGGAGCTTCATCCAGCAAGAAATCTCCAGCAAGAAACTTCGCAAGCCACTTTTGACTTGTTCAATCACTCACAGCACCTTCTCCATACACTGCACAAATATTTTTGTGCGTTTCAGTTGTGTTTTTACCTTTCTTGAAATAATAAAGCATAATATGACAAAAATGTTGCTTTTTTCTCCATCTTCAGTATTAAAATGGCTACACAAAAAGTCACCAATTTTGATGTCTTTTTTAAATGCATGTTGATATGATGATAGCTGTCACATACAATCTGACAAAATTGTTTTGAATGAAGTTAAAGACAAATAAGTGCTGCTAGACCCATCTTACAAAAAAAAATGAATGAAACTTTTGGCCCTCCAATATATGTGTGTGTATATATATATATATAATTTTTCTTTATCCATTTATCCATCAATGTACATTTGGGTTATTTCCATATCTTGGATATTGTGGATAATGCTGCAATAAACGTGGTTATGCAATATTTTCTTGATATTGCTTTCAATTATATTAGATATATATTCACAAATGAGATTGATGGGTCATATGATAATTCTATTTTTATTTTCTGAGTAGCCTCCAAACTGTTTCCCATAGTGGCTGCACCATTTAAGATTACCACCAACAGTGTACAAGGGTTCCAATTTATTTACAGCCATGCCATGACTTGTCTTTCTTTCTTTCTTTCTTTCTTTTTTCTTTCTTTTTTTCTTTCTTTCTTTCTTTCTTTCTTTCTCTCTTTTTCTTTCATTCTTTCTTTTTATAGTGTAAATGCTAATGGGTATGAGGTGATATCTCATTGTGGTCTTGATTTGCTTTTCTCTAATGATTAATGATGTTGAGCAATTTTCATGTGCTTATTGACCATTTATATATCTTCTCTGAGAAATGTCTATTCGAGTCCTTTGCCCAGTTTTGTTTCTTTTTGTTGTTGTTGACTTGAAGTTCTTTATGTATCTTGGATATTAACTCATTAACAGATATATGATTTACAAATATTTTTTCTCATTCTGTGGGCTGTCTTTTCACTCTTTTGATTATTTCCTTTAATGTACACAGGTTTTTACTTTTGAGGTGCTCCAATTTATCTACTTATACTTTTGTTCCCTGTGCTTTGGTGTCATATTCATGAATCATTGTCATAATCCAGTGTCATGGAGATTTTTCCCTAAAAGTTTTCTAATTTTAACTCTTACATATGGGGTCTTTAATCCATTCTGCGTTAATGTTTGTATGTGGTTTAAATTAAGGGTTTCACTTAAGGGTCTAAATTCATTCTTTTGCATGGAAATATCTTTTCTTCCCAACATCCTTTACTGTAAAGACTGTCTTTTCCCCAGTGAATGGTCTTGGAACCCTTGTCAAAATTATTTGTCCATATATAAGAGGGTTTCTTTCTTGTCTCTTTATTCTATTACTTTGGTCTACCTCTCTGTCTTTATGCCAGTAATAAACCGTTTTGTTCTTACTGTAGTTTATAGTAAGTTTTAAAATCAGAAGTGCAAGATCTCTAACTTTGTTCTCCTTTTAAAAGAATGTTCTGGTTATTTGGAATCCCTTGAGGTTACATGTGAAATTCAGGACACATTTTTCTATTCCTACAAAAAGCACCATCAGGATTTTGATAAGACTTTTACTGAATCTGTAGACTACTTTGATTAGTATTGACATCATAACGTATTAAGTGTTCCAATCCATGAACACTGATTATCATTCCATTTATTTGTGTCTTCTTTAATTTCTTTCAGCGATGTTTTGTAGTTTTCATTATACAAGTATTTCTCCTCCTTAGTTAAGTTTATTTCTAATTATTTTATTCTTTTTGATGTTATTGCTATTGGATTATTTTCTTAATTCCTTTTCTGGAATTTTTGTTGTTAGTGTACAGAAAAGTAGCTGATTTGTCTATTGATTTTGTATCTTGCAAATTTTCTGAATTTGATTATTAGTGATAACAGGTTTTTATGATTTTTAAAGTGTTTTCTAGATATAAGATCATGTCCTCTGTGAACAGAGGTAATTTTACTCCTTCATTTCCAATTTAGGTATCTTTCATATATTTTTCTTGTGTAACAGATCTGGCTAGAACTTCCAGTAAAATGTTGAATAGAGATAGCCAAAGAGACATCCTTGTATTTTCCCTGATCTTAGAGGAACATATTTCAGTTCTTCACTATTGAGTATGATGCTAGCTGTCAAGCCTTTTATTTATACATTTTATTATGTTGAATAATTTTTCCAATTCTTAAGTTGTTGAGTATTTTTACAATTAAATTTTGTTAAATTTCATCTCATGCTTTTTCTCAATCAAGTAAGATGATCATGTGTTTCTTTTCTTTTCATTCTGTTAATGTGATAGATTACATTGATTTATTTTCATATTTTGGACAACTCTTTCATTCCAGAAATAACCTCCATTTTGTCATGGCATAAAATCTTTTTTATATGTTGTTGAGTTCTGTTTGCTAGTATTTTGTTAAAATTTTTTGCATCAATATCCATTACACATATTAGTTTATAGTTTTATTTTCTATAGCGTTTTTGTCTGCCTTTGGTGTAATGCTTGCCATAGAGAATGAGTTTCTAAGTGTTTGTTCCTCTTCATATTTTTTCAAAATTTTGAGGAGGATTGGTCTAGATTTTTCTTTAAATGTTTGGGAAAATTCTCTAACAAAGCCATTTGATCCTGGGTTTTTCTTTGTTGTGCTAATTCTACATGATATTCCCATGTACATATTATTCCCTATTAATATTTAAAAGGAAAGCTTCCAAGACTCATGGAAAGAATCTTTGTGTATGATACAAAGATCTTGCTTCTATTCTAGTTCTCTCTCACAGACTGTGTGATGTCAGTAAACTATATCACTTTTGGGGTCTGGGTTTTCTAATCTGTGTAATGAAAAGTTAGACTATGTTATCTCAAAGCCTTTTTCAGTTCTAATGGTTTATGACTCTATATAGAAATATTAATATATAATAATCTGACTTCAATTATTTATCTAATCTATCATTTGTAAAATATTTGAAATGGTTGATGCACATTGTAAAAGATCATATATCTCATGTAACAGTCATGTCATTACTCAGTATTAAACTGTTTATGTTAAACGGATATATTTTAACATTAGGTCTATTCTACATTGTGCTATAATAGAAGTGAATAAGTTAGTCAACCAATTGCTTCCTTACTTTTGACTAATTCCTAATTTTCCAAATATTTAATTAATTGACTTCTTTTGGTCTGGTGGTACTGTCTTACTTTGAGCTGCTATAACAAGTTATTGTAGACTGGATGGCTTAAACAACAAACATTATTTCTCACAGTTCTGGAGGTTGAGAAGTCAAAGATCAAGGTGCTGGCAGATTTGGTGTCTGGTGAGGACCCCTTCCTGATTTGCAGATGGATGCCTTCTTGTTGTATTTTCACATGCTAGAAAGACAGAGTTCTGGTCTCTTCATCTTCTTATAAGGTCACCAATTCCATAGTGGGGGCTTCACCTCCATGACCTCATCCAAATCCAATTACCTCCCAAAGCCCCATCACACTGGGGATCAAGATTTCAGCATATGAATTTTGTGGATACACATTCAGCCTATAGCAGGTAAATACTATCTTAACCTGCCATAAAATGTAATATATTAATTATATTCAATAAACACTTATTTAACACTCATTTTTCATTTTATATATATATATATATATATAATATGTGTGTGTGTGTCTTGAGAGACTGTCTCTGCCCTCAAGTAACTTATAGTCTGTTAGTTGAGAAAAGGCAAGTATACTTTTAAGTAAACTGATGAAAATGTGCCAATTTTCAGACCTGGGTTCTCACAAATTTAACTTTGGGCACACCAAAACTTTTCTTTTTGAAAATAATCTACCTATTTTAATAATATACCAAACTAATTTTATTAAGTGACTAGTTTTAGGATTTATTTTAGGTTTCATGTTTGTGGCAAAGTTGTGAGTCAGGAGAGAGGTTATAGTCTCAGCATGCCAGTGTGATAATGAGTGAGTCATATAACTATGTTTATCATTAATTTTTTAAATTGCTTATGGAAGCACTTTTATGATGGTTGGTTTATAATTTTTATAAGTAATTCCAACAGTTCTGTCATTTTATAGTTGGCATCTATTGATTGCTTTTTCTCATTCAAGTTGAGAGTTTTCTTTTTCTTAATATAATTAAAGATTTTAAATTGTAATATGTACATTTTGGTTATTCTGAGATTACATATCCTATTTAAATTATATAATTCAGCAGAAATCCACTCATACTGCATACATGGGAGAAGTGGAGAGTGTTGTCTCATTATTGTCAGGGATGGGTAGAAGTCAATGTTTTCCACTCAGCCTCCACTTACACTTGACAAGTTATGGGAGAGAAGAACCTTGATGAACCTTCTTCAACTTACAGAGAAGCAAGAATGCTTTCTCACCACCAAGTGGAAGTGGAAGCTCAGTTTCCTCATTTGGCCTCTGCTGTCCCACAGAGAAGAGGAAGGGTGTCTTCTTACTGCTAAGTGGGGATAAAGGTCCAGACTCAAACTTGGCTTCCATTGACTATGGGGAGGGGCGAGATGTCCTTGTTATTGTTAGGTGGGGATAGAAGTTCAGGTTCCCTTTTCTGACTTTGTTGGTTGTAGGGGATGTGGAGAGCAATTGTTTTCTATGGTGTTGGCTGGAGTAGGATTGATATTGTCAAAATATTTCTTGTCTTGGTATGTTATCCTTTCCTGGTCTTTTGGCTACAGAGAGCAGGTTTATCATGGGACAATTTTTATCTGCCCTTGTTGGTGTTTCTTGGTTGTTGACTTCTCCAGCACCAAGTATGGAATACGGGAGAAAGAAAAGATAACACAGGAAACTTAACACTGTGTTGTTCCTCATATCTCAAAGTCCTTGGCCTGTGTCTCTTCTCTCCACTTTTTAGAGTTTTCAGATATTTATTTTATATATTGATATTATACTTAGGGGTTTTAGCTGTTTTTAATTGGAAGAATTTGTTCCATTATTTTCTCAAACTGGAAATCCTTATACTTATTTCCTAAATATGTAAAGTGAGGATAAAGTAACTGTTATGCAGGGCTATTTAATATGCTTTAAAAATCAGTTCTATTGAGATAAAATTTACATAGAATAAAATTCAAATTTTTTACTGTATAATTTGATGAGTTTTAAAAATATATACTCAGTTATGTAACCATCACCACAATCATGATACACAACATTATCCAAAGTATCCTTTGTCTGCTTTGCAGTCAACACTCCACCCCCATCTTCAGCCTCATGCAAACCTTGATATGCTCTTTACCATGGAAGATTATTTTTTTCTGTCCTAAACTTTTTAAAAAATGGAATCATGCAGTAGGTAGTCTTTTATGTCTGGCTTATTTAGCTTAACATAAAATTTTGAAATTTATCCACTTTGTATGTCAGGAGATAATTCCTTTTATTGCCAAGTAGTATTCCTCTGTATGGATATACCACAGTTGTTTATCTATTCACTGGTTGATGGACATTTGAACATTTTTGACAATTATAAACAAAGCTGCTAAGAACATTTCCATACTAGTCTTAGTATGAACTTAAGTTGCTGTATCCTTTGGGTAAACACCTAGCAGTGGGATTGCTGTGTCATATGGTTATTATACATTTAACTTTATAAGACACTGTTCAACCATTTCCCTAATATGGTTTTGAAAGTTAAGACTTATTATAAGAACATGCTTTATAAACTCTAGTGTTATACTACTGTAATGTATTAATAAACATTGCATTTTAAAACCTTTCAAAATATAATTTATCAATAAACTTTTATCTACTAACAAGAATAACTCATTTTTCTAAGCCTCCGCCGAGGCTTCTGGGCCACAGTGTACCAATTGAACTAAAACTTAAATTTGACTGGTTCTGCTACCTTGTTCATTGACACATGCTATGTCTACCTTGAAAAACTGGTAGGACAAAATTTCCTTTGTACTGCTTATTTTAAAATATATTATTTAGGAAATATTCACTATAAAACTGTCTACTGGGGGAATCAATATTGACAAATATAAAAGCTTTCTTACAGTTATTTCAGTTCTGGCTTGTTTGTATTATGCTTTAAATAGCATTTTCTATCTTTTCTATATCTTACCTACTTTCAAAAGGATTTGAAGTGCTTACAGAGTTAACTAGTGTAATACAGAAAAAAATATAAAAATAGAACAACATGATTTGAGAGGAATTAGAAAATACTATTCTTTAAGAAGTTGTAAAGTATATCTTATCAGCTCTTTCATTTCAACAATAGCTGTGAATTTAAGTAACTTCTGTGTATTAATTTGCTAGGGCTGCATAACAAAGTACCACAGGCTGTCTAACTTAAACAATAGAAATATATTTTGAGAAATTCTCACTTAATTATGGAGACTGGTAATCTGAGATCTAGGGATCAGCAGCGTTGTTTTCTTCTGAGATCTCTTTCCTTGTCGTATAGATGGTCATCTTCTCCCTGTGTGTTCACATGGTCTTCCCTCTCTACCTGTCTGTATCCTAATTTCGTCTATGATAAGACACCAGTCATATGAGATTAGGGTCCACCCTAATTACCTCATTTTCACATAATTACCCATTTAAAGACTCTATCTTCAAATACAGTTACTTTCTGAGGTTTTGGGGGTTAGAACTTGAACATACGGATTTTAGTAAGGCATAATTCAGCACATTAACATCCTAATTTAAATTTTGGATAAATCATAATGCATGTTTCAATCTTCTGAGATGTTGTTGATTACCACCTCAACTACTCTTTCTAACTGTATCTCATTCTCATCTGGAGGGAATAGAGAGTTAGCTTAGCAAAAATTCATGAGCATTGATTTTGGAATTAGGTGAAATATGTTTTTCATGATAATGTTCATCTTGAAGAATACCTGTGAGGATTAAATGAAATAATGCATGCAAATCATCTAATATAGTGTATGGCTCTTGGAAGGTGTCGTACAAATACTTTATCACTTCTTTTTGTGGACATAGCTTCTTTTCCTTAGTTAGGTGTCACCAGTAGACCCTGGGTCTGGTGGTACTGTTGACTCAATTCCTAAGGGTAATTTTCAAGTCTGGTATTCACTAGCCAGTCTCTATCTCACTGCTTATCCTTACCAGGGGCTAGTTCTTGACTTGTCTATTAGAATTTTAGATCTTTGCTCTCCAGCTTGTTTGATTTTCTCTCAACCTCCTGCAACCATTATGGACTGCATTCAAAACAAAGCTGGCGGCCCGCGTTTCCGCAGAGATGGAACTCCCGGCTCGGGGTGTCTTCCCTCTGCCGTCACGGAACTTCCCCCTCGACTGCTGGCTCTGGAGGAGCCCCAGTGGCTGAAGCCGTGACAGTCGTGCGGACGGTGGGCCGGATCGTACATATTAAATGCCAATGTTCAGAGATCGGGAAGATGGTGGAAGAGTAAGACGTGGAGATCACCTTCTTCCCAACAGATACACCATAGATATATCTACAAGTGGAACAACTACTACAGAACACCTACAGAACGCTGGCAGAAGACCTCAGACCTCCCAAAAGGCAAGAAACTCCACACACACCTGGGTAGGGCAAAAGAAAAAAGAATAAACAGAGACAAAAGAACAGGGATGGGAACTGCACCTCAGGGAGGGAGCTGTGAAGGAGGAAAAGTTTCCACACCCAAGGAAGCCCTGTCGTGGGCGGAGACTGTGGGTGGCGAAGGGGGAAAGTTTCAGAGCTGCGGAGGAGAGCACAGCAACGGGGGTGCAGAGGGCAAAGCGGAGAGATTCCCGCACAGAGGATCCCTGCCGACCGGCACACATCAGCTTGAGAGGATTCTCTGCTCACCAACTGGGGTGGGTGGGGCTGGGAGCTGAGGATCGGACTTTGGTTGGAGTGCGGGAAGAGGACTGGTGTGGGTGGTGAGAACACAGCCTGCAGGAGGTTAGTGCACCACGGCTAGCCAGGAGGGAGTCCGGGGAAAAGTCTGGACCTGCCGAAGAGGTAAGAGACTTTTGCTTCCCTTTTTGTTTCCTGGTGCACGAGGAGAGGGGATTAAGAGTGTGGCTTAAAGGAGCACCAGAGATGGGTGCGAGCCATGGCTAACAGCACAGACCACAGAGACGGGCATGAGACGCTAAGGCTGCTGCTGCCACCACCAAGAAGCCTGTGTGCAAGCACAGGTCACTATCCACACCTCCCTTCAGGGGAGCCTGTGCAGCCCGCCACTGCCAGGGTCCTGGGATCCATGGACAACTTCCCCGGAAAACACACGACGTACCTCAGGCTGGTGCAACGTCCTACTGGCCTCTGCCGCCGCAGGTTCGACCCACATCCATACCCCTCCCTCCCCACGACCTGAGTGAGCCAGAGTCCCCGAAGCAGCTGCTCCATTAACCCCGTCCTGTCTGAGCGAAGAAGAGACACCCTCCAGCGACGTACACACAGAGGCACGGCCAAACCCAATGCTAAGCCCCGGGAGCTGTGCGAACAAAGAAGAGAAAGGGAAATCTCTCCCAGCAGCCTCAGAAGCAGCAGATTAAAGCTCCACAATCAACTTGATGTACCCTGCCTCTGTGGAATACATGAATAGACAAAAAATCTTCCCAAATTAGGGAGGTGGACTTTGAGAGCAAAATTTACTATTTTTTTCCCCCTTGCCTCTTTTTGTGAGTGTGTATGTGTATTGTGTATGTGTATGCCACCATGTGAGGTTTTGTCTGTATACTTTTGCTGTCACTATTTTTCCTAGGGTTCTATCTGTCCGTTTTTTAGGTTTTCTTTCCTTTCTTTTATTTCTTTAAAATTTTTTTCTTAATAATTATTTTTAATAACTTTATTTTATTTTATCATACTTTATTATATTTTATCCTCTTTCCTCTTTTTCTTTGTTTTCTTTCTTTCTTCATTCTTTCCTTCCATCCTTCCATCCTTCCATCCTTCATTCCTTCCTTCACTGCTTCCCTCCTTCCTTTCTTCCTTCCTTTCTTTCTTTCCTTCTTTCCTTTTTCTTTCTTTCTTTCTTTCTTTCTTTCTTTCTTTCTTTCTTTCTTTCTACTTTCTACTTTATCTCCCTTTTATTCTGAGTCATGTGGATGAAAGGCTCCTGGTGCTGCAACAAGGAGTCAGTGCTGTGCCTCTCAGGATGGGGAGCCAACTTCAGGACACTGGTCCACAAGAGACCTCCAAGCTCCACATAATATCAAACGGAGAAAATCTCCCAGAGATTTCCATCTCAACACCAGCACCCAGCTTCACTCAACGACCAGCAAGCTACAGTGCTGGACAACCTATGACAAACTAGCAAGACAGGAATACAACCCCACCAATTAGCAGAGAAGCTGCCTAAAATCATAATAAGTCCACAGACACCCTAAAACACACCAACAGACATGGACCCGCCCACCAGAAAGACAAGATCCAGCCTCATGCACCAGAACATGGGCACTAGTCCTCTAGACCAGGAATTCTACACAACCCACTGAAATAACTTTAGCCACTGGGGACAGACACCAAAAACAATGGGAACTATGAACCTGCAGCCTGCAAAAAGGAAACCCCAAGCACAGTAAGATAAGCAAAATGAGAAGACAGAAAAACACACAGCAGATGAAGGAGCAAGATAAAAACCCACCAGACCTAACAAATGAAGAGGAAATAGGCAGTCTACCTGAAGAAGCATTCAGAATAATGATAGTAAAGATAATCCAAAATCTTGGAACTAAAATAGAAAAAATGCAAGAAACAATTAACAAGGACTTAGAGGAACTAAAGATGAAACAAACAATGATGAACAACACAATAAATGAAATTAAAAATACTATAGACAGGATCAATAGCAGAATAACTGAGGCAGAAGAATGGATAAGTGACATGGAAGATAAAAGAGTGGAAATAACAACTGCAGAGCAAAATAAAGAAAAAAGAATGAAAAGAACTGAGGACAGTCTCAGAGACCTCTGGGACAACATTAAATGCACCAACATTCAAATTGTACGGGTTCCAGAAGAAGAAGAGAAAAAGAAACGGACTGAGAAAATATTTGAACAGATCATAGTTGAAAACTTCTGTAATATGGGAAATGAAATAGTTAATTAAGTCCAGGAAGCACAGAGAGTCCCATACAGGATAAATCCAATGAGAAACATGCAAAGACACATATTAATCAAACTGTCAAATATTAAATACAAAGAAAATATATTAAAAGCAGCAAGGGAAAAACAACAAATAAAACGCAAGAGAATCCCCATATGGTTAAGAGCTGATCTTTCAGCAGAAACTCTGCAAGCCAGAAGGGACTGGAAGGGCACATTTAAAGTGATGAAGGAGAAAAACCTGCAACCAAGATTACTCTACCCAGCAAGGATCTCATTCAGATTTGATGGAGAAATTAAAACCTTTACAGACAAGCAAAAGCTGAGAGAGTTCCACACCACCAAACCAGCTTTACACCAAATGCTAAAGGACGTTCTCTATGCAAGATACACAAGAGAAACAAAAGATCTACAATAACGAACCCAAAACAGTTAAGAAAATGGGAATAGGAACATATATATCGATGATAACCTTAAGTGTAAATGGATTAAATGCTCCCAACAAAGGACACAGACTGGCTGAATGGATACAAAAACAAGACCCATATATACAGTGTCTAAAAGAGACCCACTTCAGACCTAGAGACACATACAGACTGAAAGTAAGGGGAAGGAAAAATATATTCCATGCAAACGGAAACCAAAAGAAAGCTGGAGTAGCAATTCTCATCTCAGGCAAAATAGACTTTAAAATAACGACTATTAGAAGAGTCAAAGAAGGACACTACATAGTGATCAAGGGATCGATCCAAGAAGAAGATATAACAACTGTAAATGTTTATGCACCCAACATAGGAGCACCTCAATACATAAGGCAAATACTAACAGCCATAAAAGGGGAAGTTGACAGTAACATATTCATAGTAGGGGACTTTAACAATCCACTTTAACCAATGTACAGATAATCCAAAATGAAAATAAATAAAGAAACACAAGCTTTAAATTATACATTAAACAAGATGGACTTAATTGATATTTATAGAACATTCCATCCCAAAACAAGAGAGTACATATTTTTCTCAAGTGCTCATGGAACATTCTCTAGGATAGATCATATCTTGGGTCACAAATCAAGCCTTGGCAAATTTAAGAAAATTGAAATTGTATCAAGTAGCTTTTCTGACCACAACGCTATGAGACTACATATTAGTTACAGCAGAAGATCTGTAAAAAGTGCAAACACATGGAGGCTAAACAATACACTACTTAATAACGAAGTGATCACTGAAGAAATCAAAACATACCTAGAAACCAATGACAATGAAGACACGACGACCCAAAATCTATGGGATGCAGCAAAAGCAGTTCTAAGAAGGAAGTTTATAGCAATAAAATCCTACCTTAAGAAACAGGAAACATCTCGAATAAACAACCTAACCTTGCACCTAAAGCAATTAGAGAAAGAAGAACAAAAGAATCCCAAAGTTAGCAGAAGGAAAGAAAGCATAAAGATCAGATCAAAAATAAATGAAAAAGAAATGAAGGAAATGATAGCAAAGATCAATATAACTAAAAGCTGGTCCTTTGAGAAGATAAACAAAATTGATAAACCATGAGCCAGACTCATCAAGAAAAAAATGGAGAAGACTCAAATCAATAGAATTAGAAATAAAAAAGGAGAAGTAACAACAGACACTGCAGCAATACAAAAGATCATGAGAGATTACTACAAGCAACCCTAAGCCAATAAAATGGAAAACCTGGAAGAAATGGACAAATTCTTAGAAAGGCATAACTTGTCAAGACTGAATAAGGAAGAAATCGAAAATATGAACAGACCAATCACAAGCACTGAAATTGAAACTGTGATTTAAAATCTCCCAACAAACAAAAGCCCAGGACCAGATTGCTTCACAGGCGAATTCTATCAAACATTTAGAGAAGAGCTAACACCTATCTTTCTCAAACTCTTCCACAATATAGCAGAGGGAGGAACACTTCCAAACTCATTCTATGAGGACACCATTGCCCTGATATGAAAACCAGACAAGGATGTCACAAAGAAAGAAAACTACAGGTCCATATCACTGGTGAACATAGATGCAAAAATCCTCAACAGAATACTAGCAAACAGAAGTCAACAGCACATTAAAAGGATCATACACCATGATCAAATGGGATTTATTCCAGGAATGCAACAATTCTTCAATATACGCAAATCAATCAATGTGTTACACCATATTAACAGATTGAAGGAGGAACACCATATGGTCATCTCAATAGATGCAGAGAAAGCTTTTGACAAAATTCAACACCCATTTACAATAAAAACCCTTCAGACAGTAGGCACAGAGGGAACTTTCCTCAATATTATAAAGGCCGTATATGACAAACCCACAGACAACATCGTCCTCAATGGTGAAAAACTGAAAGCATTTCCACTAAGATCAGGAATGAGACAAGGTTGCCAACTGTCACCGGTATTATTCAACATAGTTTTGGAAGTTTTAGCCATAGAAATCAGAGAAGGAAACGAAATAAAAGGAATCCAAATCAGAAAAGAAGAAGTACACTGTCACTGTTTGCAGATGACATGATACTATAAATAGAGAATCCTAAAGATGCTACAAGGAAACTACTAGAGCTAATCAATGAATTTGGTAAAGTAGTAGGATACAAAATTAATGCACAGTAATCTCTGGCATTCCTATACACTAATGACAAAAAATCTGAAATTAAAATCAAGAAAACACTCCCATTTACCATTGCAACAGAAAGAATAAAATATCTAGGAATAAACCTACCTAAGGAGACAAAAGACCTGTATGCAGAAAATCATAAGACACTGATGAAAGAGATTAAAAATAATAGAAGTAGATGGAGAGATATACCATGTTCTTGGATTGGAAGAATCAACATTGTGAAAATGACTCTACTACCTAAAGCAACCTACAGATTCAATGCAATCCCTTTCAAACTACCACTGGCAATTTTCACAGAACTAGAAAAAAATATTTCACAATTTGTATGGAAACACAAAAAACCCCGAATAGCCAAAGCAATCTTGAGAATGAAAAACGAAGCTGGAGGAATCAGGCTCCGTGACTTCAGACTATTCTACAAAGCTCCAGTAAGCAAGACAGTATGGTACTTGCACAGAAACAGAAAGATAGATCAATGGAACAGGATAGAAAGCCCAGAGATAAACCCATGCACATATGGTCACCTTATCTTTGATAAAGGAGGCAGGAAAGTACAGTGGAGAAAGGACAGCCTTTTCAATAAGTGGTGCTAGGAAAACTGGACAGGTACATATAAAAGTATGAGGTTAGATCACTCCCTAACACCATACACAAAAATAAGCTCAAAATGGATTAAAGTCCTAAGTAAGGCCAGAAACTGTCAAACTCTTAGAGGAAAATATAGGCAGAACACTCTATGACATAAATCACAGCAAGATCCTTTTTGACCCACCTCGCAGAAAAATGGAAATAAAAACAAAAATAAACAAATGGGACCTAATGGAATTTCAAGTCTTTTGCACAGCAAAGGAAACCATAAACAAGACCAAAAGACAACCCTCAGAATGGGAGAAAATATTTGCAAATGATGCAACTGACAAAGGATTAATCTCCAAAATTTATAAGTAACTCATGCAGCTCAATAAAAAAAACCAAACAACCCAATCCAAAAATGGGCAGATAACCTAAACAGACATTTCTCCAAAGAAGATATACAGACTGCTAAGAAACACATGAAAGAATGCTCAACATCATTAATCATTAGAGAAATGCAAATCAAACTACAATGAGATATCATCTCACACCAGTCAGAATGGCCATCATCAAAAAATCTAGAAACAATAAATGCTGGAGAGGGTGTGGAGAAAAGCGAACACTCTTGCACTGCTGTTGGGAATGTGAATTGGCATAGCCACTATGAAGAACAGTATGGAGGTTCCTTATAAAACTTCAAATAGAACTACCATATGACCCAGCAATCCCACTACTGGGCATATACCCTGAGAAAACCATAATTCAAAAAGAGTCATGTAGCAAAATATTCATTGCAGCTCTATTTACAATAGCCAACAGATGGAAACAACCTAAGTGTTCATCATCAGATGAACGGATAAAGAAGATGTGGCACATATATACAATGGAATATTACTCAGCCATAAAGAGAAATGAAATTGAGCTATTTGTAATGAGGTGCATGGACCTAGAGTCTGTCATACTGAGTGAAGTAAGTCAGAAAGAGAAAGACAAATTCCGTATGCTAATATATATGGAATTTAAGAAAAAAAGTGTCATGAAAAACATAGGGATAAGACAGGAATAAAGACAGAGACCTACTAGAGAATGGACTTGAGGATATGGAGAGGGGGAAGGGTAAGGTGTGACAAAGCAAGAGAGTGGCATGGACATATATACACTACCAAACGTAAAATAGATTGCTAGTGGGAAGCAGCCTCATAGCACAGGGAGATGAACTCGGTGCTTTGTGACCACTTAGCGGGGGGGGAGGGAGGGATACACAAGAGGGAAGAGAGATGGGAAATTATGTGTATGTATAACTGATTCACTTTGTTATAAAGCAGAAACTAGCACACCATTGTTAAGCAATTATACTCCAATAAAGATGTTTAAAAAAAAAAAAGCAAGTCTGCTTTCCTGTCTTAATTTTTGCCATTCCCTTCTTCTTACCTCTGTTATTCAGAGAGTTACTTCAGCATATTTTGTGGCCATGTATCAGATGCTCCCAAGTGAGTTAAGTGTGCAATATCATTTTCATCTGCTTCTCTAAATTTGTCTAATCTCCAACCCATAATGTTACTTTTTTCTCTATGGACCTTTAGTTGGTATAGTTATCATTCTCATATAATGTTATCTTTCTGCAGCATTTCCCCAGCCTCCTTAATCCTGGTAGTATGTGTGAGTACACACACACACACGTGCACACACACACACAGCAACAACAATATAAACATAGAATCAAAACACAGACATTTATAGATAAATGGCAGATCATATTTTTCTGGCTTTTTCTGGAACTCACTTGATGACAACTGGTGATGCGACTGATATATACTGCTTGAGATTTGAACAGACTGTAAGATGCACTATCAATAATAATTGATGAAAACTCGTATGCCTACAGTTTGTCTTGCACACCAGTTGGTGCCTAAAACACACAGGTATTGATATTTTTGGTCATCTCTATTTTTATTGCTAAAGTAGTTTCTTTATGCCCTCTAGTAGAGCAAGCTGCTACCAAGTATATGATTTCTCATATTCTGGTGTCCTCTGCCTACATCACTATTTCTAAGACCTCTAATTATGGCAGGGGCCCCAACTGCTGGGCCGTGGACCCGTACTGTTCCGTGGCCTGTTAGGAACCGGGCTGCACAGCAGGAGGTGAGCAGCGGGCGAGCGAGTGAAGCTTCATCTGACGATCCCCATCGCTCACAATACCATCAGAACCATTGCTCGCATTAATGCCTGAACCATTTCTCCTCTCCCCCGCCCTCCATGGAAAAATTGTCTTTCACGAAACCAGTTCCTGGTGCCAAAAATGTTGGGGACCACTGAATTATGGAATCTTCACTCACCATTTTATTTTTAATATTGATACGGGGTTGCATGTCCATATAACAATGCAAAAATCAGTGGCTTTTTATATTTTTGGAAAATTCTGTAATCCGTGTGACCAACATAAGGCCCACGTTCTTGAATCATAATTTGTAATGATCCAGTAGATATCTAATATAGTTTCTTAAATAACAGATAATTTAAATTATGATGTTTTTTGTTTAAAGGTTTTTGGTTAATAGTATAAAAGTAGTAAAAGTCTTTCCTGTCCCCATGCTCTGAGTAAATAAGAGGAATTACTTTTATTGAAATGTAATTTTGGTAGGACAAAAATTATTAAAATAACAACAACAGAGAAAGGGCTTCTGATTATGAGAACACAATGATTTCTACTTCTCTCTGATTTATCTATGTATGTATGTATGTATCTATCATCTATCTGACTTAGTTTTATTGAGATATAATTGACATACGACACTGTATAAGTTTAAGGTATGCGGTATAATGACTTGACCTACATGTATTGCAAAATCCTTATTATGACTTTTTTTTCCTTGTGAAGAGAACTTTCAAGTTTACTCTTTTAGTAACTTTCAAATATACCATACAGCATTGTAAACTTTAGTCATTATGTTGTATATGACATCTCCCAACACCCCACACCCCACCTCTCATAACTGAAAATCTAATCCTGTTTTCTATTATTGTTTTTTTCTTATATTTCACATGTAAGATCACGTGGCATTTGTCTTTCTCTCTATGACTTATTTCACTTAACATAATGCCCTCAAGGTCCATTCATGTTTTTGCAGATATTTTTTTCATGGCTGAAGAGTATTACATTATATATATAAATATATATGTATTTATTTGTTTGTTTATATTTCATTTTCTTTATTCATTTCTCTATCAATGGACATGTATGTTGTTTCCACGTCTTGGCTATTGGAAATAATGATGCAATTCACATGAGGGTGAACAAATCTCTTCAGCATAGTGATTTGGTTTTCTTTTTGATATATACCTGTAAGTGGAATTGCTGAATTATATGTTAGTTTTATTTTTAGTTTTTGAGATACCACCATTCTTTTTTTCTCTAGTGGCTGTACCAATTTACGATCACACTCATAGTATCAAGATTTCCCTTTTCTCTGCATCCTTGCCAGTCTTTTTTTTTTTACTTCTTTATTAGAGTATAATTGCTTTACAATGGTGTGTTAGTTTCTGCTTTATAACAAAGTGAATCAGTTATACATATGTTCCCATATCTCTTCCTTCTTGCATAGCCCTCCCTCCCACCCTCCCTATCCCACCCCTCCAGGTGGACACAAAGCACCGAGCCTTGCCAGTTTTCATGATGATAGTCATTATAATAGGCATGAGGTGCTATGTCATTGTGTTTTGATTTGCATTTCCCCAAATTATTAGTGATGTCAAACAGCTTTCCGTGTACCTGTTGGAAATTGGAGTATCTTCTTTATAAAAATATCTGTTCAGGCTCTTTGCTCATTTTTTAATTAGAAGATAATGACGATGATGATTGCTATTGAGTTATATGTGTCCTTTATATATTTTCGATTTTAATCTCTTATCAAATATATGATTTGCAACTATTTTATCCCATCTGTAGGTCGGCTTTCATTTTGTTGATTGTTTATTTTGCTGAACAGAAGTTTTTTAGTTTTATCTAGTTCCCCTTGTTAACTTTTTTACTTTGTTGCTTGTGCTTTATGTGTCATATCCAAAAAATCATTGCCAAAACCCACGGCAAGAAGTTTTTTCATATGTTTTCTTCTAGGAGTTTTACGGTTTTCAGTCTTACATTTAAGTCCTTAATCCATTTTGAGTTAATTTTTGTGAGTGGTGTAAGGTAGGGTCTAGTTTCATTCTTTTATATTTGAATATCCAATTATCTTAGCACTATTTATTAAATAAACCATTTTTTTCTCCATTGAGTATTCTTGGCACCCTTGTCAAGTCTTAGTTGACTGCATATGCATGGGTTTATTACTGGGCTCCTGATTCTGTTCCATTTGTCTATTTGTCTGTTTTTATGCCAGCGCAACACTGTTTTGATAACAATAGCTTCATAATATGGCTTGAAATCAGAAAGTGTGGTGCCTCCTGCTTTGCTCTTTCTTAAAATTTCTTCATATATTTGGCATCCAAATACTCTGTGGTTTCATTCAAGTTTTAAGATTGTTTTATCTACTTCTGTAAAAAATGCCATTTGAATCATGGTAGGGATGACATTAAATCAACAGATAGCTTGGGGTAATATGGATATTTTTATGATATTAATTTTCTCCAATCCATGAACATGTTTTATTTTTCCATTTATTTCTGTCTTTTTCAATTTCTTTAATGAATGTCTTTAGTTTTCAGTGTAGAGATCCTTCACCTCCTTGGTTAAATATATTCCTAAGTATTTAATTGTTTTTGATGCTATTGAAATGGGAATGGTTTTTAATTTCTTCTTAAAAAATTCATTGCTTTTGTATTGAAATGCTACTGATTTTTGTATGTTAATTTTGTACCCTGTGACTTTGCTGAATTTGTTGATCATATCTAACAGTTTTCTGGTGGAGTCTTTAGAATTTTCTGCATAAAAATTAATGTCATTGCAGATAGAGACAATTTCACTTCTTCCTTTCTAATTCGGATATATTTTATTTCTTTTTCTTGCCCAGTTGGTCTGTCTAAGACTTCCAGTACTATGTTACATAGGAGTGGAGAGAGTGGGTATCCTTGGCTTTTTCCTGATCTAAAGGAAAATATTTTATTTTCACCATTGAGTATGATGTTAGCTGAGGGCTGGTCATATATGGTCTTTTCTTCTTCATTGGGAGATTTTTTAAATTGAAGTACAGTTGATTTACGTTATTGTATTAGTTTCATGTGTACAGCAAAGTAATTAGGATTTTCTTTTCCATTATAGTTTATTACAAGATACTGAATATGTTTCCCTGTGCTATAGAGTAAATCTTTGCTGTTTACGTATTATATATATAGTAGTGTGCATATGTTAATCCCACATGCCCAAGTTATCCCGCCCCCTATTTTCTCTGGTAACCATAAGTTTATTTTCTATGTCTGTAAGTCTGTTTTGTAAATAAGTTCATTTGCATTAATTTTTAGGTTCCATCTATGAGTGATATCATATAACACATGTCTTCCTCTGTCAGACTTACCTCACTTAGCATGATAATCTCTAGCTCCAACCATGTTGCTGTGAATAGCATTATTTCATATTTCAGTCGTTTTTATGGCTGGGTAATATTCCATTTTGTGTGTATATATATACCACATCTTCCTTATCCTTTCATCTGTTGATAGACACTTAGGTTACTTCTGTGTCTTGCCTATTGTAAATAATGCTGCTATGAACATTGGGGTGCATATATTTTTTTGGAATTAGAGCTTTTGTCTTTTACAGACATATGCCCAGGAGTGGATTGTTGGATCATATGGTAACTCTCCTTTTAGTCTTTTGAGGCACTTCTTTACTGTTTTCCATGTTGGATGCACCAATTTACATTCCCACCAACAGTGTAGGAGGGTTCCCTTTTCTCCTTACCCTCTCCAGCATTCATTATTTGTGGACTTTGAAGATGGCCATTCTGACTGGTGTGATGTGATACCACAGTATAGTTTTGATTTGCATTTCTCTAATAATTGGCAATCATGGGCATCTTTTCATATGCCTGCTGGCCATCTGTATGTCTTCTTCGGAGATATGTCTATTTAGATCTTTTGCCCATTTTTTTGGATTGGTTTGCTTGTTTTTTTTTTTCTGTTATTGAGCTTTGTGAGCTGTTTGTGTATTTTGGAAATTAAGCCCTTGTTTGTTGGGTTCATTGTTTGCAAGTATTTAATCCCAGTCTGTAGGTTTTCTTTTCATTTTGTTTATGGTTTCATTTGCTGTGCAAAAACTTATGTTTGATTAGGTCCCATTTGTTTATTTTTGCTTTTATTTCTATTGCCTTGGGAGACTGGCCTAAGAAAACATTGGTATGATTTCTGTTTTGCATATATTCTCTTCTAGGAATTATATGGTGTCATGTCTTATATTTAAGTCTCTAAGCCATTTTAAGCTTATTTTGTGTATGGTGTGCAGGAGTGTTCTTACTTCATTGATTTATATGTGGCTGTCCAGCTTTCCCAACACCACTTGCTAAAGAGACTGTCTTTTCTGCATTGTATATTCTTGCCTCTTTTGTTGAAGATCATTTGACTATAGGTGTGTGGGCTTATTTCTGGGCTCTGTATTCTGTTCCATTGATTTATATGTCTGTTTTTGTTCCAATACCATGCTGTTTTTTTTTAATTTTAAAATTTATTTTATTTATTTATTTTTTGGCTGAATTGGGTCTTTGTTGCAGCAAGCAGGGGCTACTCTTCATTGTGGTGCACAGGCTTCTCATTGTGGTGGCTTCTCTTGTTGCAGAGCATTGGCTCTAAGCACACAGGCATCAGTAGTTATGGCTCGAGAGCTCTAGAGCACAGGCTCAGTAGTTGTGGCATGCGGGCTTAGTTGCTCTGTGGCATTTGGGATCTTCCTGGACCAGGGCTTGAACTCGTGTCTCCTGCATTGGCAGGTGGATTCTTAACCACTGTGCCACCAGGGAAGCCCACCATACTGTTCTGACTACTGTAGCTTTGTAGTGTTTTCTGAAGTCTGGAAGGGTTATCTCTGCAGCTTTGTTCCTTTTCCTCAGGATTGCTTTGGCAATTCTGGGTCTTCTCTGGTTTCATATAGGATTCATTTTAGGATTATTTGTTCTAGTTCTGTGAAAAATGTCATGGGTAATTTGACAGGGATCACATTAAATCTGTAGATTGCTTTGGGTAGTATGGCCATTTTAACAACATTAATTCTTCCAATCCAAGAGCATGGAATATCTTTATATTTCTTTGAATAACCTTCTATTTCCTTTATAAAAGTTTTATGGTTCTCAGCATATGTCTTTCACCTCATTGGTTAAGTTTACTCCTAGGCATTTTATTTAATTTATGTATTTTTTTTTACTTTCTCTTTCTGATATTTCATTGTTAGTGTAAAGAAATATTATGTATTTCTGTGTATTAATCTTGTTTCCTGCTACTTTGCTAATTAATTTATCAGTTTTTATAGTTTTTGTGTGGAGTCTTTAGGCTTTTCTATATATAATATCATGTCATCTGAAAATAAGGACAATTTTACTTCTTCCCTTCCAATTTGGATACTTTTTATTTCTTTTTCTTGTCTGATTGCTATGTCTAGGACTTCCAATATTATGTTGAATAGAAGTGGTGAGAGTGGGCATTCTTGTCCTGTTCCTGATTTTAGAGTACAATCTTTCAGCTTTTCACCATTGAGTATTATGTTGGCTGTGGGTTTGTCAAAAATGACTTTTGTTATGTTGAGATGTGTTCACTCTATACCCACTTTGGCAAGAGTTTTTTATTATGAATGGATATTGAATTTTATCAAATGCTTTTTCTGCATCTATTGAGATGATCATGTGGTTTTTGTCTTTTCTTTTGTTGATGTGGTGTATCACACGGTTTGATTTGCATATGTTGAACCACCTTTGTGACCCTGGAATGAATCCAAATTGATCATGGTGTATGATCCTTTTTATGTATTGTTGGATTCAGTATGGTAATGTTTTGTTGAGAATTTTTACATCTGTCTTCATCAAAGATATTGGCCTGTAATTTTCTTTTTTGTTAGTGTCTTTGGTTTTTGTGTCAGGGTGATGGTTGCTTCATAGAATGACCTTGGGAGTGTTCAGTCCTCTTCAGTCTTTTTGAAGAGTTTGAGAAGGTTAGGTATAAATTCTTCTTTGTATGTTTGATAGAATTGCTGGAATATTTTTGATTACTGATTCAATCCAAGCTAGTATTTTGTTTCTTCAGTTTTTCTATTTCTTTCTAACTTAGTCTTGGTGGGTTGAATGACTCTATGATTTTATCCATTTCTCGCAGGTTGTCCAGTTTGGTGGTGTATCACTATTCATAGTAGCCTTTTATGATCCTTCAGTTTTCTGTGATATGTTATATTATTTCCTCTTTATAATTTTCTTGATTTGAATCCTGTTTTTTCTGGTTAGTCTAGCTAAAATAATTTCAGTTTTATTTATCATTTCAAATAACCAACTCTTTGTTTTGTTAATTTTTTTCTATTATTTTCCTGTTCTCTATTTCATTTATTCCTGCTGCTGTCTTTATTATTTCCTTCTTTCTGCTGCTTTGGGTTTGGTTCATTTTTCTCTTTCTGTTTCCTTGAAGTGTAAAGTTATGTTGTGCATTTTAAATCTCCCTGTTTTCTTGATATATAGCTAAAAACTTCCTTCTTAGAATTGCTTTTGCTGAATCACATACCTTTTTATGTGTTGTACTTCTCTTTTTATTTGTATCAAGATACTTTTATTCTTTTCCCTTTAGTTCTTCTTTGACTCCTTGGGTTTTCATGTATTCATTTTCTCTTTTAATTGATTTCTGGTTTCATACGATTGTGGTTGGAAAAGGTACTTGTTATTATTTAAATGTTAAATTTGCTAAGACTTATTTTGTGGTCTAACATATGCCCTATCCTAGAAAACATTTGATGTGTGTTCACGAGCAATGTGTATTCTGCTATTGTCAGATCAAATGTACTGTGTATGTCTGTTAGGGCCATTTGGCCTATAGTGTTGTGCAGGGAATAAATCCTGCAGTCCTAGCCAACAGTTCTCAGCCAGCAGCACAAATCTGCCCAACCTCAGAGCTCATTATGCAGCCCTGTCCAAAAATATGCCCTAATAGTAAGCTTCATCCACTCAAGGACGAAGGTTCAAAACCACACCTTTCTTATTAATTCTCTGTCTGGATGATCTATCCATTGTTAAGAGTGGGGTATTAATATCACCAACAGTTTTTTGTTGATGTTTATTTCTCCTGTTAGTTCTGTTAGTGTATGCTTTATATATTTAGGTGCTCTGATATTGAGTGTTTTAATATTTACAATTGTTATATCTTCTTGATGGATTGGCCTCTTTATCATTATATAATAACCTTCTTCCTTTATACCATTTTAAGTTTAATGTCTTTTGGTCTGATATAACTATAACTAGCTCTGCCGTTTTTTTGGGAGGGGGTTACCATTTGCTTGAAATATCTTTTTTCATCCCTTCACACTCAATCTATGTGTGTTGTTAAGGTTCAAGGGACTCTCATAGGCAGCATATCATTGGATCTTTTTAAAGATTCCATTTAGTTATTCTATGTCTTTTGATTGGAAAATTTAATCCATTTATGATTAATCTAATTATTGATAGGTAAGGACTTGTTATTGTAATTTTCTTAATTGTTGTCTGACCATTTTGTAGATCATTGTTTCTCTCTTATCTGCAGTCTTCTTTTGTGATTTGATGACTTTTGACATCAATAATCTTTGACTTTTTTTAGTATGTTCTTTTGTGTAACTACTGCAGGTTTTTGTATTGTGGTTACCATGAGGCTTACATATCTTAAAAATGTCTTAAAATTGTAACACCCTATTTTAAAATGATAACTTTCACAATATTTCTAAACTTTATACTTTTGTTTCTCCTTTCCCTCACATGTTAGGTTACTGAAGTTACAGTTTACATATTTATCATATTTTGTAACCAATAGCAGATTATTGTAGTTATGGTTATTTTTAGTACATTTGTTTTTAAATTTTAATATAAATTTAAATGAATAATGCACTACCATTACCATAGGAGATTATCTGACTTTGACTATATATTTACCATTACCAATAAGTTTTACACTGCCTTCATATGTTTTTATCATGCTAATTAGCATCATTTTACTTCCACTGAAAGAACTCTCTTTAACATGTCTTATAAGGTAGGTAGGTCTACTGTTGATGACCTCCCTCTTCTATTTTTTGTTTGGGAAAGTCTATTTCTCCTTTATTTTTGAACTACAGTTTTGCCAGTTATAGTATTCTAGGTTGACTGTTGTTTTTTTTTTCAATATTTTGAATATATCATCCCATTCTCTCCAACCTGAAACATTTGTTTTGAGAAATCCACTGATGGTCTTATGGGGTTTCCCTTGTATTCATTTTTTTTCTCTTTTTCATGCCACTTTCAAAATTGCTTTTTTGTCTTTGACTTCTGAAAATTTTATTATAGTGTGCCTTTTTATAGCCTTACTTTGTTTTAACTTATTTGGGGTATTTGGGCCTCATAGATATGGATGCCCATTTTTCTCCCATGGTTTGGGAAGTTTTCCACCATTATTGCTTTAAATATACTTTCTGTTCCTTTCTCTTTATCTTCTCCTTTGGAATTCCCATAAGGTGGATCTTGTTTCTTTTGATCATGTCTCATAAGTCCTGTAGGCTTTCTTCACTCTTTTTAATTCTTTTTCTTTATGGCATCCAACTGCATATTTTCAAATGCCCTGTCTTCTAGGACACTGATTCTTTCTTATGCATGGTCTAGTCTGCTTTTGAAGCTCTCTATTGAAGTTTTCAGTTCACTTGTATTTTTCAGCTCTAGGATTTTTTTTAATTTTTGACAGTTTCTATTTCTTTGTTGAACTTCTCATTTTATTCATGTATTTTATTCTTAATTTTGTTTAGTTGTATATTTGTAGTTCACAAAAGTCCTTTAAGAGGATTATTTTAAATTCTTTGTCTGATAGTTTATAGATCTTCATTTCTTTTGGGTCACTTATTGGAGTTTTATTAGTTTACTTTGGTGGCATGATGCTTACATGATTTTTTGTGATCCTTGATTCCTTATGTTTGTATTTGTGCATTTCTGTAAGCAGTCTCATCTTCCAGACTTTACAGGTTTACTTTTGCACTAACAGTTCTTCACCAGTTCACTTAGTGTGGAGTTCTGTACAGGTCAGCTTGTAGTGTCCTTGAGTGGACGAAGCTTACTATTAGGACATATTTTTGGGCAAGGCTGCATAATGAGCTCTGAGGTTGGGCAGACTTGTGCTGCTGGCTGAGAACTGTTGGCTAGGACTGCTGGTTTTATTCCCTGCACAAATAAGTTTATAAGATGGGCTCCACATTTGCCTGTGTTCTCTGGTCAAGCTTCCTAGATGGTTCGGACTGAGTACTATACTCATAAGTAGACAAGACTATGACTTAGATTCCCTACCCTGGTAGGGAAGCAGAATGGTCCCCAAGGCCTGCATTGCTCGTTGTTTGGTGACCCAAATTAATCAAGAATGTGCATTGCACTTTCTGGCCAGACAGGTCCACAAGTTTTGTTCTGAAGATGGGGAAATCCATAGGATCTGCTCTCTGTTCATATGGGACTGTAAGCAGGGCTGTATGGTGGGCTCCACAGTTTCCACAGTGATCTGGTTAGGTTCCCTGGTCAAGCAGACTGATAACTGGATTCAACAGTGAGCAGGGCTACAAATTAGTTTCCCTGCCCAGGAAGGTGCCCATGTATGCCCCAAATCTGGAATGACTCTTGTTTGGTGATCAAATGTGGCAGAACTATACACCTAGATCCCTGGTTTGACAGGCCACTGTCCTAGCTCTACAGATGGGTAGGCTCACTAGCCAGGCTCTCTGCTTAAGTACTGTTGTAACTGAAGTTGCAGGATCAGCTATACAAATTTCCAGAAACTCTGGTTAGATTTCCTGGTCAGGGCTGGCTGGACCTTGTATTCAGCTTTGGGTAGGGCTATAAATTAGCTTTCTTGCTTGGGTGGGGCTGCAGAAAAGGCCATAGGGCTTGCATGGCTCTTTGGAAATCAAATTCAACAGAACTGTGTGCTAAGCTCCTTGGACATACAGGACCTCTGTCTTGTCTCTGTATATACAGATCTGTTTGCTGGGCTCTTTGGTCAAGTGCTGCTGAATCTGGGCAGCAGGATGGGACACTGAGATTCCAGGGAGCTCCATTTAGGTTTCCTGGTTGGCAGGGTCAGAGGCTGTATTCAGAAGCATGCAAGACTACAGATTAGCTTCCCTGCCTAAGGAGAACCACAAAATAGACCCCAAGGCTAGCAAGACTCTTGTTTCAAGAGCTAATCAGGCAAAACTGCACCAAACTCTCTGGTCATATAGGGTTGCTGGCTTGGCTCTGCAGCTAGGCAAAGCTGCTGGCCAGGCTCTAAAGCAGTTCCCATGTTCTCAGGACAGGCTTCTTGGACATGTGGGCCAGGAGGTTCCCTCAGCAATGGGCAGGCCTGTGAATTAGCTCCTCTAGCAAGGCACAGTGTTAGAACTAGTTTTAGGCCAGCAAGACTCTTTGTATGTGGTCTTGACTTAAGCAGTACTGTGATCCAAGTTCTCTAGTCAAATGGGACCATTGGCTTTGCTCTTTAGACAGCACTGCCTGATGAGTTCTCCACTCAACTGTGCTGGGCTAATCAACCTCACAAGATTTCCAACCAGGCTTCTTTCTTGAACAGGGCTGGGAGCAACACTTAACAGTGATAGGGGTTATGACTTAACTCTCCTTCTTTGACAGAGGGGAAGACCAGGTTCCAGGACTAAAAAGGCTCTTTGTTTGTGGTCCCATATCAAGCAGGCCTGCACCCTGCTGAGTTCTTTGGTCAGACTGGACCACCATTTTGGTTTTGCGGATGGCAAACCCACTAGGTTTGGACTTCTATTTGTGTGCCAAAGCTAGAAATACAGTCTGCCAAGGTCTGAGAGCTGGTTGCTACAAGCCACCTGCCTGCTTCTCCATCACAGTCCAGTTCTCAATGGTCAAGATCCATAGAGTCCCCCACAATCCCCATTAGGCAAGTCCAGAGTGACTCTCTTCAGAAACAACCCACAATGCTTGGGGATGTCTACCCTGGGCTCTCTTTTTCCCACTGAAGGAAAAGTAGTGCTGCCCTGGCTTAGGGGAGGAGGAGTGTGGCCAAAGGGTAGCCATTCCTCTTACCTTTCTAACACAGCCCACCTGTGTTATATATATCTATATAGACGTAGGTGGGCAAATAAAGTGGGATTTTTTTTAATTTTTTATTTATTTTTAATTAATTTTTTACTGGAGTATAGTTGATTTACAATGCTATGTTAATTTCTGCTATACAGCAAAGTGAATCAGTTATACATATACATATATACACTCCTTTTTACATTCTATTCCCATATAGGTCACTACAGAGTACTGAGTAGAGTTACTTGAGCTATACAGTATATTCTTATTAGTTATCTATTTCACCATGTCACTACAAATGACATCATTTTGTCCTTTTTTATAGCTAATATTCCATTATATATAATACCACATTTCTTTTTAAAAATTTTATTTTACATTATAGTTGATTTACAATCCACAATATATTTTTTTAAAACTCTTATGCAACTTAATAGAAAAGCAAACAAGCAACCCAGTTAAAAAGTGGGGAGAGGCTCTGAATAGACATTTTTCCAAAGAAGACATACAAATGACCAACAGGCACTAAAAAAGGTGCTCAACATCACTAATCATCAGGGAAATGCAAATCAAAACTACAATAAAATATCACCTCACATCTGTAAGAATGGCTATTACCAAAAAGCAAGAAATAACAAGTGTTGGCAAGGATGTGGAGAAAAGGGAACTCTTATGTACTGCTAGAGGGAATGCAAATTAGTGTAGCCACTATGGAAAACAGTATGGAGGTTCCTCAAAAAATTAAAACTAGAACTACCATATAACCCAGCAATTCAACTTCTTGGTATTTATCCAAAGGAAACAAAATCATTATCTTGAAAATATACCTGCATCCCCATGTTCAATGCAACATTATTTACAATAGCCAAGACATGAAAACAACAAGGGTTCATCAAGAGATTAATGAATATTTTTAAATGTGGCATATACACAATAAAATATTATTCAGTCATAAAAGAAGGAAATCCTGCCATTTGTGACAACATAGATGGATCTTGAGGACATTATACTAAGTGAAGTCAGACAGAGAAAGACAAATACCAATACTGTATGATGTCATTTGTATGTGAAATCTAAAAAAAAAAAAAAGTCAAAAACAAAAATATAAAACTGAAACCATAGATACAAGAGAACAGATTGATGGTTGCCAGAAACAGTGAGTGAAATGGGTAAAGGTGGTCAAAAGCTGCAATTTCCAATAATAAAATAAATAAGTCATGGAGGTATAATGTACAGCATGGTGAGTATGCTTAATAATACTGTATTACATACTTGAAAGTTGCTAAGACAGATTTTTTTTAACCAGTCATCATTAGGATATGAAAGGATTCAGGGGTGCCCGGCAAAGGTCATGGTCAAGAATGCAGAGTGCACCCTCTTCAGTGGTACTCACTTGGCTTCTCATCTTCAAGTTCCTTGTAAGAACAGCAGTAGTTGAAAATTACATAAGCTGCCAGCACCATAGAAAACCCAGTGATGCTCCCTTTCTTCACGTTGAAATACTTGTTGTAATATCAGTAATAACCTATTTGAAACGCTCCAGTAATGCCTTTAGGGATGAAACCCCACATTATTATCCAGCTAGGCAGCTCCTTTAATTTGATATCCAGGAGCTTCTTCTCCTTCAGTGGTACAACTGATGTCATCTTAGAGTCCTGGCTGTCTGCTCCAACCTGAACTCTTCCATGTTGAGCAAGGTTTGAGGCATAACTAAAGGCCTTCCCACATTCTTCATCTTCATAGTGTTTCTCACCACTATGAATTCTCCGATGCAAAAAAAGAGATGGATTTTTCCAGATATAAATGTCTTTCTAAAGCTGATTATTTTATAACTTGAATCCAAATCTGTAATCCAGCTTCTTGTTTCTTCTCTCACAACAATTCAGCGTTCTTCTCCTTGCTCCAGTATCACAATTATGTCTGGCTCATAAATGGAATGGTCCACTAAGACCAAATTACTATTGTTCTCCATCAACACATCATAGTACAACTTCTTCTGAATAGGATCAAGAAATTCCAACGCATGCTGAAAGAACTCTTTGGCCACATCCCTGAAAGTTATTGCTTCATAGGCCATGGTTCTAGACCTGCAAGAGCTGATTAGTCCTCAGGGTTTATTTACCAGAAAAAAACAGAGTCCAGAAAACCCAAACCTGAGATTGGGCACCTTGGTCTGTTGTGAGCAGATCTTCCTTCTCCCATGTCTAACTTCAAAACTGAAAAGAGGTCATATAATCCCAAGGAGAAACTCTTTTGTGACTGTCCCCCACAGGCTGTGCACAGTCATTTCTGCAGCAACTTACACAGGTTTCTTGCTTGGATAGTTGCTAGTCACAAGCAGTTTGCAACAAGGAGCCTGGAAAAAGGCCCAAAGTGGAAGTTACCTCGTCAGTTGTGGTCTATACCACATTTATTTATTCATTCCTCCATCAATGGACATTTAGGTTGCTTCCATGTCCTGGCTTTCGTAAATAGTGCTGCAGTGAATATTGGAGAACAGGTATCTTTTCGAATTCTGGTTTTCTCCAGTTATATGCCCAGGAGTGTGATTGCTGGATCATATGGTAGCTCTATTTTTAGTTTTTTAAGGAACCTTTATACTGTTCTTCTTAGTGGCTGTAACAATTGACATTCCCATCAACCATGTAGGAGGGTTCCCTTTTATCTACACCCTCTCCAACATTTATTGTTTGTAGATTTTTTGATGATGGCCATTCTGACTGGTGTGAGGTGATGCCTCATTGTAGTTTTGATTTGCACTTCCCTAATGATTAATGATGTTGAACATTCTTTCATGTATTTGTTGGCAGTCTGTATATCTTCTTTGGAGAAATGTCTATTTAGGTCTTTGGCCCATTTTTGGATTGGGTTGTTTATTTTGTTATTGAGCTGTATGAGCTGCTTATAAATTCTGGAGATTAATCCTTCATCAGTTGCTTCATTTGCAAATATTATCTCCCATTCTGAGGGTTGTCTTTTGGTCTTGTTTCCTTTGCTGTGCAGAAACTTTGAAGTTTCATTAGGTCCCATTTGTTTATTTTTGTTTTTATTTCCATTTCTCCAGGAGGTGGGACAAAAGGATCTTGCTGTGATTTATGTTGTAGAGTATTCTGCCTATGTTTTCCTCTAAGAGTTTGATAGTTTCTGACCTTACATTTAGGTCTTTAATCCATTTTGAGCTTATTTTTCTGTATGGTGTTAGGGAGTGATCTAATCTCATACTTTTACATGTACCTGTCCAGTTTTCCCAGCACCAATTATTGAAGAGGCTGTCCTTTCTCCATTGTACATTCCTGCTTCCTTTATCAAAGATAAGGTGACCATATGTGAGTGGGTTTATTCTGGGCTTTCTATGCTGTTCCATTGATCTATATTTCTGTTTTTGTGTGAGTACCATACTGTCCTGATTACTGTAGCTTTGTAGTATAGTCTGAAGTCAGGGGGCCTGATTTCTCAGGCTCCGTTTTTCATTCTCAAGATTGCTTTGGCTACTCGGGGTCTTTTGTGTTTCCATACAAATTGTGAAAATTTTTGTTCTAGTTCTGTGAAAAACGCCAGTGGTAGTTTGATAGGGTATGCATTGAATCTGTAGATTGCTTTGGGTAGTAGGGTCATTTTCACAATGTTGATTCTTCCAATCCAAGAACATGGTATACCTCTCCATCTATTTGTATCATTTTTAATTTCTTTCATCAGTTTCTTATAATTTTCTGCATACAGGTCTTTTGTCTCCTTAGGTAGGTTTATTCCTAGATATTTTATTCTTTCTGTTGCAATGGTAAATGGGAGTGTTTTCTTGATTTCACATTCGGATTTTTCATCATTAGTGTATAGGAATGCCAGAGATTACTGTGCATTAATTTTGTATCCAGTTACTTTACCAAATTCATTGATTAGCTCTAGTAGTTTTCTGATAGCACCTTTAGGATTTTCTATGTATAGTATCATGTCATCTGCAAACAGTAACAGCTTTACATCTTCTTTTCTGATTTGGATTCCTTTTATTTCCTTCTCTTCTTTGATTGCTCTGGCAAAAACTTCAAAAACTATGTAGAATAAGAATGGTGAGAGCAGGCAACCTTTTCTTGTTCCTGATCTCAGTGGAAATGCTTTCAGTTTTTCACCATTGAAGACGATGTTGGCTGTGGGTTTGTCATATATGGCCTTTATTATGTTGAGGAAAGTTCCCTCTATGCCTACTTTCTGCAGGGTTTTAATCATAAATGGGTGTTGAATTTTGTCGAAAGCTTTCTCTGCATCTATTGAGATGATCATATGGTTTTTCTCCTTCAATTTGTTAATATGGTTGATCACATTGATTGATTTGCATATATTGAAGAATCCTTGCATTCCTGGAATAAACCCCACGTGATCATGGTGTATGATCCTTTTAATGTGCTGTTGGCTTCTGTTTGCTAGTATTTTGTTGAGGAGTTTGGCTTCTATGTTCATCAGTGTTATTGGCCTGTAGTTTTCTTTCTTTATGACATCCTTGTCTGGTTTTGGTATCAGGGTGATGGTGGCCTCGTACAATGAGTTTGGGAGTGTTCCTCCCTCTGCTATAATTTGGAAGAGTTTGAGAAGGATAGGTGTTAGCTCTTCTCTGAATGTTTAATAGAATTCGCCTGTGAAGCCATCTAGTCCTGGGCTTTTGTTTGTTGGAAGGTTTTTAATCACAGTTTCAATTTCAGTGCTTGTGATTGGTCTGTTCATATTTTCTATTTCTTTCTGGTTCAGTCTTGGCAGGTTGTGCATTTCTAAGAATTTGACCATTTCTCCCAGGTTGTCCCTTTTATTGACATAGAGTTACTTGTCATAATCTCTCATGATCTTTTGTATTTCCACAGTGTCAGTTGTTACTTCTCCGTTTTCATTTCTAATTCTATTGATTTGAGTCTTCTCTGTTTTTTTCTTGATGAGTCTGATTAGTGGATTATCAATTTTGTTTTTCTTCTCAAAGAACCAGCTTATAGTTTTATTGATCTTTGCTATCATTTCCTTCATTTCTTTTTCATTTATTTCTGGTCTGAGTTTTATGATTACTTTCCTTGTGATAACTATGTTTTTGTTGTTGTTCTTCTTCTTCTTTCTCTAATTGCTTTAGGTGCAAGTTTAGGTTGTTTATTTGAGATGTTTCCTGTTTCTTAAGGTAGCATTTTATTGCTGTAGACTTCCCTCTAAGAACTGCTTTTGCTACATCCCATAGGTTTGGGTTGTCATGTCTCCATTATCATTTGTTTCTAGGTATTTTTTAAATTTCCCCTTTGATTTCTTCAGTGATCACTTCATTATTAAGTAGTGTATTGTTTAGCCTCTACGTGTTTGTATTTTTTACAGATATTTTCCTTTAATTGATATCTAGTCTCATAACATTGTGGTAAGAAAACATACTTGATACAATTTCAATTTTCTTAAATTTACCAAGGCTTGATTTGTGACCCAAGATATGATCAATCCTGGAGAATATTCCATGAGCACTTGAGAAAAATATGTATTCTGTTGTTTTTGGATGGAATGTCCTATAAATATCAATTAAGTCCATCTTGTTTAATGTATCATTTAAAGTTTGTGCTTCCTTATTTATTTTCATTTTGGATGGTCTGTTCATTGGTGAAAGTGGGGTCTTAAAGTCCCCTACTATGAATATGTTGCTGTCTATTTCCCCTTTTATGGCTGTTAGTACTTGCCTTATGTATTGAGATGCTCCTATGTTGGGTTCATAAATATTTACAATTGTTATATCTTCTTATTGAATTGATCCCTTGATCATTATGTAGTGTCCTTCTTTGTCTCTTCTAATAGTCTTTATTTTAAAGTCTATTATGTCTGATATGAGAATTGCTACTCCAGCTTTCTTTTGGTTTCCATTTGCATGGAATATCTTTTTCCATCCCCGCACTTTTAGCCTGTATGTGTCTCTAGGTCTGAAGTGGGTCTCTTGTAGACAGAATATATATGGGTCTTGTTTTTGTATCAATTCAGCCAGTCTGTGCCTTTTGTGGGTGCCTTTAATCCATTTACATTTAAGGTAATTGTCGATATGTATGTTCCTATTCCCATTTTCTTGTTTTGGGTTTGTTATTGTAGGTCTTTTCCTTCTCTTGTGTTTCTTGCCTAGAGATGATCCTTTAGCATTTGTAAAGCTTGTTTGGTGGTGCTGATCTCTCTCAGCTTTTGCTTGTCTGTAAAGGTTTTAATTTCTCCATCAAATCTGAATGAGATCCTTGCTGGGTAGAGTAATCTTGGTTGCAGGTTTTTCTCCTTCATCACTTTAAATATGTCCTGCCTGTCCCTTCTGGCTTGCAGAGTTTCTGCTGAAAGATCAGCTCTTAACCTTATGGGGATTCCCTTTTGTGTTATTTGTTGTTTTTCCCTTGCTGCTTTTAATATGTTTTCTTTGTATGTAATTTTTCACACTTTTATTAATATTTGTCTTGGCATATTTCTCCTTGGATTTATCCTTTATGGGACTCTCTGTGCTTCCTGGACTTGATTAACTATTTCCTTTCCCATAATCGGGAAATTTTCAACTATAATCTCTTTAAATATTTTCTCAGTCCCTTTTCTTTTCTCTTCTTCTTCTTGAACCCATATAATTCGAGTGTTGGTGCGTTTAATGTTGTTCCAGAGGTCTCTGAGACTCTCCTCAGTTCTTTTCATTCTTTTTTCTTTATTCTGCTCTGCAGTAGTTATTTCCACTATTTTACTTCCATGTCACTTATCCGTTCTTATGCCTCAGTTATTCTGCTATTGATCTCACCTAGAGTATTTTTAATTTCATTTATTGTGTTGTTCATCATTCCTTGTTTCTTCTTTAGTCCTTCTAAGGTCCTTGTTAAAAGTTTCTTGCTTTTCCTCTATTCTATTTCCAAGATTTTGGATCATCTTCACTATCATTATTCTGAATTATTTTTCAGGTAGACAGCCTATTTCCTCTTCATTTGTTAGGTGTGGTGGGTTTTTGTCTTGCTCCTTCAACTGCTGTGTGTATTTCTGTCTTCTCATTTTGCTTATCTTACTGTGTTTGGGGTCTCCCTTTTGCAGGCTGCTGGTTCATAATTCCCATTGTTTTTGGTGTCTGTCCCCAGTGGCTAAGGTTGGTTCAGTGGGTTGTGTAGGCTTCCTGGTGGAGGGGACTAGTGCCTGTGTTCTGGTGGATGAGGCTGGATATTGTCTTTCTGGTGGGCAAGTCCCCGTCTGTTGGTGTGTTTTGGGGTGTCTGTGGACTTATTATGATTTTAGGCAGCCTCTCTGGTAATGGGTGGGGTTGCGTTCCTGTCTCGCTAGTTGTTTGGCATAGGGTGTACAGCACTGTAGCTTTCTGGTCGTTGAGTGAAGCTGGGTGCTGGTGTTGAGATGGAGATCTCTGGGAGATTTTTGCCATTTGATATTATGTGGATCTGGGAGGTCTCTTGTGGACCAGTGTCCTGAAGTTGGCTCTCCCATCTCAGAGGCACAACACTGACTCCTGGCTGCAGCACCAAGAGCCTTTCATCCACACCGCTCAGAATAAAAGGGAAAAAAATGTAGAAAGAAGGAATTAGTAAAAGTAGAAAGGAAGAAAGAAAGAAAGAATGAAAGAAAGAAAGAAAGAAAGAAAAAAGAAAGAAAGAAGGAAATAAAGAAAGAAGGAAATAAAGAAAGAAAGGAGGGAGGGAGGCAGGATGGAAGGAAGCAGGAAAGGATGGAATAAAAGAAAGAAAAGATAAAGTAAAATTTTAAAAAGTAAGATAAATATAATAAAGTTATTAAAATAAAAAATAATTATTAAGAAAAAAAGTTTTTTTAAAAAAAAGGTCAGATAGAGTCCTAGGACAAATGGTGAAAGCAAAGCTACACAGACAAAATCTCATACAGAAGCATACACATACACACTCACAGAAAGAGGAAAAGGGGAAAAAATCATAAATCTTGCTCTCAAAGTCCACCTCCTCAATTTGGGATGATTTGTTGTCTATTCATGTATTCCACAGATGCAGGGTACATCAAGTTGACTGTGGAGCTTTAATCTGCTGCTTCTGAGGCTACTGGGAGAGATTTCCCTTTCTCTACTTTATTCTCACAGCTCCCAGGAGCTCAGCTTTGGATTTGACCCCACCTCTGTGTGTAGGTCGCCGGAGGGCGTCTGTTCTTCGCTCAGACGGGATGGGGTTAAAGGAGCAGCTGCTTCGGGGGTTCTGGCTCACTCAGACCCGGGGGAGGGAGGATCATGGAATGCAGGGAGAGTCTGTGGCAGCAGAGGCTGGCGTGACATTGCACCAGCCTGATGCGCACCGTGCGTTCTCCCGGGGAAGTTGTCCCTGGATCTCGGGAACCTGGCAGTGGTGGGCTGCACAGGCTCCTCGGAAGTGGTGTGTGGATAGTGACCTGTGCTCGCACACAGGCTTTTTGGTGGCAGCAGCAGCAGCCTTAGTTTCTCATGCCTGTCTCTGTGGTCCATGCTGTTAGCTACGGCTTGTGCTCATCTCTGGAGTTCCTTTAAGCAGCCCTCTTAATCCCCTCTCCTCACGCACCAGGAAACAAAGCGGGAAGAAAAAGTCTCTTGCCTCTTTGGCAGGTCCAGACATTTTCCGGACTCCCTCCCGGCTAGCCGTGTTGCACTAATCCCCTGCAGGCTGTGTTCACGCTGCCAACCCCAGTACTCTCCCTGCGTTCCAATCGAAGCCCGAGCCTCATCTCCCAGCCCCGCCCATCCCGGTGGGTGAGCCGATCAGCCTTTCGGGCTGGTGAGTGCCAGTCGGCACTGATCCTTTGTGCAGGAATCTCTCCGCTTTGCCCTCCGTACCCTCATGGCTGTGCTCTCCTCCGGGGTTCCGAAACTTCCCCCCTCCGCCACCCACAGTCTCCGCCCGCGAAGGGGCTTCTAGTGTGTGGAAACCTTTCCTCCTTCCCGGCTCCCTTCCACTGGTGCAGGTCCTGTCCTTATCCTTTTGTCTCTGTTTATTCTTTTTTCTTTTGTCCTACGCATGTGTGTGGGGAGTTTTTTGCCTTTTGGGAGATCTGAAGTCTTCTGCCAGCATTCAGTAGGATGCTGTAGGAGTTGTTCCACGTGTAGATGTATTTCTGGTGTATCTGTGGGGAGGAAGGTGATCTCCGCATCTTAATCTTCCACCATCTTCCCTTAGCACCCCGAGAATTCTTCATATGTTGAGAACGTTTGCCCTTTTGTCACATGTAGCACAAATTTTTAAACTAGTTTTTCATTGATCTTCTAACTTTAATTATTGTGTGATTTTCCTCATATAAGTTTTTAATTAGTAAAGATTTAGAATTTTACTGCACATGTTATTCTACAATGTGATTTATCTTCTTAATAGTATCTATGTCAGGGTACATATATCGAGCTTACTTATTAGTATTCATATAGCTTTCCATTATTTAGATATGCTATATTTTATTTAACTTGTCATTTGTTGATAAACTTTAGGTTGTTTCTAGCTTTTTGCTATAGCAATCATTGAAGCAATGAGCTTTCTAGTACATTTATCTTTATGTAAATGATTATGATTAAGTATATTCAGAGGATAAATTTATAGTAGTGGAATTGCTGTATATTAAGTGTAGTTGAATTAAATATTTTAGGAAACATAGCCAAGTTATAGGAGACAATAGATCTTCATTATTGGAAGTTGATTGAGACTTGAAGAGTGATTAATCAGGCCATGCCAGGAAGAAGAGCAAAAATATATTAAAACATGGAGACTGCCCTCTCCAGAAAAAAAAGTGGATGGTGATAAATTTAACTTATACAAAATGTATGGAGGCTATTTGTGGAAGATAATTTGAAGGGTTAGGAATGTTGCATAAAGCAATTAAGCTCAGACAGTACTTTTATTTTCTGAAACCCTAGAGCAACGACTTTCAAAATGTGTTTCATAAAACACAAAAGACTAGAAAAGGGGCAATTCTCACTACCAGCTTCAACCAGAGCAGTTCATATTACATTTTTTTTATATATAATGGGAATCAACATGAGATTTTATTTTATGGGTTCTATTGCTGGTTGATTAGTAAAGAAAAAAATATAATTCTATAGGAAGTGTAGCACCCTTGAAAGTTATAGAACTGGTTTTTAAATGTTTTTGTTCAAGAGCATTTACTCTCTTAAAATATTATTGGGTATACTGAGTACTGTAAAGAATTTTCATATTGTGAGTCCTATCTATTGACATTTACCTTATTAAAAGCTAAAAATCAGAAGAAAACATATTTGTATAACACTCTTTTCCTGGATTATTGCAGTGCAATGTTAGGCTTTTTGAGATATTTATTTTTTCTTTACTTTTTCATTTCTTCAGCTTTATTGAGGTATAAATGACAAATAAAATTTTAAGATATTTAAGGTGTACAACATGTTGATTTGATGTACATAGGCATTGAGAAAGATTCTCCCCAATTGAGTTAATTAACACATCATCACCTCTCATATTTACCTTCTTTTTTTTTAGTGAGAACACAAATTCTACTCACTTAGCAAATTTCAATTATACAATATATAGTTATTAAATCTTGTCACCATATTATACATCAGATGCTCAGAACTTATTTATAGTACAATTGAATGTTTGTACCAAACTCTCCCTGTTTTCCCTAAATCCCAGTATTTGGCAGCCAATATTCTATCCATGTTTCTATGAATTCAAATTTATTTTTTTGATTCCACGTATAAGTAGAATACATACTGTATTTGTCTGGCTCATTTTACTTAGCATCATGCTCTCCAGTTGTGTTCACGTTGTCACAAATGACAGGATTTCCTTTTTTTTAAATGATGAATAATATTTTATTATAGTCATATATATCACATTTTCTTTATCATTAATCCATTGACAAACACTTAGGTTGTTTCCATAATTTGGATATAGTGAATAACATTACCATGAATATGAGAGTACAGATATCTCTTCAAGATAGTGGTTACTTTTCTTTTGGATATATATACCAAGAAGAGAGATTGCAGGAGCACTTGGTAGTTCTACCTTTAAATTCTTGAGAAACTTCCATATTGTTTTCCATAGTGGCTCAATCAGTTTACATTCCTACCAAAAGGTTACAATTATTCCTTTTTCTCCAAGTCCTCACAAATATTTGTTATCTTTTGTCTTTTTGATAATAGACATTCTAAGGGTTGTGAAGCTATATATCATTTTGGATTTGATCCACATTTCCCTGATGATTATTGATGCTCTACACCTTTTTATGTACCTGTTGGCCAACTGTGTATCTTCTTTAGTTATCCAGGTCCTTTGTCTATTTTAAATTGGAATATTTGCTTTTTTGCTATTGAGCTGTATGTGTTATTAATACATTTTAGTTATTAGCATCTTAGATATGCTATTTGAAAATAGTTTATTCTCATTCATTAGATAGTCTTTTCATTTTGTTGCTGGTTTTCTTTATTGTGCAGAAACTTTTCAGATTGGTGTAGTTTCCTTGTTTATTTTTGGTTTTGTTGTATTTGATTTTGTTGTCAAATACAAAAAAAAAAATTATTGCCAAGACCAATGTCAAGGAACCTGCCCCCTATATTTTCTTTTAGAAGTTTTATGGTTTCAAGTCTTAATTAAATATTTAATTATTTAATCCATTTGGAATTGATTAAGATAGGGGTCCAGTTTCATTTTTTTGATGTGGCTGTCCAGTTTATTCAACACCATATAGTGAAAAGATGGTCATTTCTACATTGTATATTCTTGGCTTCATTTGTCAACAATTAATTGACTACCTATGCATAGGTTTATTTCTGGGCTTTCTATTTTGTTCTATTGATCTATATTTCTTTTTTTATACCAATACCATACTCTTTTGATTACCATAGCTTTGTAAAATAGCTTGAAATCAGGACGTGTGATGCTTCCAGCTCTGTTCTTTATCAGGGTTGCTCAGGGTATTTGGGGCCTTTTGTGGTTCCATATAAATTTTAGGATTGTTTTTCTATTTTTGTGGAAAATGCTGTTGGAATTTTGATAGGGTTTGCATTGACTGTGTAGATTGCTTTGGGCAGTATGGATATTTTAATAATATTAATTTTTCCAATCCATTAGTATTGAATATTCTTCCATTTATTTTTTTTTCATCTTCATTTTTCTTCAACAATGTTTTATTGTTCAGTGTACTAAGCTTTCACCTCTTTGGTTAAATTATTCCTATGTATTTGATTCTTTTTGATACTATTATAAATGGAATTGTTTTCTTTATTTCTCCTTCTGATAGTACATTTCTAGTATATAGAAACACAACTCATTTTTGTGTATTGATTTTTTACCTTGCAATGTAACTGAATTCATTTATTAGTTCTAAGAGTTATTCAGTGGAGAATTTAGGATTTTCTAGATATAAGATTATGTCTTATGCAACAGATACAGTTTTAATTTTTCCTTTCCAGTTTGGATGACATTTTCGTTTCCTTGCTTGGTTGCTCCAGATAGGGATTCCAGTACCATGTTGAATAAGAGTGGTGAGAATGGGCACATTTTTATTGCTCCTCTTCTTAGAGGAAAAGCTTTTAACCTTTCACCATAGCTTGTAATGTTTGCTGTGGGTTTGTCATTTATGGCTGTTAGTATGTTGAATTATGTTCCCTCAATTCCCAATTTGTTAAGGGTTTTATAATAAAAAGGAAGTTGTATTTTGTCAAATGCTTTTCCTGCATCTACTGAGATGATAATATGACTTTAATTTGTTATTCTATTAATGCAGTGTATCACATTTATTGATTTGTGTATGTTGAGCCACCCTTTCATCCCAGGGATAAATTCCACTTAGTTATGTTGTTAAGTCCATTTAATGTATTGGTGAATTAGGTTTACTAACATTTTGTTAAGAATATTTGCATCTATATTCATCAGGGATATTATATAGTTTATTCTTATAGTGTCTTTTTCTGGCTTTGGTACCAGGGTAATGTTGGCTTCGTAAAAATTAGTTTGGGAGTGCTCATTCCTTATCAACTTTTTTGAACAGTTTCAGAAGGACTGGTGTTAATTCTTTTTTAAACTTTTATAGAATTCACCAGTGAAGTCATCTGGTCTTGGGCTTTTCTGTGTTGGGAGGTTTTTGATTACTGATTCAGTCTCCTTACACATTATTGGTCAGGAGGTTTTTGATTACTGATTCAGTCTCCTTACACATTATTGGTCTATTTGGACTTTCTATTTCTTTATGATTCAGTCTTAGTAAGTTGTATGTTTCCAAGAATTTATGCAATTCTTTTAGTTTGTCCATTTTTTGGAGAATAATTGCTCATAGTTATCTCATCTGATCTTTTATATTTCTGTGGTTATAGTAGTCATATTTCCTACTTGATTTCTGATGAAGTAGAAATTCTTATTTATTTGAGTTCTTTCATTTTTTTTCTTGGTACATTTGTTTGTCTATTTTGTGTGTCTTTTCAAAACCCCAGCTCCTTGTTTTTTTGGTTTTTTCTATTGTCTTTTTAGTCTCTGTTTCTTTTATTTCCACCAAGATCATTGTTATTCCCTTCTTTCTACTAACTTTAGGCCTAGTTTTTTCTTTTCTTTTTTTTTTAGTTCCTTGTGGTCAAAAGAGATTACTTATTTGAGATATTTCTCTTTTCTTAATGTAGGCATTTATTGCTAAAACATCCCTCTTAGAACTGTTTTGTTGCAACCTATAAGTTATGATATATTTTCTTTCAAATTTTATTTGTCTCAATATCTTTTTGATTTTTTTAAAATGTTTTTCTTGGACACTTTGCTTGTTCAGAAGCATGTTATTTAATCTTTATATATTTGTGAATTTTCTAGTTTTTGTCTTGTAGGTAATGCCTAGCTTCATAATATTTTGGTCAGAAAATGTTCTTGATATGCTTTCAATATTCTTAAATTCCCTAAGACTTGTTTTATTGCCTAAGATTTTTTAATCTTTATTGGAGTGTAATTGTTTTACATGTTGCATTAGTTTCTGCTGTACAACAAAATGAATCAGCTATATGTATACATATATCCCAATATCCCCTCCCTCCTGAGCCTCCCTCCCACCTTCCCTATCCTAAATAATGTTTCAAATGCCTTTGAGTAGAAAGTGTATTCTGATGCTGTTGGATGGAATGTTTATTTCTATCTAGTCTAAAGTGTTGTTTAAGTCCAATGCTTTCCTTAATGATTTCATGTCTGGAAGATAATCCATTTTTAAAAGTCAGGTATTGAAGTGCTGTACTATTATTATACTACTGTCTATTTCTCATATCAGACCTGGTAGTATTCAGTATATATATTTAGGTGCTCTAATGTTGAATGTATAAATAATTTTAAAATTTTTATTTATTTAATATTTTAGTTTTATTAGTGTATAGTTGATTTAAACTGTTGTGTTAATTTCAGGTATACAGCAAAGTGATTCAGCTATTCATATACATATATTTATTCCTTTATAGAGTATTTTCTCATATAGGTTATCACAGAATATTAGGTAGAGTTCCCTGTGCTATATAGTAGGTCCTTGTTGCTTATCTATCTTATATATAGTATTGTCCATGTGTTCATCCCAAGCTCCTGATTCATCCTTCCCCACCATGTTTCCCCTTTGGTAACCATGTTTTTGACATATAAAAAGTCTGCTTCTCTTTTGTAAATAAGTTCATTTGTATCTTTGTTTTTTGATTAGTTTCCATATATGAGTGATATTATATGACATTTCTTTCTCTGTCTGACTTACATCACTTAGTATGATAATCTCTAGGTCCATCCATGTTGTTGCAAATGACATTATTTCATTCTTTTTTATGGCTGAGCAATATTCCATGGTATATATGTACCACATCTTATTTATCTATTCCTCTGTCAACAGACATTTAGGTTGCTTCCATGTCTTGGCTATTGTAAATAGTGCTGAAATGAGTGTTGGGGTGCATGTATCCTTTCAGATTATGGTTTTCTCTGGATATATACCAAGAGTGGGTTTCCTGGATCATATGATAGTTTTATTTGAAGTTTTTAAGGAATCTCCATACTGTTCTCCATAGTGGTTGTATCAATTTACATTCCCACCAACAGTGCAAGAGGGTTTCCTTTTATCCACACACTCTCCAGCATTTATTGTTTGTAGACTGTTTGATGATGGCTATTCTGAACCATGTGAGGTGATACCTCATTGTAGTTTTGATTTGCATTTCTCTGATAATTAGTTATGTTGAGCATCTTTTCATGTGCTTTCTGGCCATCTGTATGTCTTCTTTGGAGAAGTGTCTATTTAGAATTTCTGCCCATTTTTTTAATGGGTTGTTTGTTTTTTTGATATTGAGCCGCATTCACTGTTTGAAAATTTTGGAGACTAATCCCTTGTCAGTTGCGTCATTTGCTAATATCTTCTCCCATTCTGAGAGCTGTCTTTTCATTTTGTTTATGGTTTCCTTTGCTATGCAGAAGAGTTTTAGTTTAATTAGGTCCCATTTTTTAATTATTATTTTCATTTTCATTTCTGGGAGGTGGATCCAAAAAGATATTACTGTAATTTACATCAAAGTGTGTTCTGTCTGTGTTTACCTCTAAGAATCTTATAGTGTCTCACCTTACATTTCAGTCTTTTTATGGTGGATTGTGTTAGAGAATGTTTTAATTTCATTCTTTTCCATGTAGCTGTTTAGTTTTCTGTGCACCACTTATTGAAGAGAATGTCTTTTCTCCATTCTATACTCTTGCCTACCTTGTTGTAGATTAATTGATCATAGATTCATGTGTTTATTTCTGGGCTTTCTGTCTTATTCCATTGATACATGTTTCTGTTTTAGTGCCAGTGCCATACTGTTTTGATGACTGTAGATTTGTATAGTCTTCAGACTATAGTGTGAAGTCAGGGAGTCTGATTTCTCAAACTCCTTTTTTATTTTTCAAGATTACATTTTCTATTCGGGGTCTTTTGTGTTTCCATATAAATTAAAAAATTTTTATCTCTAGTTCTGTGAAAAATGCCATTGGTAATTTGAGAGGGTTTGCATTGAATCTATAGATTGCCTTGGGTAGTACAGTCATTTTGACAACATTGATTCTTCCAATCCAAAAACATGGTATATCCTTCCATCTATTTGTGTTATCTTTGATTTCTTTCATCAGTATAGTTTTTGGAGTAGAGTTCTTTTGTCTCCTTAGATAGCTTTATTCTTAGGTATTTCATTCTTTTTGATGCAATAGTGAATGTGATTGTTGTATTAATTTCTCTTTCTGATTTTTCATTGTTAATGTATAGGCATGCAACTGATTTCTGTGTATTAATTTTGTATCCTGCAAATTTATTAAATTCATTGATGAGCTATAGTAGTTTTCTGGTAGCATCTTTAGGATTTTCTGTGTATAGTATCATGCCATCTGCAAACAGTGACAGTTTTAGTTACTTCTTTTCAGATTTGGATTCCTTTTATTTCTCTTTCTTCTCTCAGTGCTGTGGCTAGAACTTCCAAAACTATGTTGAATAAAAGTGGCGACTATGAGCATCCTTCCCTTATTCTTGATCTTAGAGGGAATGTTTTCAGCTTTTCACCAACAGAGGAGTGTCTCCTGTTGGAGAGCAGAGGGAAACACTGCCAACCCTCTGTGCAGGTTAATCTCCATTCTGTCTTCCACAAACTGGTTGCTGCTCTCTCCTCTTAGTCTCTGAAGCTCCCCCTCCATCCAGGCTGATTTTCCTACCAGTGAGGAGACTTCCTGAGGCTCAGGAACATTTCCTCCTTCACAGCTCCCTCACTCGAGTGTAGGCCCCATTCTGATTCCTTTTTTTCTTTTTTCCTACCTTCTTATGGGAAAGTTTTCTTTTATTTTCAGACGTCTGAGGTCTTCTGTTTGCATTCAGTAGCTGTTCTGTGTGAATCATTCCACTTGTAAATGTATTTTCAATGTTTTTGTGGGTGAAGGTGAACTCCATGTCCTACTCCTCCACCATCTTGATCCCCCTCCGAGTCCATAAATACTTACAATTGTTATATTCTCTCGATAAATTGACATCTTTTTTATAATATAATGACCTCTTTGTCTCTTTTAAATATACTTACTTTAAAAGCATTTAAGACTATGTTTAAAAAATAACACATAGATTGCCTATCTCCACTTAGTTGTTCTTCTGTAGTTTTATCTTGTTCTTTCGTCTGGGACATATTCTTCTGCTGTCTCATTTTGTCTAGTTTTCTGTGATTGAAAATTCTCTTCTGCAGGCTGCAGGGTTGTAGTGCTTCTCACTTCTGCTCTCTGCCCCCTGGTGGATGAGGCTGTCTACGAGGTTTGTGCAGGCTTCTTGGAGGGATGGACTGGTTCCTGCCCACTGATGCGTGGAACTGGGTCTTGTCCCTCTAGTGGGCAAGGCCGTGTCAGTGGGTGTTTATCAGGCAGCTGTGTGTTCAGGAAGACTTTAAGCAGCCTCTCTGCTTATGGGTGGGGCTGTGTTCCCACCCTGTTGGTTGTTTGGCCTGAGACATCCCAGCATTGGAGCCTACAGGCATTTGGGTGGGGCCAGGTCTTGGTGAGAAAATGATGGCCTCCTGGAAGGCTCTTGTCTATGAGTACTCTCCAGAACTACCACCACCAGTGTCCTTGTCCCTGCAGTGAGCCACAGCTGCTCCCTGCCTCTGTAGCAGACCCACCAATACTAGCAGATAAGTCTGGCCCAGTCTCTGACGACGTCACCATTTTTTATCCCTGGGTCCTGGTGCAAACAACATCTGTGTGTGCCATCCAAGAGTGGAGTTTCTGTTTCCCCCAGTCCTGTCGAGTTCCTGCAACCAAACCCCACTGACCTTCAAAGCCAGATTCTCTGGGGTCTTCTCCTCCCATTGTCAGAGCCCCTGGCTGAGGAGTCCACCATGGGGTCCAGAACTTTCACTCCTGTTGGAGAACTTCTGTGGTATAATTATTTTCTAGTTTGTGGGTCACCCACCTGGCATGTATAGGATTTGATTTTATAATGATTGTGCCCCTCTTGCTGTCTCCTTGTGGCTTTTTCTTTACCTTTGGATATAGGGTATCTGTTTTGGTAAGTTCCAGCATTTTTTTGTCAATGGTTGTTCAGCAGTTAGTTGTGACTTTGGCGTTTCCATAAGAGGTGAGCTCATGTCCTTCTACTCTGCCATCTTGTCTCCAATAATAAACCTATTACACATTAGTGTAAATAAGATTAAAAAAAAATAAAATTACATTTTTATGAACAAAAAATATTACTGAGCAGAGTAGCATTGCTTTACACTTTTAGCAAATGTTTTGTATGTTTTATCTAATTAAAATAGCTTGTAATAAAGTGTTTGATTCTATTTTTGAGGTTTGATTATTGACAACTTTCAAGTTATTTTCCTCCCTCTTCCCTTCTTGTCCCTCATTTGTTCCAGCTGATAATAAAGCATGCACTCTACCCCTTTGGCTCCTGTGGGAAGTTTAAAACACACAAGCCCTAGTTTGGCACCATCCCCTAAACAAAATCAAATCCAAAGCCACTCATCTTTTCTTGCTTTCTCAAGCCATTTGTGGACCTGCTTGTGAGCCTTCTCTGCTCTCCTCAGAAAACCTCATAATGTTATTAATAAATCTTTGCATTCTCTTTTGGTGTACATGTGGAGATATCCAAACCAAATTTTGAGTATAGGGTCAATTTCATCCCTTTGGTCTCTCTATAACACAGCTGGATTCTGATATCTATGCTGCATTTAGTCTTTTTTTTTTATACTTATTTTTTAGACTAGTTTTAGGCTCACAACAAAATTGACAGGAAGATACAGATTTCCTATAGACTCCCTGTCCCCACACATGCACAGCCTTCCCAATTATCAGTATTCTCCACCAGAGAAAATATTGGTTACCACTGATGGACCTACGTTGACACATTGTAATCACTCACTGTCCATGGTTTACACTACAGCTCAGTTTTGGTGTTGTACTTTCTATGGATTTGCACAAATGCAAAATGACATGTATCCATCATAATAGAATTATACAGAGTAGTTTCACTGCCCTAAAATGTTCTCTGTGCTCCATCAATTCATACCTCTCCCAAACCCCTGGCAAGCATTAATTTTTTTACTGTCTCTATATACTTTCCCTTTCTAGGATATTACATGGTTAGGATTATACAGTATGTAGCCTATCCAGATTGGCTTCTTACACTAAGTAATTTGCCTTTAAGGTTCTCCATATCTTTTCATGACTTGACAGTTCATTTCTTTTTAGCCCAGAATAACATTCTATTTTCTGTATGTGTCATAGTTTTTTTGTTTGTTTGTTATTTTTTATTTTTATCCATTCACCTACTAAAGGACACCTTGTTGCTTACAAATTTTTGCAATTATGAATAAAGCTGCTATAAACAGCCTTGTGCAGGTTTATGTGACAAAAGTTTTCAACACCTTTAGGTAAGTACCAAGGAGCATGGTTGCTGGATTGTATGGTGTGTTTAGTACATTTAGTTTTGTGAGAAACTGCCAAACTGTCTCCCAAAGTGACTGTACCATTTGCATTCCCACCAGCATGAAAGAGAGTTCCTGTAGCTTCACATCTTCACCAGTATTTGGTGTTGTCAGATTTCTAGATTCTGGCCATTCTAATTGGTATGTAGTGGTATCTCATTGTTGTTTTAGTTTTTGTTTCCCTGATGATAAATTATGTGGAGCATCTTTTCATATGCTTGTATACTTCTACCTTTAGTTTTTTGTGATATGTTCTTTTAGTTGAAATATGTAAAGAAACTGCAACATTTCACAGATATGTAGTTTGAAAAAGGAACACGTTAATAGCATTTTCAGATAACTGTGGATATTCCTTTTTGATATTATTCCAAAACTTAATAAGCATTAGTTGCTATAGATAAAGTAGTTGCAATATGAAATATGAAACCATGCTAATAAATTTGACGTTTAGAGAATATTTGTTCAGTTAGTTACATAAATATCTAAATATTGATACATTTCATTATACAATATCTAAAAATCATAATCCTTAACTTCACCACCCATGTCATAAGAACAATTTTAAATATTGGGAAGCTGCCAAACTCATGGTGGCAGATGTAAGTTTTCAAAAATATAAATTTTGCTTAAAAGAAAATTGAAAATTTTAGCATTGGCAACAAATAATGTCATTGTTTTTTCATTGAAGTAACTCTCACTTCCTTTATTTTTGAGAAAATATATGCCAAATACTCAGGTATAAATAACCAAACTTTGTCAGTCATTATTTCAAGTAAAAATGTTTTTATCTTGAAAAATGACTAGCAGATTGTACCTCTAAAAAACAGACAACTCTTTTTCCTGGAGACATCCATCATACTTCAGTGTACAACAAAAATATTTTATGTATATTTGCCATGTTATCACAAAAATTATCAAAAAGTTGTGTACCCAAGGATTAAAATTTAATAAAATTAATATTCTTTACTATTTCATCAAGAGTGTTTTTAAGTAAAGCCAGTTTTTTTTTACCTGCAGGTGTGTGGCAATGAATAATACAAAAACTACTAGCAATTTGATGTCACTGCTTTGATTTTTGTTAAGGGCCCAGCACTTTTAAATCCCCATTACTTTTGCACCATCTGTGCAAATGTCTACACAGTAAAAAAGGCAGTCTAAGCTTAATATTTTTATAGAATTAATTTTAATGTCACAGACTCCATGAAAGGGTCTTAGACATCCCACGCTTCCTTGAACCATTCTTTGAAAAGCACTTTTGGGGGTATAGAAAATGGGACAATTTGTGTGAGTTAGTGTGGTTGGGCAGGACTTCATAGGGAAAGTATGATTTAAGCTGGAGCCATAAAGATTGAGATTTGGTATGGACCAAGATGTTCAGGATGTTTAGGTATATGGAAGAAAAAAATAAAAGGTCTGGTGTAAGATTACAGAGTAGAAGAATCATGGAGATAAACTAACTGTATAAGATGGGATATGAGTATAGAATCAGGCAGCCTGGAAATGACTCCTAAGAAGATAAACAAGTGAGAACCTTTGAAGGTAAAGTGAAATATTAACACCTAGTGGAAATAAAATGCTCAGTAAAATTAAGACCCTTCATTGTTTATAAAAACTATTAATTAGCACTTTCTAAAATCTTATTACAAATTAGGGGGAAACACAAACATGGGTTTATTAAATGGGAAGCATATTTACAGATAGCAAACCATCCATACATAGAAACATCATTTTAACATTTTCAGTTATTGAATTTTTTTCTTATTTAATTAAATCATTCATTCAATCTTCTAAGAATCATGTTTGAAAGAAAACAAGCAAGAGCTTTGATAACTTTCCTGGATCGAGTGTAGAAGCCCATATGTTTTTTTCTTAACTGATTTTGTTTGCTTATAAAGTTTTAGAGGCAAGCAATATTTGCAAGCAAACTACATGGAAAATACAGTTGCGTCATTCTTTTATGGTTGTCAGTCAAATAACAATTTAGACTCATTCCTCCCCCCACCCCAACAAATGAATTGACAAGTTGATTGAATTGAATGAATTGTCTGATTGTTTTCATTCCTTGGTGATTATCATTGGTCCCCTTCCCTTTCCCTTTCCCATTCCACAATTAAACACAGCTAAAAATTTTATAGCAGAAAAAATAGCTCCAAAGAACTTAAGATTTTATTTAATACTTTGATTTTTCTTTGTTGATTTGTTTTAAACTCCCAGTGGGTTTGAGTGTTTGAAAAGATTTCTATTTTTATTAAAAAGAAGAAAAAGGTCTTTGTAAATGTCCCTGTGAACGCGTTTGTGTATGTGTGGTTATAATGTGTGCACATCTTCTCTTTTTTCAGGCATATAATATTTTAATAACATGATTGAATGGGTACCAGAAACAAATGTAAATGAGCCAAATTAATACCTGTTTTGAATAGGAATAAGGTAATTAATTTGTTTGGGGGTCTCAGAAAGGTCTAAGATTCCTCAATGCTGGACATCACTACAAAAACAAACAATACAACAAAATCTTATCCAGAAATACTCAGTTAAATATTTTAAAGTGAAAATCCATTTATTTTAAAATTAAAAATGATTTTTTTCTTTTTACAAAAGCAGTGCCTATTCATTATGGAATTCTTGGGTCATTTCTACTGAGTATTTTGAAGCTATTTTTTGGAAGGAAGGCACGCTTTTCAGTAATCTTGCAGATTTGAGAGTGCCTATCCATTGTAACAGGTTCAGTGTTCACATACCCCTGTCAGTGTTTATTAAAACTTCAATCCACTATCATCCAACTAAGTAGAATATGTTGCTAACATAGGGTTGTCAGATTTAACAAATTAATGTTAATTAATGTCCAGCTAAATTAGCTAATTTTTTAGTATAAGTATGCCTCAAATATTGTCCTGTATTTTAACTTGCAGTTGTATAGCCTGGACTTTAATGTTATTCTCTGCTTTTCACAGAACAACCATGTTCTAGACCTTAGAACACATCTAGCTTGCTCTCCCATACTTACTAGTGTATCCTGGCCCAAATGGTGAGAGGTAGATCCTTATTAAAGTGGAGCCGGTTAGAACCCAGTGGGTTTTGTAGTCAGACAGACCTGTCTGCCACTAATTCTCAACTTTCAATTCCTTGTCTGTAAATTTGGGTAATATCTATAAAAAATGATTGTTGTGAAAATTAAATGAGATAACATGTGTAAAGTGTCAGGCATGTATTTATCTGGCTGCTTCTTCAGACAAGTAAAAGATTAAATTATATTTACCAAACTGATGAGGCAAAATCCTGGAACTAGTACATTTCAGACTTTGCTTTTACTTTTATTAGGAAAAATTTCAGATATATCAAAGGTAGAAAGAATAGTAACAACTATATCCCATGTACTTAATACCCAGTTTCAATAATTACCAACATGTTGCCATTTTCATCATCTCTCATTTTTTTTCCTGGAGACTTCTAAAGTATATCTCAGACATAATATACTTTTACCCATATATACTTCAATATGGATAAGAAAGATATTTGACAATAAAGACTACCCCCTTTTCCAAAACTTAGCTGGAAATTGAAATCACTTACCCCACTATTTGACCCTTCCTGTTAATTGGTGTACCTTGTAAATTAAATGTCTAAAAGAAGTTGGTATATAGACACCTAGATTATAGCAGAGTGGAATTACAGATAATACAAACACTGCAGATAATAAACACACAAAGAGACAAGCCTTCACTACCAAACAATTAAAAACAGTTTCACAGAAATAAATAAAATTGTTAGGAAATGGGAAATTTTTATTTGCCGTTGCAATTGTATTTTTGCATCAGTGGGATGAGGTTATGTACTTGAAACTAACTGAAGGCTGCTATTGGATATACTTTACATTTGAAAGCCTGCAGTTCTTAAGGTGATTTGAAACCTAGATAGTAATAAATGAACTAAGCTCCTCTGAAAAGAATTATGTAAGATTATTCTTCTAACATCCCAATTCTTTTATCTTCCCTATCTGTGTAAACATTAAAGTTAAATGCACCATTACTGACACATAATATTTAAAGCAAGCATTTTCATAATGGTAAAGTAAAAGTTGAAAGCCCAAATGAAGAATAGAATATACATATGTATAAGCCCTCTACTTCTATGTGTATTGACAACTGGGTAAATTTTAGCCAGTATTAACTCACTGAAAATTTTATAAATTCCAGTGGGGATAGAGTGGAAAATGGGAAGAGATGGAGATTCGAAAGACCTGGAATACATCCTCATGTTCTACCACTAACCAACTAGATGGCATGAATAAGGATGATGTGAGATGAATGCCCTCCACTGTAAAGGTGCCATATACAACACACTGATTTTACTGCTATATACATCTATTTTTTCATATGAGAAAAAAATCTCATAGCTTTATTGAAATAACAAATCTGTCAAGTGAATTGGAGGTTGCTGTGGTAACTGTTTCCCACCTAACAGTGGAATACGTAGATGGAAATATGCATACAAGTTGAAGGTATTAATGCCTGAGGGCAGCATAAAAACCCACTGTCTATTTCAGCCTCTATTTTCAGGATTTTTGCAGTTTTACTCAAATAAAGTTGCGGTCAAATATTTCCTCTTTCCTGCCTTCTTTCATCTAACCCTGTGTGGGGTTGTGCACCCTTTTGACCTCCAGAGGTAAGGTGATAATGGAGAAGGGCAGAGAGAGAAAAAGATTGATGAATTTTCCGAATCGGCCTAATTGAAAAACAAAGCTAGCTACATTTTATCCTTCCTGGTAAACATTCCTTGAACAGAGTGGGGTTAGAGATATTTTTCCTTTTAAAATCAATGAGCGCTTTATACTTTAACTAGAAATTTGTTAGCCTCTAAATTCAATAGGTTTGCATCACTAACGTGAGCCAAAACATTCCAGTCTGTTCAAATACTTTTGATTTTGGCATCTGAGCAGAACTTTGCTGGGATATATGTTCTGCACATGCAGGTTTTATTGAACTGGAAACTGGTCCAAATGGCAACGGATGTCTTCTCTACAACTAGTTTCCAGTTTCAAATTCAATATCTCACATACTAACTACAATCAGTGTTTCATTTAAATATGTAAATTTCTTATATTTACACCGGTTAATTTTAGTAATGGAGCCTTTATTGAACCTTTTTTCCTACTTGCCTCTCAACTCTATTTTAAAATTCTCTTCTGAAGTTTCTCCCCCCCCACCACCATAGTGCTTGCATTTTACAAAGTAATTCATGTATGCAGTTAAAAAGAGAATCCTTTAACAGCTAATCTGCATTTTTGTTTCAGCACAATATCGATCTGACAGTAATAGTTTGCATAAGGTGTACTTTTTGCTGGGTGGAGCAAAGAGTAATAAATTAGTTTTGAACTTTTATGATCTTGTATTATAAAGAGTCTACAACAAGCCCTGTATTCAAATCAGTTGTCAAAGTGAAGAAGGATTAATAACTGTTGCACCATATAACCTTTTATATAACTATAGCCTGAGGAAGGCACACTTTAAAATCTACTATGTTATTTCATTATTGTAATTCTTAACAGAAGACCCTTGCCATTACAGAAAAAAATAAGCAAAAGCAAAAATAAATAAATAAGCAACTGCTTAGTTTATAGATTTGTTTACAGAATTTTTTTTTAATACAAGATCTCTATTTTTCCTTTACATGATTGCGAGATGAAGTTGAAAGCAGGCCCAGGGAATAAAACTATCAAAAATAATTTTATATTAAAAGACAAATTAAGTAACAGAGATGTTGCTTTTCAGGAGACATCACATTAGACTGTATTGTATTTGTGTTTTTATTATTGATGGGGTGTCTTTTGTCTGAAAATCTTGAAAATTTCTATACATGTAGTAATTTTCATGGGCCACAGGGCCATAGGTAGGTGAGCCAGAATGAATATTGTTATTTTCCAGAGAAAGAGACTGATTCACAAACTGGTTTAGTGACTACCCCAAGATAGTTACCCAGCCCTGTGATTCTTTTCTATATTTTAGTAACTGAATGAAAAAGAAAACCCAGATCTTCAGACTCCTGTGTTAAACCACTTCCCTGTTGCTAAGAATGTTTGCACAATAAAGTCAGAAAAGATCTCTTTTAATGCCAGAAACCACTAGATTATGATTCAACACAGAAAAAGTAAGGAGGCTCTTTATTTCAAACTGTTCAAAATTTTCAAATTTACAGCAGCTTAAACCATGTGAGAATTGGAGAGCCCCCTTGAGACGCTTTGGCCTAAAGTAATACAGGGACAGGACAACAGTCTTAGACGGACTTCAGAACCGACTTCATGGTAAGGAGAGAGAACTTAAGTTATGAAACAAACTCCACACCCTAACCAGCTGTGAGACTTTGGGCAATTCCCTTCCTCTTTCTGCTCTTAGTTTTCCTATCTTGACTAGGGGGAAGTAACACTAGAATTAGTGATTCTTTGTGGAGGTGGGGCAGTGTAGTTACAAAAAGATTTAAACTGTGATGAAAACTCAGGAACCCCCTCACCAGAAAATGGCAGTCATAGAGCCACCCTCACCGACACACACATTAATATATCATTTTACCTACAGTTTGTGGAGATTTGTGTACTCCTAAAGCTCTTACACAGACTCCAGTTTAAGAACTCTGCAGCAAATATTCTTTCAGCTCTAACAAAATTTGATTCTATGTTTTTCTAATTCAATTAAGTACAATTTATTTATGCACACTGCATACTAATGAAGATGACTACCCAGTCAATATATTTAAAACCTGGGACGGGCAAGGCTATTCCTCAGGATTATTATTCCCTTTGATGGTCTCATGTTCTTATGTCCAGGCTAGGGACTTCAAGCTTTTCAAGAACCTATAAACATGCTCAAAACCTGAAAAAAAATCTATTAGTTTTAAAATATGGAAAGAAAATGGCAATATCAAAATTTAAACACTTGTTTAGATTTCTAGATAATATGACACATCAACTAGTTAATTGTCACTCAATTCTTAAATAATTATATATATAATTAATGAAGCTTAAATCACAACATATTTTTCTTAATAAAACTCAAAATTATAATATTAATAAAATTATTTAGACTTTTATCAATAAGTATATTTAATATACAGTTAGATATATTTTAATATTTTTGATATGATGTGAGAGAGGGCTTCCAAATCTAAGAGTATATAAGGCCTAAAAATGTCTCAAAACAGTTCTTGTCTGAGACCTACTCTCCAGTTTTCTGCAAGGAAGTAGCATTTTGTATCAGGGCCATAAGATTCACATATACCAGGACCCTATCCTGAAAACACTTTTTTTTTTTTTAATGAGAAAGTAGAAAGCAGTTTCAGGCGTAGGAAAACAGTAAATCTTAGGCTCTGGATCCTGAAATTGGGGGTGGGGGAGAGGGGATTGAACACTACCTAAAGTGCAAGTGGAGAGGAGAGAAAACAGGAAACTAGTACTGTTTTAGAATTTTAATGTTGGCTGAAGCAGTTTCTGGTTTCTTTAAGGTGTTTGAGTGTATATATTTTTTTAGTTTTAAAACCTTTATTATAAAATCATTTCAACATACATAAAAGCTGAAAGAATCAAATAATGAACTCCATATCCTCACTACTGATTTATTAATATTTTGCCATATTTGTTTCATCTACTTTTGTGAATTATTTTAAGTTTAGACATAATGATATTTTACCCATATGCATCTCTGAAAAATAAGGGCATTTTTCTAAATCATCAAACTATCATTATCACACTTATTAATGGACTATAATTCCTAGATATAATTTCATTTCTAGTCTGTATTCCAAGTCCCCTATTGTCAACAAAATGTCTTTTAATGCTAACTAAAATCAGGATCCAATCAAACATCATACATAATTTTTCTAATCTAACAGAATCCCCTTTTCTTTTCTTTACAAGCTTGAACTGTTAAATAGATATAGATCTTGGTTATACAGAATATTTGATCTTCTGAATTTAGTTATTTCCTGTCTTGTGGTGTTTAATTAATTCCTCACATCCCTGTATTTCCAGTAAACTGAAAGTTAGGCTTAAAGGCTGGATTTTTGGCATGTATGTTGCATAGATGCTGCTGCATACTTCTTACTGCATTTTATCAAAAGGCATATACTGTCCAGCTGTTCCATTATTAGTGATGGTGAGTGATTGTTGGTTAGAGTGGTAACAACTTGGTCCCTCCATTGTAAAGTTTTATTTTCTCTCTCGCAACTAGCAAGTAGAATACTTTTGACCATGCAAGCTTTAAAGCATGAAAGTGAGAGTAAAGATAAGAAGTGTAATAGAACAACACCAGAATGTTTTATTACCCTCTTAATTCTTTTCAAAGACTCTTTTTCATTTTTGGTGCTTAAGGCTGCCCTTTCTCCTTTCCTATATCCTAGCTTTCTCTATAAAATATTGGCAAGTTTCTGGTGATATATTGTTCTAGAAATGAACTTATAAAGAAAATTTAAATATTTTCACTTAATTATGGTAATAAATAATAGGAAATTACCTAAAAGTCCATTTTGTTAGGCAACTGTTTTAATAGAAAACAGTGATTTTCATGACCATGATGTAGGACAGAAAATATTTTAGAAAAATTTTTAAAACAAGTTTTTGTTGCTGTTTACCACTTTTCATTTCACAGTATACTATTAAATTCTATAAAAGCTTATACATTTTTTCCAGCTTAGTTGTAGCAAAGCCCTTTTATGATTACAATAATGTCCTTCCTCTCCTTATATTTATCTATCATTTGCACTGATTTCAGTGACCTAGGAAGAATTGCTAAAACTGCAGAACTATGTAGTTTAGGTCTGTTTTCAATGAACTAAGTTGCCTTACCAATTGAATAATCATAACCAGTTGTTATATTTAATGGGAAATAATTTCATTTTTATAACAAACATCTGTGAAAAATCAGAAAAAAATTGCTTCCGAGGAATTCTTTTTGATGACTGATTTTTTATAAACGCACCTGCTTGACTGAAGAATTTAAGTGCAGAAACAAAAGAATCTGAGATCGCCTTAAGGAGTGAGGTCAGGTGAAGGTTAATCAAAGGAAGTGACAATGAAATGGCATTCATAGCTTTTGGTAAATTTTTAATCATTACATACACAAACACACATTCGAGCATGTGCCTCTGGGCATGCATGCTCACACACACAGCATTGCAACTTAGGTTCCATAGATACAGTTTTATAAAATTAGATGACTCTTTCATTTTATTCTTATGATTTGGATTTCTGCCTGTATTTCTGCTTCAAACTAGAATTTTTTAATTTAATAATTAGGTAGCTTAGATTAGCTATGAGGTGTAGAGGTATTCGAATTACTTTTTTGGCTTGGAATCGGGATGAATTTTAGGAGAACATTGAAACAGAATATTTTACATATTTAGAATTTGTAGGGAATATTAAAATGAAAATATGCTGAATTTTTAGAATAAAATAATTAGGTCCAGAAAAAAAGTTAGAAATAGACAATGACAGATTTCTACACACACTTAGCTGGAAACTGAGGATTTGAGCAGAAATGTCTTTTATTATGTCTGCTTATTATACATACAAATGGTTTATTCCCACAAAAGGGAAATTCCTTATTAAGAAATCCTTCAAGTAGATTGTTAGGTACATTCTCAAATAATATTGCAGTGGTTAAGAATGTCCAATTAAATTTTAATTCACCATGATTTTACTGTTTTTCACTCTACTATTTCTAGATAAAATATAAAATAAAAATGAATAAACAAACTAAAAGAGATGTTTTAAGATTGAAGAGCTTCCTCCTTTAAGAAAGAAATCTGTTAACTACATTTAGTTTCTGCAACAATCACTTGGTACTACTTTGACTTAACAGGATGGAATCAACTTTTAGTAACTATGTCACTGCCTAAGACAACTGCCTCAAAGTAAGACAGCATATTTTCTTTTCATTTGACAATATGCAATTAATGTTGCAAGGCATACCTCAGAGATATTGTAGGTTGGGCTCCAGAACACCACAATACAGAGGATATTGCAATAAAGTGAGTCACACTTTTTTTCCCAGTGCATATAAAAGTTATGCTTGCACTAGAGTGTAGTCTAGTAAGTATGCAATAACTAAAAAAAAATGTACACACCTTAATTTAAAAATACTTTATTGCTAAAAAATGTAAACCATCATCTGAGCTTTCAATGAGTCATAATGCTTTTGCAATAGTAACATCAAAGATCACTGATCATAGATTACCATAACAAAAATAATAATAATTTAAAAGCTTGAAATATTGTGAGAATTACCAAAATTTGACACAGAAATGTGAAGTGAGCAAATGCTGCTGGAAAATATGTGCTGATAGTCTTGCTTGACACAGGTTGCCACAAAACTTCAATTTGTAAAAAACACAGTATCTTCGAAGTACAATAAAGCAAAGTGTAATAAAACAAGGTGTGTCTGTATTTAGAGTTTTTGTGGTTGTGGGGCAAGGACTTTTTTCTATTCCTATTTTCACCAAATATATTACCCCAGAAGAGGAAGAAGAGGCAAAATTTCCACTTCATTGATAATTAATGACAAAAAATAAGTCTTTTCCCACTCTCTAAAAGTGTTAGATCACCAACAGTTATCACATTAGTTTTCTAATAAGATCTTCTGAAGATTTTTTTTTTTGTATTAACGTGGATAACTGCAAGGCAATCTATCTGAAGACACATTGGTGGGTCTTTGCACACTTAATCTGAATGGATTACAAGGAACAGAAAGCCTTTCATGTGAAGCAAAACTGATGAATTTTATACCTCAGTGGACCTGCAAAAGTATAGAAATGAATAAAAGGGGTGTTTCTACTGTAAATTTGCCAAGTTTCTTCCTCTGTAAAAGTCTGTTTTTCTCTTTTGAAATTTCCCCCTTGTGACAGAAAACAAAACTAGTGACATGTACAGCATAAAAGTAACTAGTGTATTTTAATATCTCTAGAATCTGTATTTTCCCCACATAAAATCCTTTGGTATGTCACCTGGAGGATGCTGCCAGAAATAGAGTATTATGACAAAATGGGGATTTTTAAAGAATTTTAGGACACCAGAATAACTGAGTATTTGTTAACCTAATTAAACAGACTATCAATTTAGTAAAAACAAAAAAATCAAACCAACCACCCAGGAAAAATGTCCAGCTGTTAGTCTTGCTTCTAGCATGGTTCTATTACTCATTTTTCTTCTATTTTGTGGTGAAAAAGTAAACACTCTCTTACATTTAGACAAAGAGAAAAGACATTGCTTAGAATATCTTGATATTTAGAACTATCGGGATTACAGAAAGGAAGGTTAGTCAAAAAGGAGGCTAAGAAAATAATCTGAGAGTACCTTATGCTTATTTATGGTAAGTGCTTATAATTTAGGCTGGTTTTGTGGAATTATGGATGACTTAAAGTGAAACTAAAAAACGGACAGGCAGGTCTTATTTGATGGCCAATAATTTAATGTATTCTGAGGAGTGGTTTCATTATTTATGGATCTTTAATTGTTTAACCCCTAAATGAAAATGCATAATGTACCTAAAGAAAATGAACAAGTCTTATAATCTCTTAGTTTGTTTCATTACCTATGTTGTAACGAATATATTATAGAGCAAATAATATATATTTACTTCATAAGGTTATTGTGTTAGAATGTAAATAAAGAATTTTAAGTCTTATCTTATTGGGAGCCTTTGTATATGTACACCATAATGTGGTAAATTGAAGTAATTGTCCAGAGAACCTAGGTAGAAAACTCCCTTTAGTCTTAGATGATTTTAGAGGAAATGCTTGTTGCGACTTGAGCCAGCTTTACATTTACCTTTCTTTTTTATGCATATTCTATCAGAAATAAATTTTTACTCCCATATAAAAACTTTCAAAGCTGAAAAACACACTTTTATTTAAACTTTTTAATACTTAAAGCTGTGAAATTCCCTCTTTTTCCTGGTAGTGCTTAATAGGGTCATCATAGTCTGAAAAAAAAGGTATAGCAAATATTTCCTTCTCTGTAAAGTGAAGGTAATAACCTCCCTCTCATAAAACTGTTGTGAGGATCAAGTACCATAATATATGAGTATGCTTTACAGACAAAAATATGTTATACAAATGTTAATGGTTTCCACCTATTTATGCTGGTTTTTGTACCCAAGGAGTTTGTCAGCAGAGCCTGCACTTTGAAAGAAGTTTCCTGGTCCTGGGCCTGAGTTTGCACTGAACCAGTCACACTAACTTGGTTTTTCTTGTGACAAATTTAGGTGTTTGCCTTTGGTTCACTAAGATGATAGTTGCAATTTATGTTATTGAAGAGAAGTGATGCTAATTGGCCCTCGTAGAGATAAGAGTTGTCACCATAGTCTCATTAATGTCATGATTTAGTCAACAGAGCGAACTGGCCACAGACTAAATGATAGAATGACTAACTTCCCATTACACAATTTTCCCACACTCTCTGCCTCTTCACATTTACATTTTTACTACATTAACAAACAGAAATATATTTATGTTCCTAAATATCCTTCAGATTTTAAGGAGACTGAAAGTGAAATTTATTGTACAGAAAGTGGTTGCAATATTGTTTGAAACTTAACAAAAATGTTTAGATTTATAGACTTGGTGGTGTTTAAATATATGCACCTCCCAAGTTTTACCCAGCTGGAAGGAGGAATCCCTGATGAATTTTCATAACTTCTGGAAAGCTAATGACAATATTTGTTGGTGTGGAGATTCTTTTGGGAACTCTCCAAGAAGAAACTCTTCTCCTTGAGCTGATGAAATTTGAGGAACTACTTCAAACAGCAAGACTGTTGTCAAAAGAAACAGATGGGGCAGTATCTGAGGTCATTTCTTACAGTATCTAAAATTAATTTACAGTAAAATATCTACCTAACTAGGGGCTAATTTCTTTTAAGAATTTCTGAACTGGAAAATGAGCTCACCAGCTTCCTGCTTCAAATTTCTCTTTGTAGAACAGATTAAGCGGAAGGATGGGTATTATCTGCAATGTAGATCTGGAAAAAGAACATTAACAATAATGGCATTTCTTCATGGTGCTCATTTAGAAATATGAGTGTAGCCAGAGTGTATAGATAGAAGATGCCTTCACTTACAATCCATCTGCCCTCAATGGGGTCATCAGAAGGTCAGATGTTGTGCCACCTTGAGCCATTTAGCAAAAACTAAAGCCTTTATTCCAACCTCTAGACCTTCTTTTGTTTTCTTGGAGATTGGTTTTCCCTTGGCAACAGTCCAAAGTTCTAATTCCTTGGGTCGAAAGCTTTTAAAATGGAAAATAAAAATCCCTGTTGACTCCCAGTGACTGATTAATTTGCTACTAGAGGTAGGTGAGGGACAAGAAAAGCTGCCATTTTTTTTCCCAAAGAAGAAAGAAACCATGGGACACCTGGTTGCAGAACTGATTGCAACTAATATATGTTTTAAGGAACTTGAGAGAGAAAGAGAGAACAAATATGTGCAGAATATGTAATAGGGGAAATCTTCAAATTTACAATTTATTTTTCTAATATTAAATAATAGAATTTTTTATGTTTATCATCATGCTGTTCTTTGACTCATATTACAAACACTGGAAGCATTTATGTTTTTCATGTTTGCTTTCTGAATTCCTGCAGAGATGTGTTGTGACTGGGAAAAAGTTACTCCCTGCACACTAATGGTACATAATATCTCAGTAATGCAAAACAAGTATGGCAACTATGTGACTAGGAGTTTTTGGTAGCACCATTCACTATTAAAAATTCTTCCTTGACATGTAGGTTGAAATGAATGGGTTCAGCACCAATGAAGGATATAGTCTAGTCAAATACTTGACTGATTTTGAATTTTTTAATAGTTTTTGTTGGCTATCAGTGATGCATAGGTAAATGATGCTCCAAGATTGAATAGGGTGCTATAGGAGATGAAAGGGCCCTTAAAGACCATATAGTCCAAATTGCTTTTAGGGATAGAAAACTGAGACCCAATAAAAACAGATATCTCATTAAAGACAAAGAGGTAATTGATACATAGTTTTCCCAGACCTGTGTTCCTTCCACTATACTATGCAGATGTATATAGGTCAAACCCTGTGTTATCTTTAGCCACTTGCCACCCTTAGCCCTTATTGGTCAGTTTGGTTGTATGGGTAAATAATATGGAAGTTAAAAAATTTGTAGTTCAAAGTAATATTTTTTTTCTTCATATGAAAACAGTCTCTGTTCTATAGAGTCAGAGAATGTTAGAACTGGAAATGTCCTGGCCCTACCAGTATAGGAATCTATTTTTCAGCATTCTTAACAAGAAGTTACTGAGCTTCTGCTTGGATACCTTCAAAATGAGGAACTCATTCATTTTTTATAAGGCAGCCTAATTTATTAACTGATAACATTGTTTAAAATGTGCCTTAATATGAAAGCATTTGCCTCCTTGTTATTCACAACTATAGTTCTTTATTTTTCTTCCATATGACACCATATAGAACAAATTTAACTCCTATTTTACAAGATGGCATTTCAACACTTAAGAAAATACAATCATGCTCCCCTGCCTTCCAATATCTCTTAATTCTTTATCTGAGAGCATTAACGGATCCTTTAGAATCCATTAAATGGGCTCTTCCTACATGGTCCCCAGTGAGTCAACATTCCTCAAAAAATGAATCAAAGAGAGGAATAATGTTAGAGGTTTTTTTGTTTGTTTGTTTGTTTGTTTGCTTTTCTGAGCAGTGCAGATTGAGGAAGGATAACTTTTGTCCAGACATACTTTTTTTCCTGCCTTGGACTTTCATTATTTTGAGTGATTACTATGTGTCAAAAACTCCTATGCCCTTTATATGGATTACCTAAAATTTAATCCTCAACACAACACTACGAGGTAGGTACTTTTATTATTCCCATTTCATAGATTAAGACACTGAGAACCTGAGATATTGAATAAGATGTTCACATATTCATAACTAATAGATGGCAGATTTGAACTCAAGCTTGCTTAATTCAAAAATGGGTATATAAACTTCTACTTTATGCTGACTCCCATACCACCTGAGTGATTTATTTGTCTTCTCTTCTATTGTTGGCTCCTTTTAATCTTGTATATAATCTTGAGGTCTTCTATTTTACACAAATAACAATTAAATTTAGTCTGTACTTGCACAATTGACATTTAATCAGTCTTTAGTAGAGAGCTTACATCTTTCCTGTCCATTTTCCAACCTGTTAGCCTTTGTCTAAGCTTCTAGATTTTTGAACACTGCTTTATCTCTTAGATTATTTTCATCCATTGAGTTGAAAAACAAGCTATTAATATATTTGTTTAAATTATCTATAAATATTGAACAGGACAGGGAATTTCTTCCAGGATAATATGGATTCATTAAATCATATTCTTTGTAGGATTGTTCAACCAGGTGCAACCTCACCTAATAGTACTGTCATATAACTTATGTTTTCCATCTTGTTCACAAGAACATTGTGGAAAACTATCAAAGACCTTGCTAAAATAAAGCTACATTGTAGCTACAGCATCCTCCAACTGATTCAACAACCATTTTTTTAGCATTTACTAGACAACAATGGGATACAAAGATGATTACTGACCTTAAAGCCCCTACAGTCTAATAAAAAAACTATAATATGATTGACTTTAATGCACAATAAACAGTGTTTAAAAAGTTTAGGTAATAGAGTTGGATGGGTCAACGGAAGGAAGGGTTGATTCCAGTTTGTGACAAGAAAGACGATGATTACTAATCTACAGACCCTTCAAAAAGGGAGATTTGCTTAATTTGGCAGGATTACTTATTAGTGAACCCATGCTAAATCTTGGTGATCACTTCAACCTGAGTTAGAAAGCTTAAACCTTAGACGTATTTTTCTGTTGGAACCACTTGTTGGATATTTGATAATGTAATCTAGAGTAAGTCGATTTGTCAGGCTTAATGCCTTGGACTTTAGAGAACTGATATTCTGTGCTCAAAAATATAAGTTTTCTCCATAAACTGGGGAGAATTGGCTACTTTAGGATTTCTCTTTTCCAGTAACTTCAGGGAGCATTTCCTTCTCCTTATGGGTTATTTACATCATAAGGGATCACTTTAACCAAACTCTACATTTTCCAATCTCACTTCCTCTCAGAACTCTAACGCTCCTCACAGGGGGGTCTTCCCTTTTGTTGTTCTGAATATTTTAAACACTTTAAAATAGACAGAACAGAACAATTTTAAAACCCAGCTACACAGTGCTTTCCTGAAACATGCATAAAATCTTTACAAATTAAGCCTGGGTCTGCATGATGCTAAAACATCTGCTCAATTCAGTCCCACTTGTTTTTTTATTATACAGATATAGTGACCATATGCCCTAAATTTTCCGGAACAGTTCTAATTTTAAATATTGTGTCCCATTGTCCCTAAAATTACACTCATATCTATAGGATCATGTGTCCTGGTTCAAAGGTAAGGAATTATATTGGCAGACTTTATAAAATATTTTGAATATCTATTGAATAACTTCAATAAGCCAGATGTTTTTGTGTACTATAGAAGAAGCCCAGACATCTTTAGAACCTGATAGTTGCTTTTCCTATCCATGCCCCTCTCCTTAATATAATGTGTTCTTTGAGAACTCATGAGCAAATCAAAAGCTAAAAAAATAATCTTGGCAACATTAAAGATTATTTAGTTCATTATATACAACAGGATGTAGATAAGGGTATAAACATATTTTTTGAGAAAAGATAATGGCAAAGGTACAGTAACATTTTAAGCATTTCTTAAGATACCACAAGGACAGTTCACTATATTGGGGCACATAAAATTTATTAATTTTTAAACATGTTCTCAACACTAAAGGTGCAATCACTTATCATCTCTGAGCCTCAATTTCCTCTTCTATAAAATGAGTATGATGATAACAGTACTTATCCCATAGAGGCATTATAAACACTAAATAAGATAATCATAAATTGCTAGCAATGATCCTGCTACACAGCAAGTGCTCTATGAATATTAGCTATTAATAGTATAACCAGAAAAATATCTTTGTTTAATTCAATAAAATGATACACTGAGTTAGAAAGGAGAGTGTAGAATTGAGCTGATAGAGAATAGGTAAATCTAGTGAGAGGAAAAGATCCAAATGAGATATGTCTTGAAAAATGAATTAAAGGAAGGAAAATATAAATTTGGTGGATAGGTAGGAGGAAAGGGGAAGACCCGTACAAAAAGACAAAATTAACTGTGATGTGAAAACTGAAGCTTTATTTGTTACAATAGACAAAGCATTCTATTTAGTAATGTGGCATTTTGACAATCAAATGTTATAATTTAGGCTTCTCGTTGTTGTTGTTGTTGTTCCAATTAGTCTTTTTTAGTCATTTATAGTAATAAGATTTAAAGGTTGAAATGATCAGCCATCTGAATCCACCCTTCCTACAGTCTCTCTTATATGGGAGACTCACATTCCCTTCTTATTTTTTTTTCCAGTTCTTTCCTGTATCAAAATTTTATTTAAGACTGTGAACTTTGTTATCTTTGGGCTTTAGAGTAGTTCCAATCTTTACATGTTTTATTGGTGATTCATCTGGATAAAGAATAATTATGCTAAAAAATACCTTCTAGCATTTATTATATAACAATTCTTGGGCTGAGTGCTTTACACCAATTACCTAATTTAATCCTTAAAACACCCTATGAATAGGTAATATTATTATCCTTATTTTACAGATGAGAAAACAGAAGCACAAAGAAGGTAAGCAAATAAGTCAAAGCCACACAGCTCTATTAAGTGGTAGAAGTGGATTTTGAACTCAGACAGTTTGGCACTAGAGTCCATGATACTATAGTGTGCTACTTAGTATTACAAAGTTTAGTAGCTGATGAGTTAAGTGACACACACAATAAATGCTTGATAAACATTAATTTAATCAATGAGAGAAAATGAATGAATTAATGTGGATGTGGGCTAAATTTGTAGGACAATCTGACCATGTTAGTATAGTAGTGAAGGAAAAATCTGGGTAATTATCCTTTACACATAATCAGTATAAATGACCAGGCAAGACAAATTGCTCACTTTTGGCTCAGTAACACCTTCTTTTCCTGAGTTATTCTTATAATTCCCTAAACCACACAATAAGGATTTCCTAAAACAAAGTGAAAGGAAAAAGGGATAATTTCAGATTCATCTGATGCCGAACTCAAGACCAATATTTCACATTTCAAATTATTCCATAGGCCAGGGTAACCTAAATTTATTATTAAATATGTCAATATAACCACTGTCAAGGTAGACAAGGTGAAAAGAAAACTTGGAACTTAACATTTAACTTTCTGAGCTAATTCATGAGGTTGTTGTTTGGAAACACTGCTGTATACTGCATAATTCAAGCTTTACCTCATAATATGTGTGTGTATTTCTTTTTGCTTCTCTATCTGTAGTGGATTTTCTAATTTGACAGTAGGCATTATTCCAGTTAGTTGGCTAATTTCCAAGTCTCTTTTTTCTTTTATAATGGATAGAATTAACCTTAATTTCTATTTCACACTGCCTGTGCACAGACACAGAAATCATTCTGTTAGAGAAGAAAAAAGAAGTACCATATAGGAAAGGGATTTCCAGAAGGGTTCTCCTAGTTTCTGAGAAGATGGCATGGCTAAGAGCAATGTAATTAGAGTATCCATCATAAGGCAGCCAAGTTTCGTCATGGAAGTTAGTAAGTTACTGCCACCTGGATACTTTGAGTTCAATATGGAATTGCTTCAGACAAGGGACTCTATCTATCTATCTATCTATCATCTATCTACCTAGCTGTCATTTTCATCATCATCATCATCACCTATTTATATATAGTAATAGAGTCTCATCTTTAAAATAAGAGAAGAGAGAAATCTAAAATTTAGGTATTGTATTCCTCTTGTTTTATTTTTAAAAAGACAGCTAGGCATTATTTTATCAAATCAGTAAAAGCTACATAGTTACATTTTGCTTCCCCTTTTCTCGGGCTGTTTTTGAAGATAGATCAGGCAATACTCTCTTGAGTTACTGTTCATTTGGAAGAAATAATAGATTTTCAGTTTCACTGCAGAAGAAAATTGAATATTCTCTTACATTGCTGATTATGGTCTCAAAAACAAACTAGTAGCAAAATGTTCCTTTTTACTGAATTTGTTTTTGCATTAATAAATATTCCTTGAATGTTTGATGATGTACATAGCACACCTAAGTACATTTAGAAATAATGACATTTTGAAAGATTTTCATGCTGTATTATGTCTTTCTATTCTTTTCTGTATTTGCAAATCTATATGTACACACTCTAAAGTGTAAGTAAGTTCAGTGGCTTCAGATCTGAAACGATTTTTCTCAGTATAGCTGCATTAGCATTCAGCTGTGAGTATGTAAGATAATAGTATTAAAAGCAACCTTCCATTCTGTTGTCATGGATGCAGCACAACCCAATACTGGTAGCACGATACCACTAGTCTTTGTACAATCTCATTTTGATCAACCAATTTTAATTTCATTATATGCAAAATTCAATCTCTATACTTAAAGAAACAAAAACCTTGCTACTTATTTGATATTTGAAGCATTAAAATATTAGAATCAATTGATGATCTTTGAATGTGATAATATTTTAATACTCTTTTTAAGCAAAGTATTTCTGTTATTATTGAATATAAAAATCAGAAAAAAATCATGAAAAATATTGCTTTATAATTATCAAGAGATTATTTTTTTCTTGATTGAATAGTGAGTCAGTATATACTCATTTGTGGGTATGTGTAAGCAATTTATGAAAGCAGCATGTCAATTCTCCAAATTTGTAGGTCTCTATACAAAATGTATGCATCAATTCTAAAGAACTTATTTAATCAGAATAAGTACACATCTTCTTGCTGTAACTCATCATGGTAGTTAAAGTAATTGATCACAAGAAAGTTTGCCCCAGTCTTGATGGCCATACCTGGGCCTTTAAAAACAATACTCAACTCTAGAGAATGTGGGAATTTTAGAATTTATAAAGAATGTAGTTTTTGTTATCCAATAACAAAAAGTATCTCTAAGGACAGGATAAACTAATCTGCAAATAGCCAAACCCATAGTTGGTTGCCTAGAAAGTGTAATGTCCAATAGGTGTTCTCCTTATTTGTCAGTATACGTTTATGTGTTCTTGTTTTGAGTAAAAAACTATTTTGTGATTTTGTTTCATAAAAAAGGTCTATATTCTTTTTTCTTTTTCCAAAACAAGACAATTTGTGTTTCAACTTTAACAAGCAAAGAAATTCTTATGTATTAAAGATAATATTTTCCTTCTTTGTTAATTTGGTTAGGATAATCTGAATTTATATGCTATGAGAGCAAATTTTGATAAGATACTCTAAGAGTTCTTCATAATACTTTTTCAATGATTATTTTTATTTGACAGCCATTTTTCTGCATAATTTGAAAATATAGAATAAAAATTAATAATTTAGAATTTTAAAATAACTTCTGACATTTACCTTTCATATATTAATAATAAAATAATTTGATTTTATATAATTGAATTTGTTTTTCAATAATTTGAACTATACAGGCTGACTGTTTTTGTTATGATTACCTTATTTACAAAGAGACACCCTAGATTATATATTGTTTAGGCTGAGGGTGACTGGAAAGAGGAGAGTTTATGGGGTGGGGAAAATCTGTGCCCACTCATAATTAAACAACCATGAATGCATCAGTCAGCAAAGGCAGGCATCAACCTTATGGAGTGAAAATTAGAGTCAAAACACCCGAATGTCTACTGTATCTGCCTGCTGTTAGACACTGAAGCATGGAGAACAGGATACACCTCTATGGATGGATAGCTTTCCTTATTAAAAAAACACAGTGGGAAGCACAGTAGGGGAATGTACTAAAACAAGGCTTTGTAGTAATTTCCTTGAAAGAAATTTCCCAAGATAGCAACTTGAAAAGCTTTTAATCTTATGACTAGCTATAGAGTGCTCTTTGCATTAGGTGGTATTTAAAAATTCCATTAGTTTGCAACAGATCTGAAAGAGTGTCCCAAACTCTTCTCTCTTCTTTTATTTTTTCCTTATAAAATATTTGTTTTCCAGACTCATTAAAATGCACACATATTTGAGAGCTTGAATCCCTTTGAAACTTTTTCTCAATGATATATTAGCTATTTTCATTTTGAATAAAATTTTTGACTTAGAAACTGACACAATAACATCACTGGATGAAATGATGAACTTTTATGGCTGCATTTTCTGCTTCATTCATTTAATGTATCACGTTTCATCAGGTGAATACTGAAGGCAGTGTGACATCCTTTTACTTCTTATACACTACATTGAAAGAATACTTAAGTGCTATAAACTTATGTCACTCCAGAACATTCATTCCTAATGGCTGAAAAGAAATATTTCAAGTGCCAATTCTGAATGTCTGTTCACGCCTTGAAATATTAGATTCTATTCTACGGTGGATTTTTTCCCTTTTACCTTAGATGTTACTTGCATTTTTGGAAAATTATTTTTTCTTTTGAATTTGAGTCTCTATTGTTTACATTGTCCATTAAATATATGTAAACAGTAGAGACTTTGAAAAATTACCATCTAAAATTATCTAAAGAAGATTTTGTGACTTGTGACCCATTGATGAAGCATTGAGTACCCTGTGCATATTTAATATTCCTTAAGTGGATCTCTTGTAATATGACCAAAGATTTCTAATATAATAAATCTATTTGTATACACTGTACTTTTAGATGAATGTTAAAATTTTGATTACTGTACACAGATTGAAAACTGATATAATTGGGAGTAAGTTAACCACAAGCAGGCTCAGGCACTTTGGATGCAAAAAGAAAATATACAATTTCATATGAAAATACTCATTCTATTCTTATTTATTAATTTTGGATTTACATAAAACAAACATCAGGGATATGCTCTGAATTTCACATGATTCTTTCAGAAACATAAATATAGAACAATAAATCTAACTTGCCTAGGTAGCGAACAACATTTAGTGAAGCAGCAGATAGCAGCATATTTTCTTACCAACTTTGACTTCTAGACATTTTATTTTTATGTAGCCATTAACAGAAACACTGTGAAATTGAATATCCCCCTTTGAGTACAGATATTTTTAAAATACACACACACAGAAAGCTATGTTGCTGAAGGTAGAGTTGTTTTTTTTTTTTAACCTTCATTTAGTAATGTAATTATGATCTGGAGGTATTTGCATTTTCCTTATAAAGACAAGCCACAAGAATATTTCCTAAGTATAAAATTCGAGAGGAAAACAAGTGAAAAAAAATTGCTTACATGTTTTCATTTTAACACAAAGACATTTTTAATATGTTGATACTAATTCTGTAATTGGTACAAATCAGAAAATTTTAATTCATTTTCGTTCATTTAGAGTAACATTTGAAAAATTTAGTTGTATCATTTTGCCTTTTTGCATTATATTTGCTCATTTTTGCAGCAAATTTAATCTGCAACCTAATTTACCTACTATAAGATAGAGTGTCTAAAGTGACAGGGTAATTATTTAAACTCTGTCTGCATCTTATCTATTTAATTATTTTGGTGGTGTGGAATTGTATTACAAAAACTTTCCTTTTTTACTGTGGGTATGTTCCTCAGTGTCAGAAAAGCTATTTCTAGTTTAAAGTAGAAGGGCTCAGATTTCAAAAAAAAAAAAAAAGAATGTTTAATGACACTTAAAATTGAATTGTCAATTTTATTGGGCACTTTATAATATGATATATTTAAAGATGTATATATTTAAATTATTACAAGTTAGTTTTTATAGGTTTGAATAATTCTGAATTCTAAAAGAAGAACTAGGGGAAAGAGCTAATGAGATGATTACTTAGTAATAGGATTATTTCTTACCATACAACTCATACAACCTACCATTTTTAGTACTTTTATTTATGTAAACTTACAATCTATATACACTTTGGTAGTTAAAAGATTCAGACTGAAATATATCCATTGTTTCTTAAGAAATAAAAACACATTTTTTGGTTTGAGTTTTAAGTTAAAAATCTGATGCTCATAAAGTAATGTAAAACAGCTTTCACATCACTATTGTACAGTTGCTACTATAACAAATGTATTCTGTGGCTCTTATGCAAAACCAAATTCTTAGAAATGTGGGTTATTTTCATGGGTAGGGAGTGCATATACATTTCTACATTTCCAAAGCATCAATGTGGCAGTGAAGGGAAAGTATATTTCAACTTACATTACATGCATATGCTCCCCAAAACGATTAGAACTAATATTATTTGTTTATATATTTTGGGAGGATTAAAGGATTCCTGCAGGGAAACAGTTAATCTATTTTTAACTAAAGCTTTACTTTTGTAATCTATCCAGTGCTTCAAGTTCTGTCATTGATCTATGATTTATGTGATTTAAACCACCTCTTGTCTGTAACACTGGTTTCTGTCCAAGATGCTGAGTTGAATACTAATTACAAGATCAAATTTATGCTGTTGGGCTAAGCAGCTGAATGAGTTCCCCATGAAGGATTCCCTTCTCCATCCCCGCCACAGTTGAATCTCAGGGAAGTATTTGTCAGATAAAAAGATAAGGGGAGAAACAAATAAATAGTTTTAAATGTCTTATTTAATATGTTTTAGTATATTAAATAGTTGTTTTTGAATCACACAAATGCAGTCATGAATGGAGAAGTGGCCATGGACATAGAAGACATAAACTGTATATTTATTGATTCTGTGTGTGTGTGTGTCTGTGTGTGTGTGTGTGTGTGTGTGTCCATGTCTGGGAACATAGAATAAACACTCAAATTAATATTTATGGCTTTATTTAAAATTCAAGTTGAATTAATAGTAAGAAAGATCCACTCCACAGAGTGGCAAAGCTCTCATTCTTTAACTGTACTCCAAAATTTCCAAACAGCAGCCAGTATTGGGCCATAGATAACCTATTACTCCATTGGAAGGGAGAGAGAATTTGTTGAAGGAGCAATTTAAGAAATGTAGGTGACTGATAATTTTCTGTCCAGAGCAGTGATATTCAACTGGGATTTATATTGTTTTCCAGGGGATATTTGGCAATGTCTAGAGACATTTTTGAATATCACAGTTGTGAGGCAAGATGTTGTTTGGCTTCTAATGGGTAGAGGCCACTGATGATGCTAAACATTTACAATGTAGAGGACAACTCCCCACAACAAAGAATTGTCTGGCCCCATATGTCAACAGTGACACTGTTGTGAAACCTTGGTCTAGAAGTACCATTAACCTGTCACCTACTATGCATATTCATAGATATTGCTGAAAAATTACAATAATTGCTATTGTTCACTTCACAAAGAAAAGTCACACAAAATAACCGGGCCAAACAAATAGCAGAATTGGAGTGGTTGGATGTAGCTGTGACTCAGCAGTACAACTGCAGAAGAATGCAAAACTAGAAACTCCACTATCTGAAATGTTTATTTCAAATTCAGTGAGGACTCTGAATTTGGTTTGGATTTTAGAAGATGCTAGCTCCTTTTCTCCATATATACGTATACCAACTTTAATTATTTTCTTTGAGCCCACCCACATACACATTTATATATTGTTGATATATGCACTCACTTTTATTTTGGAGACCTATATTCTTATTTGAATCTGGGTCAGAACTTTTTAGGCATCTTTGTAATTCATAGCAATTATACAGTTGGATTACTCTTGGGGTCATGGGCATTTATTCTTAAGATAGCTGTATTATTTAGCCAAGTCTTATATTTTTTCTCCAGGAAATGTCTAAATCTTAGAATGAATATAATAAAATATCAAGACAGAAAACAATGAGGTCCCAATTTCCAAATTGGAATAAAGGATGTTTGAGTGTTCTAATTGGTCCACTAAACTAAAGAACTCAGAAAAGTGTGTGTGTTTGTGTGTGTGTGTGTGTGTGTATTTCAGTTTAGGGATGCCAGATGATATTAAACTTAAGATTTAATACTTACCCATCACATCTTGTGACAAGATGGGAATGCCACAATTACCAAAATGGAATGGGGCTGACTAGAAGGAAATGGAAGCTGAAGTTAGACTAATTCTTAGTTCTGTTACTTATACTAACTAGCTAAACTCTGTAAGTATCCATTTTCTCATCTATAAACTCAGAATAAAAGTATCTACACAATTTGGTGGTTTGTGAGTTAAAAAGGCCAATGTATCTAAGTCTGTAGTAAGGAAATAAGTAAATCAGCTTTTACTATTATTATAGTATTAGCTGCTCAAACATGCAATACTCATTTTTTTAACATCTTTATTAAACTATAATTGCTTTACAATGGTGTGTTAGTTTCTGCTTTATAGCAAAGTTAATCAGCTATACATATATATATATCCCCATATCTCCTCCCTCTAGCATCTCCCTCCCACCCTCCCTGTCCCACCCCTCTAGGTGGTCACAAAGCACCGAGCTGATCTCCCTGTGCTATGCAGCTTCTTCCCACTAGATATGTATTTTACATTTGGTACTATATATAAGTCTACGCCACTCTCTCACTTCGTCCCAGCTTACCCTTCCCCTTCCCCGTGTCCTCAAGTCCATTCTCTACATCTGTGTCTTTATTCCTGTCTGGCCCCTAGGCTCTTCAGAACAATTTATTATTATTATTTTCTTTTAGATTCTATATATATGTGTTAGCATACAGTATTTATTTTTCTCTTTCTGACTTACTTCACTCTGTATGACAGACTCTAAGTCCATCCACCTCACAACAAATAACTCAATTTCATTTCTTTTTGTGGCTGAGTAATAATCCATGTATATATGTGCCACATCATCTTTATCCATTCATCTGTCAGTGGACACTTAGGTTGCTTTCATGTCTTGACTATTGTAAATAAAGCCACAGTGAACATTGTGGTACATGACTATTTTTGAATTTTGGTTTTCTCAGGGTATATGCCCAGTAGTGGGATTGCTGCATTGTGTGGTAGTTCTATTTGTAGTTTTTTAAGGAACCTCTATACTGTTCTCCGTAGTGGCTGTATCAATTTACATTCCCACCAACAGTGCAAGAGGGTTCCCTTTTCTCCACACCCTCTCCAGCATTTATTGTTTGTAGACATTTTCATGATGGCCATTCTGACTGGTGTGAGGTGATACCTCATTGTAGTTTTGATTTGCATTTCTCTAATGATTAGTGATGTTGAGCATTCTTTCAGGTGTTTGTTGGCAATCTGTGTATCTTCTTTGGAGAAATGTCTGTTTAGGTCTTCTGCCCATTTTTGGATTGGGTTTTTTGTTTTTTTGACATTGAGCTGCATGAGCTTGTTGTATATTTTGGAGATTAATCCTTTGTCAGTTGCTTCATTTGCAAATATTTTCTCCCATTCTGAGGATTGTCTTTTCATCTTGTTTATGGTTTCCTTTGCTGTGCAAAAGCTTTTAAGTTTCACTAGGTCCCATTTGTTTATTTTTGTTTTTATTTCCTTTTTTCTAGGAGGTGGGTCAAAAAGGATCTTGCTGTGATTTATGTCATAGAGTGTTCTGCTTATGTTTTCCTCTAAGAGTTTGATAGTGTCTGGCCTTACATTTAGGTCTTTAATCCATTCTGAGTTTATTTTTGTGTATGGTGTTAGGAAGTGTTCTAATTACATTATGTTACATGTAGCTGTCCAGTTTTCCCAGCACCATATTGCAATACTCATTTAAAAGGAAAAATTCTTCAGAGAAAATCCAGTCTCCTGGCAAAAGTTGTTTAAAGAGGGGGAAGAGTCTAATAAGGCAGCTGGCAACAGAGAAATACAACATGGAATAACAGTGTACCTTGGTATGTCATCTGACCACAGCAGTGGGGAAGTTGGGAACAGTTGACATTTGGAGATCCAAATAAGCAGTTAGAAATCTGGCCTCAGGGAAGGTAATCTATAGGTATTAGGGTCTTGGCAAAGATCTAGTGTTCAGGGAAGAGATTTAATGTCCTGGAGGAGAAATGGCAAAATTCATCACTGTTACAATTGGATTTTAGGAAAGTCATTCTTTCAGATAAATAGGACTGGAAGCAAATAAAGGACACTGTTTACCAGATTTTAGGTAGTACCACTTGAAATCTAGTAGTACAGTTTTGTGGTGGGCAGCAGCTCTTCTCTACTGCCTGTTTTTCCATAATGTATGTAAAATACAATACATTAGAAGATAATTTACACAGATTATAGAACAGATTTACACAGCTGTAATAATCCGTGAGTTTCCTCTAAGGAAGTCTGTTGATCTTAACTCTAAGGAAGTTTTAGCCAGTCCAGTAGTAGTAATTTAGTTTTAAAAAATTGTCCTTAAAGTGAATAGAGCTATGCTGTCACCTGCAAAGAACTTAAGGGTAGATACGAGCTATAGTCTATTCAAAGTCAAGATTGATATTAAGAGTGGAGATTATGGACAATTTACTTGTGTCCTGTTCTCTTTTACTGGTTATTCATATACCCAGTCCTGTCATTAATGTAGATTATAGGAGCGTGGGATTTAAGATCTTCTGCCTCAAATACTTTGAATTGAATCTGTTACTGTATTTTATGTGCAATTGTTGTACTTAGAATGATGTGTGGCTCAAGGAGACACTTAGTTGAACAATCCTTCCTTATTCTGCTGTATGAAGATACTTCTACATATACTCAGATATGATTTAATCCATGATTTTATTTCTATGAAAATTTGAACCATGGTCAAATTACACTACAAAATTGTTTTGATTCCACCTCTGAAATGTTCAGGCCTTCATAATCTCTCACTTAGATCATTGAAATAGCCCCTTAACTGGTCTCCATGATCCCAATTTCTCCCCTTTCCAATTTTTTCTTCACATCAAAGTCAAAATCTGGTTGGGAATATTCTACTTACACTCCACCAATTGCCAAGAAGAGGTAGTTAACTTCTACTATGCATCAGTACCACCTAAGTAGCTTTTTAAAACGTCGATGACTCAACCCCACCCCTAGGGTTATGATTTATGACATGAGATAAAGCTCACTTATCTGAATTTTAACTAGCTTTCAGGAGACCCTAAAGTATGAATTTCCTTTACCACACTTTGAAAAACAGTAACATAGTGAGTAAAGTTCAACATCTTTATCAGGGCTTTCAGCATTCTCTAAAGAGCAAAATAAATTCAAGGTCCTCAGTTCTAATATTATCAAACCCAATATATCAGAAGCTACTGTAACTGCTACATAAAAATGAATGCAGATCTTCATAAATCTACAAGGTCCCAGAAAGTTAATAGCTTACTTGGTTGGTTGTGTTACTCCATTTGGGCTGCTATAACAAAATGCTATAGACAGAGTGCCTTACAAATAACAGAAATTTATTTCTCATAGTTCTGGATGCTGGGAAGTCCAAGATCATGGCACCAAAATGGTCACATTTTGGTGAAGTCCTTTTTCCTGGTTTGTAATTGGTGCCTACCTGCTGTGTCCTCACATGGTGGAAGGGGAGAGGGATCTCTGTGGGATCTCTTTAATAAGAATACTAATCTAATTTAAGAGGGCTCCACCCTAAGAATTTCAACATGTGAATTTCAGGTGGACACAAACATTCAGACCATGGCAGTGGTCTCTGGGTGTGTGTGTGGGTCAGGAGATATTAATGACCAAAATAGTTTTGTAAACTCTATGTGGAAGTCTTGCATTTGTCTCTTCCATAGAAGTAAGGTTAGTTAACCTTGTTGCCATTCACTGCCAACACTACTCCTACTCTCTGGCTCTAAGCCTCACTCCACTCTGATGACCCAATATCACTCCTTTCACAATATTACGCCTATTTTTTCTTTTTCTTTTTTGGCTGCGCTGGATCTTCATTGCAACATGCAGGCTCTCTCTAGTTGCGGTGAGTGAGGGCTACTCTTCATTGTGGTGTGCGGGTTTCTCACTGCAGTGGCTTCTCGTAGAGGAGTGTGGGCCTTAGGTGTGTGGGTTACAGTAGTTGTGGCGTGTGGGTTCAGTAGTGTGGCTCACGGGCTCTAGAGTGCAGGCTGAGTACTTGTGCTGTGCAGGCTTAGTTGCTCCACGGCATATGGGATTTTCCCGGACCAGGGTTCGAACCCATGTCCCCTGCACTGGCAGGCAGATTCTTAACCACTGTGCCACCAGGGAAGTCCCATGCCTATTCATTTTGGGGGCTCCAACTAGTCTGATGAGAGAGTAGGTTGGGGGATATTGGGCAAATGAGGCAACATTGTGTATTAGAACACATGATATGTGTTCAGCTAAGAATATAAAGTAGCCAATACTTAGAGCCACCTGGAAGGAGGGGGCAAAAAAATCCAGGTAGATAGATAGATCACTGTGACTCTTTAGATGAACTAATCAACTCTTTAAAGTCCGATTGTGGAAGGAAACAAAATGAATTCTACCTCAGTTAAACCTGAATATTTCATCTAATACTCACAATTCAGTTGCTAAAACACTGGCCCCATTTACTGCAAACTGTTTATATAATAAGTTTTCATATGTGTTTGTTGAAATACATTTTCTGCCTCAAAATGTCTTTCCTTTGTCAATGTTTCTACACAGTGTTGTATGTTAAGTAAACATCAAATGAAAGATACTATACTAGGTTTTCTTTCATTTTAATTGGTCCTAATTAAACATTGGTCTTCCTTTACATTTTTTTTCATATTCATGGCTCAGCTGATACATTTCACATTCTCTATTAATAGCTTTGGAAATGATAACTAAACGAAACCATATTGAATTTGATTAACTTTAGAGTAATAAATGGAGGAAGGAGACACCCTAACACTGTATAAAAATCAAAATAGACATTAAAATTTTTCTCATAATGCCTGACCATTAGGGTTTGGCAACTAGAAATGCAATAACCATCTGCAGACCAGACCTTTTGGAGGGTGTCCATCTTTCTGCCAAATGCAAATATGAATGTGTACAAATACACACCCATGCGTATTCTGTTTTGACACCTGTGAATGAAGGAACATGCATATATGTGAATGAAGATCACCCTCAGATCCTTCCTTCCAGTCATAACTAGACCTATTGCTATGGGAAAGCTTTGAGATATGCTCTCTTAACTGGAATAAATAGCTCTAAACAGGCAGTCTGGAAGGCAGTGATAACTGGTGTTTATAGTGATGTTTCTGGGGCACTGCAAGATCTTAAAGTATATTCTAAATCTTCAAAATAAAATGTAGGTATACAGTATAGTTTTAGTGTTGCATGTTTTCTTTTTATTTATCCTATTCTAGGTCTTCGAAACTTTGGAATTCATGTATGGTAAATGTGTAAACTCATCGTTTACCAAGGATGTATTAAACCAGATGTTCCACTTTTCAATTTTTTTTTTTTGAGTAAAAGGACGTCTACTCTATCTGATTTGATGTTCTCATTTATCTACATTTTCAACACTTATGGACATTATATTCTCTTGAATTTCCTATTTCTTAAAATTTAAAACTCCAAATTTCAATTTCTGGTTGCAAAGCAAATGTGGAAATCCTGACCATTTTGTTGTTGTTGTTCAAACTAAGGTCCAACATCAAGCCATGGGTTCAAATGAATTGATAATGCCCTTACTATGTTTGCAGCATTGTGCTTGATAATCCTGATCACTATGAAAATAAATATTAAACACTTGATTCATTCATTAATTCAACAAATATTTATTGAGCACTTACTATATGCAAGGCACTATACTAACAAAAACAGTTACTGTATTTCCCTTCTGGAACTTAAATGTTTTTTGTTGTTGGCTAGAAAGCATACATTAATCAAAGAATCACATAAATAACTGTAAAATTCCAACTGGCAGAGAGGTCCGTAGTGTTATGAAAACATATAAGCGAGGGATTTTACCTGCTCTGAGGAGTAAGGGATGTCTTCCTTGAGATGAGATCTTTGGAATAAGTAGGTGCTAAAGTTTTGAGGAGGAAAGGTTAATAATGTCCTAAGTAGAGAAAAAGTTTGTAGTAGGAGGAAACATGGTCCTTTTGAATAATTGAATATCTAGTATGGAGGGAGTACAGAAATTACAAGGAAGACATGGGAGATAAGGCAAGAGAGTTAAATATAGGTCAGTTCACACAGGTACAAAAGAGAGGCCTTTAAGGGGTTTTAAGCAAGCATTGGTGAAGTGATATAATAGATTTGTATTTTTAGAATATTACTTTGGTTGAGGTGTAGAGAACTGATGGGTGGATGCCAGAATGAAGCAGAAAGTCAAATTAGGATATTACTGTGCTAGCCCTTGTGGGAGATAATGGCATTAACAATGGCTCTGGCAGTGGAAGAGAGAAGCTCACACATTAGAGAGATACTTAGGAGGTAAAGTTTCAAGTTTTAAAAGCAGAAAGGAGGTTCCTGAAACAGGGAATGCTGGAAGAGATGAAGACTTTCTCTTATGGAGGGGACTGGGTAGTGAGTAAGTTAGATTTTGAACATATTTGTCTTTTAATTACTTATAAGACCCTTAGGGAAGGTAAGACATGTAGTGTAATCATTAGAGTGCAAACCAAACAATACATCATATGACATGGTACTAAGTAGTTCAGCCTTTAAGTATTATAGGAGTTTTGATAGAGGAGTGATAAGTTCTATTACTCCTTCCATGAGTACATGAATTTGAGCTCCATAGTGATGTTAGTGGAGTAAATCTATTTTAAATGTTGCCAGTTCCCACAGATAGAATCCAAAAAGAGATAAAACTCCACCTATCCCTGAAGTTAACTCAGTCCCCCCATGCTATCTGTTAATACCTGTAATAGTGAATGAAAGAGGGGGAATGATAGACTTGGATGATTTAAGACCGACTACATTGACTGAACTCAACATTAATCACTCATCTTATAAATTTTCATTTATTTTCTACTAGCAAGTTGCAAGAGGACTGGAGACATTAGTCAGAATGAGCTAAAAAACAAATAATATCCAAGGTAGCAAGATCTCAGCAAACACTAACACACAAGTCAATCTTAATTGGCCTCTCTGGGAACCATGGTCAGATGAAAGCGTTCCAAATCTAACAATAAACATTCCCAGGCAGCTCTATCTCAATTTCTCCCATTTGGGATTGTCTTTCAAAAAATGCAATATCATTGATGAAAATGAGCCCAGAAAAGGATGATGGTAAGAATAAAAGAAGAATGAATCATTGTTTGCCTTCCTATTCTTTGGAATGAAATAATTATTTGATTATATATTCTGGATCTTTCCAAAGCATCTTATAAAAGTCAAATCTTCTACATTAAATAAGTAGAGGGTTTAGAAATTAAATGGCTGCATTGATTATTACATACTTCACTGAGATGAAACATGTACTTAAAATAGTTGGATAGAAAACCAATTCACTATTTGAAATTGTTTTGAATTTCATTAGACTTAAATTGTCTTTGATATAAATAAAATTTATGCCACTCCCCTGTTACTCCCATATCCCCATTAAAAAGCAGCACAATGACAATAGCAATGAAAATTTATGAATCCTTTGTTAATAAAAGACATATTAGGCGTAGAAATTGTCACATGGGTAGTCCTATGGTTCATCAAGGCCAGATTTCCATTTCTGACAAGGACATTTGTCTCAGTGTCATTTTATAGGAAAGCCTTGGTGCTTTTACTGTTTTCAACCTAAATTTGAGCTGATCTATCACTTAAATAGACCACATATTTAGTTTACTATAGTAGTTGACCTAAAACACAGTTTGGTCTGAAGTATGCACAGCTTCTTCCCATTCTTGTTTATCATACAACTTTGGGGTACCCAGACAAAGTTGGACACACCACAGAAATTCTATAGCTCTGAAGAGTAGGTCTGTAAATTGTTTTTCATTGTTGCACTAGGTTATGGTTCTTTATCTTTTAATAAAATTCCCAAGGGCAATAAAATATCAAAATAGACATGGCTGGATATTACTTTGAGATAACAATTTGTTCTCTGCCATCATCCCTTTACGCCCCTCATATTCAATTTCATTGTCTCTGGAGAAGTATGTGGCATAGAATTGTCTGAGAATTTCTCACTTTGTTTTTAGAGTTCTAAATCCATAAAAGAATGTAAGGTTTGCAGAAACACTTTAGAGTTGACACATCCATTTCTCATCCATTTCTCTCATACCCCACATTCAATCCATCAGCTAAGCCTATTGGCTATATCTTCAAAAATACAAGAATCCAACCTCCTGTCCTTATATCAAAGACAATTTAAGTCTAATGAAATTCAAAACAATTCATCTCTTACTCTGCTATAATCCTGGTCTGAGCCACCATAATCTCCTCCCTGGATCACTGCAATAAACTCCTAATTAATTTATCTCACCCATCAGTAGTTTATTCTCAACACAGTAGCCAGAGTGATACTTTACAAGTGTAAATTACATTATTACTCTGCCCTAATCTCTGTAGCCCAGGGGTTATTAACATTTTTTGTATAAGGATCCCCTTTGGTAGTCTGGTGAAACTTGTGCATTCATTCTCAGAATATTTTTAAATCGATGAAATTTAAAAAGGAGTAGAGAGTGAACAAATCATTCTGAAGTACATAAACAAAATATTTTATAAACCAAATTTATGATATAGTAATGTATGCATTTCTTAATTAATGTGTTAAATAACAAGCTCTAGGGTCAGGTCTAATAACTACCATAATCCCAAGTAGTAATAAGTGTGAATAATATTTTGATATATCTGAAACAACTATGATATGATATAAAACTGTTTTGATTTCTACTGCTGACAAAATTAAAGATAATGTTAATACTACTGTGGTTTGTTGCTACATTCATGATGGAAGGAAATGAAAAATTTCAGTTAAAGGTTAATGAAAATAAAGATGTAATTGTTTTTCTTGTCTAGTTTTGTAGACCTCCTAAATTCTATCCAAAGGACTTCAAGGTCAAGAACTCCTGCTCTAGTGTCTTCCCATCTCACTCATGGTAAAAGACAAGTTCTTATTAGAACATAAAGTCCTAATGATTAATGCTCCTACTTCTATCTTCACTTCTACTATTCTCTCCTTCAGTCACTCTGCTCTTGTAACAGTAGCCTCCTTCAACATGCTAAGCATATCTCCATCTTAGAGTGTTTGCACTGGCTATTTTCAGGTTGTTTTCTTGTTATTATTGTCATAATAGCTTTTTATATATTATGGATACAAGCCCTTTATATTATATATACTGACATATATTTTAATACAATTTTACCCCTAAGTCTTGCCTTTTAATTTTCTTAGCAGCCTCTTTTAAAAATCAAACATACTTAGTAGTATGGTTTTATTGGCACACACAACTTATATAGGGAAATGATGAAAGAGGAGGTTGAAAATGTAGTACTCATCTCTGCTTCCTGAAATGCATCATACCTATCTTAATGCCCTATCCCAAGTGTTGGGATCAACCAATCAATCTGCACATGAGATAAATGTGACCAATACTGTGAATGCCAGATCCTCCACTCTATAATATCTGTTCTTTATTAATGTCCAAGATATCATTAGCTGATGGAAACAAATCTCTATCCCCAAACATCTATGGCTGATTTTGGAAGAGGCATGTAGTGATTAATTAAATTGATTTTGGCATTAAGATGTATCTTCTCAGCTTCACTTGAACTCTTCTCTGAGAATTTTAAGAGAAGGATTTTCAGTTTAAGATGATACCTTGTATCAGTCTAACAGTTGATTTCCCTGTTTCTAATTTGGGCAGCTTTACATTTAAAAAGGGGGAATTTCAGAATGAAGGGGTTTGAAAAATTCTCAGGTTTCCTGGAGATAGGTCCTCCTGTAAAGCACCATTATTTGATTAAAATAAATTCCCATAATTAGAAACATATTCATGTGAAAATGTATATAAAAATCCAGGTAGAAATTACTTTTAAGCTTTTTGAAACAGAGAAGCCATTCTCTTCAATTGTGCTTAAGTCTTGCTCAAAGTATGATCTCAGGACCACCTGCAATTTAGAAGCACTTGGAGCACCTGCTAAAACAGTAAATTCTGAATCAAAATCTTAGATTGCAATACTGAAGAGTCTGCATTGTTTGTTAGTATGTTTCTGATATATATATTTCCATCCCTTTACTCTTAAGTATCCAATGTAGTGTAGTTTTGCTTTAATTTGACTTCATATAAATAGTATGCAGATGGGTTAAAAACAACAACAACAACCTAAGCATTAATATGCACACTCAACCCATTCATGATTCTTATGATTAATGATATATTAGAATTATTTATGCCATCTTCTTATATCTCCCATTTATTTATTTATTTATTTATTTATTTATTTAATTCTTCTCCTTTTTTATCTTTCATTGGTTTGGTTAAGTTTCCTCATTCCCCCACCTTTACTCTTTGGGAACTTGCATATTTTGTTTATATTCACCTATTAACAAACAAGAACATTTCTGGAAACATCTTTGCCAAGTATAGTTGCTTAAGATTCAACAACATTGTCCTATATTAACTAAATAAATAAGAAAATGTAAAATGTAACAGCTGATTCAAATTATCTTCCATACCACCACCACCCCCACCCCAAGTACATGATTTATTTAAGAATATTTATTTTCAAAACTTGTTTAAAGGACTACTGACATTAGAATCACCTGAAGTGCTAATTAAAATTGCAAATACCTGACCCCACACCGGGTCTACTGAATCAGAATGTCTGAGTGGAAAAGGGCTAGGAATCTGCATTTTAAAACATGTTCCCAGGATATTTTCTATGAATTTTAGACAATGACCACATTAATGCCTAGCTCAGCACTTAGTACCTAATTTCTTAACAAATATTTGCTGGCTTTTTTTTTCAGTTGAAGTTCATATTTTAGATTAGATAACTTGTGATTTCCTTTCATCAGTGCAGGCAATAATAAAATGAATATTTATAATTTGTCTTAGAACTTTCTGTGTTTATATCCAGAAGGATCTACCTATGTGTATAAATGAGCAAATGTATGTGTATTATTTTTCATTAAGGAATGGGTATATTATTTAATTCCTACCTGCTGCCTTTGCTAACGGTCACTGCTTTCTTTAGTGAAGTAGAAGGAGAGGGGTATAAGAGATAATATGCAGAACTGCACAAAAAGACTTGGTGAGAACTGTCTTTGTCAATACTAAGGATGCTACTCCTTAAAAGGAAGAAGGAAAGTTTGATTTGCAGGTCACCTTGCCATTATGAAAGCCAGAATACCGTTTCACCTGCCCCTACCCTCAGTCCTTATAGAAATAGGAAGGGTATAGGCCTTGGAGGGTTCAAATCTAGGCTCTATCATATATTAGCTGTGTGGTCTTGGAACAGTTACTTAACCTATATGGGCCAAGAGTTTATTCATATCTAAAACTGAGGGAATTTATAATACCTATGCCATTGGGTTGTTTTAAGTATAAGTGAGATTGTATATATGAGAGCACACAGCAACGTATTTGGCATATAGTGTGTTCTCAACCTATGCTAATTTCTTCCCCTTTTCTTCCACCAAGTCACAAGCATGCTTTGCTCGGTAACAAAATTGTATATAATAACGTTACTGTTCAGTTACTTGCCATTTTGTGCTATCTGGCTTTTGCAGTTTCTCAGCCTAAGTCTTGTCCTCTGACTAGATCATATAGAGCTCTGCTGCTTCTTATGAATTTTGGTGGTCTCACAGGAAACAGTGCTCTGGTTTGCTTCTCCAGATGTGCAGCCCTTTTTCTGGGGCCAGAGGATGCAAGATTAAAGTACACTTGGGGCCTGGCTTATCTTTGTTAGCGGGGTAAGGGAAATGATTGGACTAAGGATTTAATGAAAGCCTTTATTTAGGAAAGTTTTAGCTGCTGGCCTTTTTTTTTTTTTTGGTGAGGAGGAGGACTTGAACTAGACCAATATCTTGTAACCACAATGAACTGTGCTGATTGGCATACTTTCTAATGAGTTATGAACCGAATGTTTTACACACACACACACACACACACACACACACACACCCCTTAGTTTGAACCAGAGCCAAACCATATATTTTTTGAAAGCTATTAAACTGCAACAAAACAAAAACAAAAATTACTTCTAAGCCTATATATTCCAAACTTCTGTATCATTTGATTTGTATTATTGGTGGAGACAAAGCAAAAAATTCAAAATTAAAATTCAAACACATACTCAACATTTGGACTAAGAGGCCTCCCCTTAAATCATTGTTTCGTCCTTGGGAATGTCCAATGAGCAAAGTAATGTATCTCAGCTAGGTTGTCCTGCTGTGAACTGTAGTTGATTAATAGGAGATATTTCACTTGGCATAAAATATTTTTAGATATTTTGGATTTATAAGAATGTTTGAAATGTGTCTATCATTTCTAGGCATGTGTTTATCCATGCATAATATAGTTCCTTTTCTCTATCTTGAAATTTGAAAATCCACTCAATGAAACAAATGAAAACTATGCCTAAGAGCCAGTTCACATTTGTTGCTCTGTTACTGATGTTTCTTTAATGATTTACTCTCCTCAAGGTCTAGGATTTCAGCTCACTGTTGGCTGAGATAGTTATGTTTCTATGTCAATTTATTTCTTTTCCACTTGTATAGTAAATATGGTAGGTGGAGAGTAGTTTCCTAGCCAGGTAACAGTGAAAATGATACATAGTATAGATATGAACTGTCTACCTCTATGTGTGTCAGGGCCCAGGAACTTTAAAGCGTCCATTTATAAACTGGCAGACAAGGCCTCACCAAACATGGAGAAAGCTTGTTTCATGAGTGTAAAGGAAAATAATAATAGTAATAATAAGAATAAGAATAAAATATTTTAACTATATAAAAACAATTTAAAAGAAGTTAACAAAATCTAATTTTAACTGGTTTTAATTAATTTCATTTTAATTAGGTCAATAAAGTAGTATTTTTCAATTAACACATTTATTTTCAAGCTCACTTATGGGAGTCAAGACACTTTCTCTTTTACTGCTTAAAGCAGAGAATATAGTTTTTCTTCTGAATTTAGAGAGTTATTTTTGCTAATTGACAACTACACTTATTTTTACATATAAGCCTTATTAAATGCAATAGATTGTACCTCCTTCCTCAAATCTACTCTCTTCTCTTTTGTATAATTTTATGGAACTGGTAAAATTTATCTTATTCATGTAAAATTTTAGTGTATAATTATAAAAATTATTGTTTTTTAAACAATAACAGTAATAGGGAAATCTGTGGTAAGTCCTGAGGAAGGTACTTATTATAGAACTTTCTTTTCACAGGGGCAAATCTTTTATGCTTAAATAGGAGTTTGAAAAGTTTGAAAATAGGAGGTTGAAAAGTTATTTTGAAAACTCCCCCAACTATAGATTTTCTGTAAGGAGACTGTACATTAACTACTGCTAAAATATCTTAGAGGATATAGTATTATTTGAGGCTAACTTTATAGAAAGGTCTGAAAATTGAAGGAACTAAAAATACTAACAAAATCAGAAATTACACACATCCTTGAAAAAGTAGAAATAAAGAGGAAATGTAAATAAGAAATTTTAACTTAATTTTACTTGAATTTTCATGAAAAGTATTCTATGCATATATAATGCTTAGTGAAAAAAAGGAAAATCAATTAGAAATATGTTGCTTATTTAGTGGTAACAGTGACCACATGGTTTTCTGTTCCCCTTTGGGACCACTCTTAATAAATAGCTAAAAAAGAAACCCAGTAGAGAGTTACTATTTAACTAGACATTTTATTGACTACTGTTTTGTTATTGTTGAGAAAAGCTCATTCATTTATTATGCTTTTACAAACAGATTTTATCCAGTAATAGTACTGGAAATGCAGATATGTGGGGAAAAAAGGTAAGTGTTCCAACTATCTATAGTTATGTGTTATTTAATATCTTGATACAAATTTGATTTTTTTATACATGGAGTTTCCAGCATATTACAAATTCACCTATTCTGTTTGCAAAATAGATATTTTAATTCTGATAAAATATCAGTAAAGACTGAAATTTAATGAGAAGCTGAATTTCAAGGAATGGCTCTAAAAACAAGGGCTAAGTCAATTTGCCTGACTATGCTTTTGTTTATTTGTATCCATGGCTTGTTAGGATAGCCTAGAAATGTTTTATTCAGGAGATCAGCTGTTTGAGGGTCAGGGTAGGCCTTCTTAATCCTGGCTGGTAATCTGGCAAAAGGAGACCTTATTTACAAGACTAGATGAAGCCATGAAGATGTTTTCCTGCAAATCCTTTGCTACTACTGGAGGAAAACAATTCAAAGCACATGTTGTACTTTGGGTGGGCTAGTGTGTCAGCTTTGTGTGCAATGTCAGCATGTCATGATTCTAAACTATAAAATATGCCTGGTAAGATAATTGCTGGTGAAAATCATAGCATATGAGCTATGTGTATTTCTCATTTATAATAAGTAGTAGCTAAACTTTCCAGAACACATTCTATGTGCTCGGTCCTATGCTAGGCATTTTGCATATATAATTATAATTTAAAAATCTAAATAAAACATATAAAGCAGATACTCACATGTCACCATTTTATACATGAGGAAACTGAGGCTCAGAGAGATTAAGTAAATTGTCTAAGATTCTAGCTTTTATAAATGGTGAGACTAGGATTTGAATCAAGTAATCTGATTTTAGAACTCAGGTGTTTAACCATTATACCAGACAAATGAGGGATATTCCAACTGTAATATATCTATGAAACTATAATTTATTACTATTATAAATGTGACCTTAACACAGGTTTTCCTCATCGAATTTTCCATGCTTTCAGATCCAAATTGCTAAACTAAGTAACATTCTGTACCTCAGTTTCCTCATCTAAAACTGAGGAAATGAATAACTGCCTAATGAGGTTGTTTTAATGATTAAATGAAATAATGAGATTTGTTTCAGGTTGTATGATATGAGCCAGATAATAAGATGTCAGATAAATAATGTCATTGCATTTAATCTTTTTAAGTAATAATTATGATTAGAATAATAACAGTTCTTGGCATTTACTCAAGGATTACTATGAATCAGGCATTGAGTTAAGTACTTTTCGTTGCTTATGTCCTATAATCCTCACAAAAAATATGATGAGACAAACACTATTATTATTTCCATTTTACTTATGAGGTCACTAAGGTAGAGTGAAATTAAATAAAAATTCTGAACATTGCACAGCTAGAAAATTTTACAGCCGCAATAGAAACCCAGGCAGTCTGGTGCATTTTTATTTTGTGGAAACCGTTTCTATCCAATGATGGGGTAAAGCTGACCAGTAAATTTGTCCTTACTGGCCTCTGTCAAAATACTCTGCTATTTGCAGCACCATATTTTATCTATTCCTTCCTGGAGGGATGGTTAAATAACCTTGCCTGTTGAAGGAACATCAAGGAGACCAACATGAGTAGAACGCAATGAGCAACAGAGGGAGCGGTAGGAGCAAAGCAGGAGAATGGACTATAGGGGAACAGGATGGTGACAAGGAGAGTCATTAGGCAGCTACTACAGTAATTACTTCTCTTATATTTTCCTTATGTGAAAATGATTATATGTTTTTATTCCTCTTAAAATTTCTCTATATCTAATTCAAAAGAATTGATAAAGTTCCCAACTATCCAGTAAAACCAGTGACTTTCATGTGGTATGGGAGATGTTCTTATTCAAATGCGTAGTGGAGCTAGTTGATTTTTTTCAGAATCACATGTTTTTTTTTTGTTTTTGTTTTTTTTGAGGTACGTGGGCCTCTCACTGTTGCGGCCTCTCCCGTTGCGGAGCACAGGCTCCGGACGCGCAGGCTCAGCGGCCATGGCTCACAGGCCCAGCCGCTCTGCAGCATGTGGGATCTTCCCAGACCGGGGCACGAACCCGTGTCCCCTGCATCGGCAGGCGGACTCTCAACCACTGCGCCACCAGGGAAGCCCAGAATCACATGTTTTATCTTTAGTATTATTAATTTTCAAGGATACCATCAATTGAACCAGGAAAATGGTTGTTAGATTATGCTCCTTTTCAGCCTCCACAACATAACTTCAAAGGGTATCCAAGGCCCCAGAAAGGGTTATTGATGAATAATTGACCTGGGGTTCAATTAGCAAAGAAACTTACCACAGAATTTTACCAGCAGTAAATGAACCACTGATGTAATTACCGTTACTGCCTGTGATTTACTTCTTTATCCAGCAATTACTGTGGGGATTTGGGACAAGATATTTAACCTCTCTGTTTCGGTGCTTGCAAACATTAAACATCTATCTCCTAGTTGTTTCTTTTATAAAAAGATTAAATAAGTTACTGCATATAAAGTGCTTACAACAGTGCCTGGTACTTAGTAAGCACTCAATAAGTCCTTCTCCTTTATTCAGTATTCTGGTGTTTAGCCATTGCTTAGCATTTTTATTCATGAATGACAACTTCGTTTACTTTCAAGAACTATGTATTGAGCACCTCTTATGTGGTAGACAGCTTGATATGCATTGGAGGTAAAGAAAAAACATGGCACTTGCTCACTTTTTCAAAAGGGCTCATGGGGGCTTCCCTGGTGGCACAGTGGTTGAGAGTCCACCTGCCGATGCAGGGGACACGGGTTCGTGCCCTGGTCCGGGAAGATCCCACATGCCGCGGAGTGGCTAGGCCCGTGAGCCATGGCTGCTGAGCCTGCGCGTCCGCAGCCTGTGCTCCACGACAGGAGAGGCCACAACAGTGAGAGGCCGGTGTACTGCCAAAAAAAAAAAGGACTCATGGATAATGATGGTTATAAACATGTAAACTACAAATTCTAAAAGTGCTGAATACTAGGGATGCATATGTAAATTACTGAACGTAAAATAAACCTGAACTATGAAGCCCATCCTAGGGCTGGTGTGCTCTAGATAAGTAAATCCTATCAGAGCTTGATTCCTCAACTTTTCAAAGAAAGGCTATGCTTTGTCAAAAATTTGTTGAGGTACCCAGTGGTAAAGAAGAATTTTCACTTCCTCATGCCAACAAACTGTGCAGTCCCGTCATCATCTTCATTAAATAGTACATTGTCATAGAGTTTTGCACATTTTAAAAGGGTATTTTGGTTTGTTTCATGACTCACAGCTTTGTAACATCAGCACTACCACTAATGGGTAATTCCCCAAGGGGATGAACAAAGTCCATCATTTACATAGAAATATTGCCCAGCATGTATGTCACGACTCCATCTTCCAACATCTTTTGTTCTTTTGAAAGTTTCAATATGCACTTGAAAGTTTTGTTTTCTTTCAGGAAAACGTGAATCAATAAGAATATTCGCCACTGAAAATTTAAAAAAGAATAAAATAGTAAATGACAAGATACATATTTTGTTAGGTATATTTTGAACCAAGGGTATAAGACATTCAGCCTTAATGTCAATAAGGCTAAACCAAAAGACAGTAGGTAAACATACAATACAGAAACCTGTGGGTGAGTACATTTTCTTCCTTTGCATATACGTAGCTCTCACTTTCAAAAGGAAGACATCTTACTGATTGAGAATTAGGTACATTCACTGTTGTATTCTAGTCAACTTAGTCATGAAATGGCACAGTATAATTTTGTAGAATACAATGTTATAGGGTAATGTGATTGCAAGTGCTATGATTCAGAATGAATTTTCTCCCAGGTTCAAAGTTTAATGTGTATATTTTTATGCCCAATATATACTGATGAGTAATAAAATAGAGGTTTCATTTAGAAAATGGCCATAGTATTTTATATACTTAACCTCGGCAAAAAGAAATTCTTATGTGGTAAAATTAAATTACATAGAGAATAGAACTTCTAACATGACAGAGTGAGGACTTTGTAAATACACTCATCCATGAAAATAACCAAAAGCCTTGACAAATTTTGTCAAAATCAACTTTTACAGAACTTTTGTAAACAAGCAAAGGCTTGCAAAATTCTGAGAGGTATTTGTTGAAGAAAAATACTGCTGAACCTTGGTAAGAAAATAGGATTTGTAATGGTTCAAGTTGGCTTACATTTATCCTCCTCTTCTCAGTTCCACAGTAGCACTGAAAACCAACAAGCCTGAAACTATGGTAGATGTTAAAATCATCAGTCTGTGGTCACTGTAAGAAGCAGAACAAGCTTGGAGATCCTGAAAATGGCCCATACTCAGAATTTTATCACCATTTGAACAGTCTCCCAGCTGCTTGGAAAAGTCCTATATTCAGAGGGTTTTTGTTTTCACTTAACTCATAGTTAATTCTGCAGAAAAAGCTGTATTCCCACAGTGTTTGTCAAAAGCAATCAGCAGCAGTTGTTTAATATTGCATATGCCTGAGGCTATGATACCCGCTGGAGTTAACAAGTGCCTGACCAAAAAATTAAAATGAAGTTCTAGGAAACAAAATGCCCATAGAAGGCTTTGTAAAGCTCTACAGAACTAGAAGGCCACACACAGTTGCTGGGCTATGCATAGTTCCAGGTAAGAAATATCTCTTCAATTATTATCTGACCAATAAGTTAATCAAGCAGAGACTTCACTGGACACACACAATAAAGAATACAGACTTTACAGAAGTTGTCCAGGGAAGTCACTAAACAAATAAACAATGACAACTACAGAAAAAAACCCAGCAATGTTAAGAAATTTGTGAGGATTTATGATTTCCATAATTGCCACATTATATTGTCACATAATATTTAAAATATCCAGCTTTCATTAAAAAAATTGAGATATATGCAAAGAAACAGGGGATTAAAGCCCATATTCAGGGAAAAAATAGAAACTGTCCTTTAGGTAGTCCAGATTTTGAACTTACTAGACAAAGACTTTAATATCATCTAAATGTAATATGGTCAAAATGAACCATATTCATTAAAATAAAGGAAAGTATAAACATGACATCACACCAAATAGAAAATAATTGGTAAAAAGACCAGATTTAAAAAAAAAAATAACCAAAATATTCCTGCTGTTGAAAAGTACACTTAACTAAAATGAAAAATTTACTATATAGCCTCAACAGCAAATTTGAACCAGCAATAAAAAAGAATCACCAGACTTGAAGATAGACCAATCAAGTTTATCCAGTTTGAGAAACAAAAGAAAAAAGGAATGAATAAAAGTTAACCAAACCTTACAACCTATGGAATGGAGAAAATATTTGCAAACCATGCATCATATAGGCAGTTAATATCTAAAACATATAAATAACCTATACAACTCAATAACCTAAAAACCAGCAATCCAATTAAAAAATGGGCAGATAAACTAAATAGACACTTTTCCAGATAAGATACCCAAATGATCAACAGGTACATGAAAAGGTGCTCAATAAAAGTAATCATCAGGGAAATTAAACTGAAAATCACAATGCTATATAACCTCACCCCTGTTAGAATGACAAGAAGGCAAGAGGTAAATATTGGTGAGGATGTGGAGAAAAGGGAACATTTGTATACTGTTATTGAGATTGTGAGTTGGTTCAGCCACTAGAAAAAAGAGTATTAAAGTTCTGGCAAAAAGTAAAAATAGAAGCTACCTTATGATCTAGTAAACGCACTGTGAGTATATATCCTAAGGAAGTTAAAATAAGTATATCAAAGAGATATTTACACTGCTGTATTCATCGCAGCATTAACACTAGCCATAACATGCAAACAACCTAAATGTCAACTAATGAATGAATAAAGAGGATATATATAAGATGTAGATATAAATATCTCTATCTCTTACTCTCTGTCTCTATCCATAAACACACACACACACACACACACACACACACACACACACAGAATGGAATACTCTTCAACCATGAGAAAAAAGGAAATCCTGCCATTTGCAACAGCATGGATGGAAATTAAAGACATTATCCTGAGATAACTCAGACAGAGAATGACAAACTTTGTATGTAATCACTTATATGTGGAGTCTAGGAAAGCTGAGCTCATAAAAACAGAGAGTAGATTGGTGGTTACCAATGGCTTAAGGGTGGGAGAGTTTAGAAGATGTTGTTTAAGGGTACAAACTTGCAACTAGTAGTAAATAAGTCCTGGAGACATAATGGACAGTAGAGAAATTATAGTCAACAATACTATATCATAAACTTCAAAGTTGCTAAGAGATTAGATCTAAATTGTTCTAATTATAAACAAGAAGTGATAATATGTGATGTGATAGAGGTGTTATTTAACACTACAGTGATAATCATATTGCAATATGTAAAGTTATTAAATCAATATGTTGTACACCTTAAAATTACACAGTATGATAGGTCAATTATATTTCAATAAAAATAAATGAACAGATCTTCAGATACCTATGGGACATCATGAAGTTTACCAACACATGCATAAAGGTTGTCTCAGAGGGAGAAGGAGACATTTTATAATGATAAAAGAGTTATTTCATTAGGAATATACTTATTAATTATAAATTAGAATAAATATAGAAATTAGGGTAAGTATAGAGAAGAGAATTTTGATCTGAATGAAAATAAAAACACATGTCAAAATTTACACAACTACTGAGCCCACAACTACTGAGCCCGTGCTCCACAGCTACTGAAGCCCACACGCCTAGAGCCCATGCTCTGTAGCAAGAGAAGCCACCACAATGAGAAGCCCATGCACTGCAATGAAGAGTAGACCCTGCTCACCACAACTAGAGAAAGCCTGTGCACAGCAAAGAAGACCCAATGCAGCCAAAAATAAATAAATAAATTTATTTTAAAGTGGAAAACCAAAAAGCTATAGAGAAAATAAAATCAAAATTTGGTTCTTTGAAAATATCAACAAGATTGAGAAAATTTTACAAAGGCTAATCAAGAGAAAATGAGAATATTCAGACAGTGGTAAATTAGTTCTGACTCCTCAAAAAATTAAAATGATTATAAAGAAATACTATGAAACACTTTATGTCAACAAATTTAACAACAGATGAAATGGACAAGTTTCTATGACACAAATTAAGAATACTCATTGAACAAGAAATAGAAAATCTAAATAAAGTATAGTAAATGAAATTAAATTAGTAATTTAAAAACCTTCCTTAAAAATTAGCTGAAATCCAAATTTCCTTTTTATCAAATATTCAAATAGGAAATAATCCCAACACTTACCTAACTTTTCCCCAAAATTTAGGAGAATGGAATACTTCCCAACTCTTTTTATGAAACCAATATTACCCTCATACCAAAGTCAGACAAAGATATCACAAGAGAAGAAAACTACAGACCAATATTTCCCACAAATATAGATGTAAAAATCCTGACAAAGTAGTAGCTATCCAAATCCAGCAAGATGTAAAAATGATATATATGAAGATCAAGTGAGATTTATCCTAGGAATTCAAGGTTGGTTTAACACCCAAAAATCCAAACAAATAACACCACATTAATAGAATAAAGTACAAAATCTACAGAATCATTTCAATAGACTTAGAAGAAACAGTTGACAAAATCTAATACCCATTTCTAATAAAAAGTATGAACTGGAACAGAAGGGAACTTCCTCAACCTGATAAAGGATGTGATCTATTATCTTCTGAAATTTATTCAACTTTTCCTGACCAAAGAGCAGCAAGCATTCTTATTAATCATGTCTTATTGCTAGTTGGAACCCAGTTATACAATGAAATTAAATTAAAATAGCAGTTTTTAAAAAAGAAAGATAAAAGCAGGTTAAAGAGCTCTAAGTGATAAAGATACTAAAGCCCATTTTCATTAGAGTCATAGAATTTATTTTTAGTGATAAAGCTACCAAGTTCAGTCAGTATTTAGCACTTTTCACCTCCTAAAACTGGGGGTTCCTTACAAGGGATCCTCAGGGGCAAAATGTCAATGTGTGAGAACAAGATAAATAATCCCTAAACTGTCACCTTTACCTTACATTATACGCTTGCACCCTCAGAACCAATGTATTTCTCAGATGCTGTAAGCATGAGGCAAGAATATGACCCTGTCAGAGCATAGCCAGGGAAGAATGTCTGCTTGTTCCTGGTTTACTTACTCCACTTTCGTTGTCCCTAATAAATATAATTAGGCTCTACTTAATTGATGTTTGATTGCCTTTTTTTGTCACAAATTGCATTCTCTTCATATTGCTGACTTGTGGCAAGGATATATTACAGAAAAAAATCTGTCTTCTTGAAATTCACTGTATGAATTTAACCTGTTACAGCTTAAGAATCCTGGTTTCTCATGAGTCCATCATCATGTGATTTAAGCCTCATAAGGTGAAAGGTATCACTTCTGAGTTTACTGACACTGTGGGGGCCCCTTAATGTATGCAAACAAATGAGCCAAACATTTTATCTAATCATAAGAAGCTAAGAAGATGATGAATAACCTGGATCTTAGAAAATTAATTTTATACTATTTGGAATCTCATATATGGACAACCTTTCTACTTTGGAAAGAAATCAGGTGTTAATAGTTACATAGTGGAATATTACCCAACCATAAATAGAATGAAATTCTGCCATTTGTAGCAATATGGATGGACTTAGAGAATATTATGCTTAGGGAGATAAGACAGACAGAGAAAGACGAATACTGCATGATATCACTTATATGTGGGATCTAAAAAAATAATGCAGATGAATGTATATGCAAAACAAAAATAGATTCACAGATATAGAAAGCATACTAGTGGTTATCAAAGGGGAGAGGGAAGGGGGAGGGGTAAATTAGGGTTATGGGATTAAGAGATACAAACTACTACGTATAAAATAGTTAAGAAACAAGAATATATTGTATAGCACAGGGAATTATAGCCATTATCTTGTAATAAATTTTAATGAAGTATAATCTGTAAAAATACGAATTCACTGTGCTGTACACCTGAAACTAATATTGTAATTCAACTACACTTCAATAAAAAAAATAATTTATTGGTGTAGTTTATGCATCTACATAGTGCCCTTGCCCTTCCATCTGAGACTAAATGTATTCATGCTAGTGGCTACAAAAATGTCTGAAATTCCCAACATTAGTTACTTTTTGGATTAAATGTTTGAAAGGTTTTTGTACATATAGGAGAAGATTAACATATTTTTTCTTTATTTGCTATAATATCTTCTTTTGGTTATTTTATCACATTAATTCCACATTCCCAGGAGGGGGGAGGAGGTGAGAGGATGGAAAAATAATATTAGTAAGGGGAGAGAATCACTCAATTGAGTCAGATAGAGGATGCAGACTGAAGCTCTCAGCAAATGGAAGCATTAAGTAAATTAGAAAGGCATTAACATGGGATCACAAAATCAATGGGAGAGAGAGTAGGAGAGAGATTCTGAGAACCAAAGTGTTTGAGCCTATTGGATGGTGGTCAGGGAGAGAAATTGGTCTCAGAGGTTTTAAGTCTTCCTGAGGTCCCCATCTCCTCTTCTTCTCTCTTGCATTTAAGGACAGTCAGCCTCATTTTATTTCAACACTAGCTAGATCGCTGCTCTGTACAAGCTCCAGGTTATGAAGAAATTGAGATTCACAGTTAAAGCAAGCTTTGTCCTTGCCTTTCTGAATGTCACTGCCTAGTGAGGAAAACACTTTACTTCCAGCCTTGGCCATTATACTAGGTACTTAACATTTAGAGAGTCATTTAACTTCTTTGAGCTTCAGTTTTCTCATCTGGAAAAAGATAATAATAATAACAATAATGCCTACTTCATAGGACTGTTGAGAGAATTCCGTGGGATAAAGCTGATAGAGGATAAAGTGAGTCCTGTAAATGGTGCCTGTTATTAGTTGGGATGACAATGATAAAGCACCTAGCAAAATGCCTGGCACATAGTAAGTACTCAATAAATATTATCTATTATAAGCAATTATTACTGACATAATTGTAGCTTTTGTGAGTCCTAAGAGGACTACCTTGCCATAATGAATACCAGCATTAGCTATCCCAGAGGTTTTCCCAATACTCTTTCTTCTTTGTTACATTGTGAGCCATTCTGTGTCTGGTGACATAGAATTACTGTGATTCTCATAATTTAGTATGTGTCAGAATCATCTGAGGAACTTCTAAAAAATATACCTCCTGGGACCATCTCCAAAGATTATAACTCAATAGTTCTAGAAGTGGCTTCCAATTATCTGAATTTTAAACAAGTGTCTTAGGTGGTACAAATAATGTAGTTCTTGGACCACATTCTGAGACAGTCTAGCCAGGTGCCTTCTGGGGATACAGTGGTTTTCTGGATTGTTTTTACCATGTTTATATTGGCTCCTTCCAATCCAGCTGTCATGCCCACGAGAAGAAAAGTCTAGGAGAGATTCCCATAAAGTCAGCCAGGGTGGGAAGGAAGGATGAATAGATACCAAGGGAAGAAAGTATTTGAGAAGGACGGGAGCAGACCTTTTCCAGTTAGGTCCATGTGGCTGCCCAAGCACAGTAGTCACTCAGGGAGCAACAGTGCTTCTCAGACTCACTGAGTTGGAGAAAAGTCCAGGGCACAGCTGTAGATGGGTATTCTATGGCAAGAGCCTTGGCAGATCTTAATGAACAAAAATGTGGTAATGCAAAACCTTGCTAATCCAGTCTAATTGGGGACCTGAATAATTTTAATTAAAAGTGTTAAATTAAAAATGATAGAATATTTGAAAGGTAATTTTATTACTGTCAAGGAGCTACAGCAACCCAAACCAAACTAAAAAAGTGTTGCCAATATAGGGCCTCTGGGAATGAGTGTAATGAATTGAGAATTACTTGTCATCAGAAATGTGTATGTAAATGGATTTCTATGTAAATAGATGCTTCAAAAGTGCTTGAAAACAGTTTGTTCTTTTAAGGGGGATAAATCTGTCCCTGGTAATACTGTTTACATGGTTTTACTCATCCCTCCTCCATTCCTCCCTCAGCCAGGCAGTCTAACTTTTATTTCTGATAGAATTATTTCAAGTTCACTTACAAAGCTCTTGAAATCACAATTTCCACTTGGAGAATGAACATGAATGAATTTTTGTGAGTAAAATCAAAGTTTGAACTTGAGGATAGCTCAGAGATCACTAAGCTCAAAGCCCTCATTTTACTGATGGAGAAACTGAAGCTCATAGCAAGAATGTGACTTGACAGAGGACATGCAGGTTTAGGGTAGAACCAGGACTAGATCCCAGATCTCCCACACTCCAGAGCAGCCTGCCTCCTGCTGCATGGACCATGCTGCTTCCTAATGAATGCCATTTACTAAAATGTATCCTGGCCAGTAATTCATTTTTTCATTATTATCCTTGTGTTAAACAATGTCTTTTTTTTTTCTTTACAACCCAGTTGTGAATTAAAATGATTCTATCTGAAGATGATAAGATCCACAAGGGCTCAAGAAGCAGAATTCCAATTTGTGTTTAAATTTATAACAGGATTTCCTAATAGGAGAAAACACTACTGTACTTGAAAGTGCAGGCAAAACATAAAGAGGAGCAGAAGCTGATGAGGTAGGTTATCAGCAAGAGATCCAACTGGGGCTCTAGCCTTCAGCAAACGTGTGTCAGCAAGGTGAATCTTTATTAATCTCTCCCTCCCTCTTTCTGTGCCTTATTCCTTCTTCTGAGATACTTAAGGAACATTTTTTTAAAGGAAAGGATACAGGAGAGAAATTGATGCCCAACTATTCAGGCAATTCCATTCTTACCTAAGTAGGAGAAAGCCCAAATGGTGAAATTATTTTAATTTCCAATAACCACTTGCATTCCTATAGGCCAAATCTAAGTGGCCGGGTAACTTATATCCAAACCTGAACACTTGTGAGATTGAAAGAGTTTCCTATGGAATACTTTTACTGGGACAAGAGACAAAAACTGGAACTGGCCCAGGCAAACATGGTAATCCTTGAAAACAGATGGAACACAAGTGTTAAAGAAGGTAGAGTAGAGCCATCTGACTCAGATATCCACATGTGGGTGGGGACAAAAATCAAAGTGATTCTGTAGAAGTTATCAACATTTTACTTTGGCTAACTTCATAGAACCCCAACTTTTCTAATCTTAAAAATGCTCTCCTCCTAGATATAATAATTATTAAGATCACGGATTTAAATTTCAAACCTGATCTTTGGTGCCAGTTATATAACTTATTAACTGTGACCTTGTATTCAAGTCACTTGATATTTCTAACTTTCAATCTGCCATTTACAAGATACAGGTAATACATTTACTATTCTATATAAGGTACATACCTTAGTAAGTGCTTAGTAAAAGTAATAGCTATTCATAGTATCACTGTTATTATTTTATGCTGATATTAAAAAGACAAGTAGTTCATTATAAGGGAAAGGTTACTGCATGAGAATTAAAAGGTCAGCTGAACAATATGACCAGATTTTCTTCTTAGTAGATATTGTGGAACTACATTATATGAGAGAGGCAGTCAGCATTCATATTCAGTAACAATAGCGTTTTTATCCAAAAAGGTACAAAGAAATACTTGCACTAAGAATACTACCAAAAATAAAACTAACATCACCTATTAGTTTGCCTTTATGTATAAAGACTCACTGGAAAACATTGTCTTAAAGTTTAGCACGAAGAGGTAAAATGTAGTCCGACTGATAAATAGTATTCTGCCTGATAAATTACCCATGACTAACAGAAGTTTGAAAAAAAAATGTGTGCTCAATTGAAACAAAAAATATTTCTCACGTTCTTTTTTTTTACATATTTATTGGAGTATAATTGCTTTACAATGGTGTGTTAGTTTCTGCTTTATAAAAAACTGAATCAGTTATACATATACATATGTTCCCATAGCTCTTACCTCTTGCATCTCTCTCCCTCCCACCCTCCTAATCCCCCCCCAGGTGGTCACAAAACACTGAGCTGATCTCCCTGTGCTATGCGGCTGCTTCCCACTAGCTATCTATTTTATGTTTGTAGTGTATATATGTCCATGCCACTCTCTCGCATTGCCACAGCTTACCCTTCCCCCTCCCCATATCCTCAAGTCCATTCTCTAGTAGGTCTGTGTCTTTATTCCTGTCTTACACATAGGCTCTTCATGACATTATTTTTTTCTTAAATTGCATATATATGTGTTAGCATACGGTATTTGTCTTTCTTTTTCTGACTTACTTCACTTTGTATGACAGACTCTAGGTCCATCCACCTCATTAAAAATAGCTCAATTTCATTTCCTTTTATGGCTGAGTAATATTCCGTTGTATATATGTGCCACATCTCCTTTATCCATTCATCCGATGATGGACACTTTACTTGTTTTCATCTCCGAGCTATTGTAAACAGAGCTGCAATGAACATTTTGGTACACGACTCTTTTTGAATTATGGTTTTCTCAGGGTATATGCCCAGTAGAGGGATTGCTGGGTCCTATGGTATTTCTATTAGTACTTTCTTAAGGAACCTCCACACTGTTCTCCAAATGGCTGTATCAATCCACATTCCCACCAGCAGTGCAAGAGTGTTCCCTTTTCTCCACACCCTCTACAGCATTTATGGTTTCTAGATTTTTTGATGATGGCCATTCTGACTGGTGTGAGATGATATCTCATTGTAGTTTTGATTTGCATTTCACTAATGATTAATGATGTTGAGCATACTTTCATGTGTTTGCTCGCAGTCTGTATATCTTCTTTGAAGAAATGTCTATTTAGGTCTTCTGCCCATTTTTGGATTGGGTTGTTTGTTTCTTTGTTATTGAGCTACATGAGCAGATTATAAATTTTGGAGATTAATCCTTTGTCAGTTGCTGTATTTGCAAATATCTTCTCCCATTCTGAGGGTTGTCTTTTGGTCTTGTTTATGGTTTCCTTTCCTGTGCAAAAGCTTTGAAATTTCATTAGGTCCCATTTGTTTATTTATGTTTTTATTTCCATTTCTCTAGGAGGTGGGTCAAAAAGGATCTTGCTGTGATTTATGTCATAGAGTGTTCTGCCTATGTTTCCCTCTAAGAGCTTGACAGTCTCTGGCGTTACATTTAGGTCTTTAATCCATTTTGAGCTTATTTCTGTGTATGGTGTTAGGGAGTGATCTAATCTCATACTTTTACCTGTACCTGTCCAGTTTTCCCAGCACCACTGATTGAAGAGGCTGTCCTTTCTCCACTGTACATTCCTGCCTCCATTATTAAAGATAATGTGACCATATGTGTGTGGATTAATCTCTGGGCTTTCTATCCTGTTCCATTGATCTATCTTTCTGTTTTTGTGCCAGTACGATACTGTCTTGATTACTGTAGCTTTGCAGTATAGTCTGAAGTCAGGGAGCCTAATTCCTCCAGCTCCATTTTTAGTTCTCAAGATTGGTTTGGCTATTTGGGATCTTTTGTGTTTCCATAAAAATTGTGAATTTTTTTGTCCTAGTTCTGTGAAAAATGCCAGTGGTTGTTTGATAGGAATGCATTGAATCTGTAGATTTCTTTAGGTAGTAGAGCCGTTTTCACAATGTTGATTCTTCCAATCCAAGAACATGGTATATCTCTCCATCTATTTGTATCACCTTTAATTTCCTTCATCAGTGTCTTATAATTTTCTGCATACAGGCCTTTTGTCTCCTTAGCTAGGTATATTCCTAGATATTTTATTCTTTTGTTGCAATGGTAAATAGGAGTGTTTTCTTGATTTCACTTTCAGATTTTTCATCATTAGTGTATAGGAATGCCAGAGATTTCTGTGCATTAATTTGAATTCTGCTACTTTACCAAATTCATTGATTACTTGTAGTAGTTTATGGGTAGCATCTTTAGGATTCTCAATGTGTAGTATCATTTCATCTGCAAACAGTGACAGCTTTACTTCTTCTTTTCTGATATGCATTCCTTTTATTTCCTTTTCTTCTCTGATTGCTGTGGCTAAAACTTCCAAAACTATGTTGAATAAGAGTGGTGAGAGTGGGCAACCTTGTCTTGTTCCTGATCTTAGTGGAAATGCTTTCAGTTTTTCACCATTGAGGACAATGTTGGCTGTGGGTTTGTCATATATGGCCTTTATTATGTTGAGGAAAGTTCCCGCTATGCCTACTTTTTGCAAGGTTTTTAACATAAATGGGTGTTGAATTTTGTCGAAAACTTTCTCTGCATCTATTGAGATGATCATATGTTTTTTCTCCTTCAATTTGTTAATATTGTGTATCACGTTGATTGATTTACGTATATTGAAGAATCCTTGCACACTCTTGGAATTAACCACACTTGTTCATGGTGTATGATCCTTTTTATGTGCTGTTGGATTCTGTTTGTTAGTATTTTGTTGAGCATTTTTGCATCTATGCTCATCAGTGATAGTTGCCTCTAGTTTTCTTTCTTTGTGACATCCTTGTCTGGTTTTGGTATCGAGGTGATGGTGGTCTCATAAAACAAGTTTGGGAGTGTTCCTCCCTCTGCTATATTTTGGAAGAGTTTGAGAAGGATAGGTGTCAACTCTTCTCTAAATGTTTGATAGAGTTCGCCTGTGAAGAAATCTGGTCCTGGGCTATTGTTTGTTGGAAGGTTTTTAATCACAGTTTCAGTTTCAGTGCTTGTTATTGGTCTGTTCATATTTTCTATTTCTTCCTGATTCAGTATTGGCAGCTTGTGCATTTCTAAGAATTTGTCTACATCTTCCAGGTTGTCCATTTTATTGGCATAGAGTTCCTTGTAGTAATCTCTCATGATCTTTTGTTTTTCTGCAGTGAAGGTTGTTAGTTCTCCTTTTTCATTTCTAATTTTACTGATTTGAATCTTCTCCATTTTTTTCTTGATGAATCTGGGTAATGGTTTATCAATTTTGTTTATCTTATCAAAGAACCAGCTTTTAGTTTTATTGATTTTTGCTATCATTTCCTTCATTTCTTCTTCATTTATTTCTGATCTGATATTTATGATTTCTTTCCTTCTGCTAACTGTGGAGGTTTTTTGTTCTTTTTTCTCTAATTGCTTTAGGTGTAAGCTTTGGTTGTTTATTCGAGATGTTTCCTGTTTCTTAAGGTAGGATTGTATTGTTATAAACTTCCCTCTTAGAACTGCTTTTGCTGCATCCCATAGGTTTTGGGTCATCGTGTCTCCATTTTCATTTGTTTCTAGGTATTTTTTGATTACCTCTTTGATTTCTTCAGTGTTCACTTCGTTATTAAGTAGTGTATTGTTTAGCCTCCAAGTGTTTGTATATTTTACAGATCTTTTCCTGTTATTGATATCCAGTCTCATAGTGTTGTGGTCGGAAAAGATACTTGATACAATTTCAATTTTCTCAAATTTACCAAGGCTTGATTTATGACCCAAGATATGTTCTATCCTGGAGAATGTTCCATGAGCACTTGAGAAAGATGTGTATTCTGTTGTTTTTGGATGGAATGTCCTGTAAATATCAATTAAGTCCATCTTGTTTAATGTATCATTTAAAGCTTGTGTTTCCTTATTTATTTTCATTTTGGCTTATCTGTCCATTGGTGAAAGTGGAGTGTTAAGTCCCCTAATATGAATGTGTTACTGTCTATTTCCCATTTCTTGGCTGTTAGTGTTTGCCTTATGTATTGAGTTGCTCCTATGTTGGGTGCATAAATATTTACAATTGTTATATCTTCTTCTAGGATCGATCCCTTGATCATTATGTAGTGTCCTTCTTTGTCTCTTCTAATAATCTTTAAAGTCTATTTTGTCTGATATGAGAATTGCTACTCCAGCTTTCTTTTGGTTTCCATTTGCATGGAATACATTTTTCCATCCCCTTACTTTCAGTCTGTATGTGTCTCTAGGTCTGAAGTGGGCCTCTTTTAGACAACATATATATGGGTCTTGTTTTTGTATTCATTCAGTCAGTCTGTGTCTTTGGGTGGGAACATTTAGTCCATTTATATTTAAGGTAATTATCAATATGTATGTTCCTATTCCCATTTTATTAATTATTTTGGGTTCATTATTTTAGGTCTTTTCCTTCTCTTGTGTTTCTTGCCTAGAGAAGTTCCTTTAGCATTTGTTGTAAAGCTGGTTTGGTGGTGCTCAACTCTCTCAGCTTTTGCTTGTCTGTAAAGGTTTTAATTTCTCCATCAAATCTGAATGAGATCCTTGCTGGGTAGAGTAATCTTGGTTGCAGGTTTTTCTCCTTCATCACTTTAAATATGTCCTGCCAGTCACTTCTGGCTTGCAGAGTTTCTGCTGAAAGATCAGCTGTTAACCTTATGGGCATTCCCTTGTGTGTTATTTGTTGCTTTTCCCTTGATGCTTTTAATATGTTTTCTTTGTATTTAATTTTTGACAGTTTGATTAATATGTGTCTTGGCATATTTCTCGTTGGATTTATCCTGTTTGGGACTCTGTGCTTTCTGGACTTGATTAAGTATTTCCTTTCCCGTATTAGGGAAGTTTTCAACTATAAACTCTTCAAATATTTTCTCAGTCCCTTTCTTTTTCTCTTCTTCTGGAACCCCTATAATTCGAATATTGGTGTGTTTAATGTTGTCCCAGAGTTCTCTGAGACTGTCCTCAGTTCTTTTCCTTCTTTTTCTTTATTCTGCTCTGCAGTAGTTATTTCCACTATTTTATCTTCCAGGTTGCTTATCCACTCTTCTGCCTCAGTTATTCTGCTATTGATCCCATCCAGAGTATTTTTAATTTTATTTATTTTGTTGTTCATTGTTGCTTGTTTACTCTTTAGTTCTTCTAAGTCCTGGTTAATTTTTTCTTGCATTTTGTCTATTCTATTTCCAAGATTTTGGATCATCTTTACTATCATTATTCTGAATTATTTTTCTGGCAGACTACCTATTTCCTCTTCATTTGTTAAGTCTGGTGGATTTTTATCTTGCTCCTTCATCTGCTGTGTGTTTTTCTGTCTTCTCATTTTGCTTATCTTACTGTGTTTGGGGTCTCATTTTTACAGGCTGCAGGTTCTTAGTTCCCATTGTTTTGGTGTCTTTCCCCAGTGGCTATAGGTAGTTCAGTGGGTTGTGTAGCCTTCCTGGTGGAGGAGACTAGTGCCTGTGTTCTGGTGGATGAGGCTGGATCTTTTCTCTCTGGTGGGCAGGTCCACATCTGGTGGTGTGTTTTGGGGTATCTGTGGACTTACTATGATTTTATTCAGCCTCTCTGCTAATTGGTGTGGTTTTGCCCCTGTCTTGCTAGTTGTTTGGCATAGCGTGTCCCCCACTGTAGCTTGCTGGTCCTTGAGTGAAGCTCTGTGCTGGTGTTGAGATGGAGATCTCTGGGAGATTTTCGCCATTTGATATTATGTGGAGTTGGGACGTCTCTTTTGGACCAGTGTCCTGAAGTTGGCTCTCCCACTTCAGAGGCAAAGCACTGACTCCTGGCTGCAACACCAAGAGCCTTTCATCCACACGGCTCAGAATAAAAGGGAGAAAAACAGAAGGAATGAAAGAAAGAAAGAAAAAAGAAAGAAGGAAAGAAAGATAGAAAGGAAGAAAGAAAAAAAGAAGGAAAGAAAGGGGGGAAGGAGGGAGGGAGGGAGGAAGGAAGGAAGAAAGGAAGGAAGGAAGGAAGGGGGAAGGGAAAGAAAGAAAGAAAGAAAGAATGAAAATAAAATAAAAGAAATATAAAATTAAATAAAGTTAGTAAAATAAAAACTAATTATTAAGAAAAAAATAGTTTTTAAAAAGATAAAAACAATGGACGGATAGAACCCTAGGACAAATGGTGGAAGCAAAGCTATACAGACAAAATCTCACACAGAAGCATACACATACACACTCACAAAAAGAGGAAAAGGAGAAAAAATAATAAACCTTGCTCTCAAAGTCCACCTCCTCAATTTGGGATGATTCATTTTCTATTCATGTATTCCACAGATGCAGGGTACATCAATTTCATTGTGGAGCTTTAATCCGCTGCTTCTGTGGCTGCTGGGAGAGATTTCCCTTTCTCTTCTTTGTTATCACAGCTCCCAGGGGCTCAGCTTTAGATTTGGCCCCGTCTCTGCGTGTAGTTCGCCGGAGGGCGTCTGTTCTTCACTCAGACAGGATGGGGTTAAAGGAGCAGCTGCTTCGGGGGCTCTGGCTCACTCAGGCCGGGGGGAGGGAGGGGTGCAGATGCGGTGTGAGCCTGCAACAGCAGCGGCCGCCAAGACGTTGCACCAGCCTGAGGCGCACCGTGCGTTCTCCTGGGGAAGTTATTCCTGGATCCCGGAACCCTGGCAGTGGCGGGCTTCACAGGCTCCCCGGAAGAGGGGTGTGGATAGTGACCTGTGCTCGCACACAGGCTTCTTGGTGGCAGCAGCAGCAGCCTTAGCGTCTCATGCCTGTCTCTGGGGTCCGTGCTTTTAGCCTTGGCTCATGCCCGTCTCTGGAGCTCCTATAAGCAGCACTCTTAATCCCCTCTCCTCGCGCACCAGGAAACAAAAAGGGAAGAAAAAGTCTCTTGCCTCTTCTGCAGGTCCAGACTTTTCCCCGGACTTCCTCCTGGCTAGCTGTGGTGCACAAACCCCCTGCAGGCTGTGTTCATGCTGCCAACCCCAGTCGTCTCCCTGTGCTCCGACCGAAGCCCGAGCCTCAGCTTCCAGCCCCGCCCTCCCTGGCAGGTGAGCAGACAAGCGTCTCGGGCTGGTGAGTGCCGGTCCGCACCGATCATCTGTGCGGGAATCTCTCCGGTTTGCCCTCTGCACCCCTGTTGCTGTGCTCTCCTCCGCGGCTCTGTATCTTTCCCTCTCTGACACCCGCAGTCTCTGCCCACGTAGGGGCTTCGTAGTGTGTGGAAACGTTTCCTCCTTCACAGCTCCCTCCCACTGATGCAGGTCACGTCCCTATCCTTTTGTCTCTGTTTATTCTTTTTTCTTTTGCCCTACCTAGGTACGTGGGGACTTTCTTGCCATTTGGGAGGTCTGAGGTCGTCTGCCAGTGTTCAGTAGGTGTTCTGTAGGAGTTGTTCCACGTGTAGATGTATTTCTGGTGTATCTGTAGGGAGGAAGGTGATCTCTGCATCTTAGTCTTCCGCCATCTTCAGGACTTCTTCACATGTTCTTGATTTAAATTTTTTTATTGCAGTATGGTTGACTTACAACAGTCTATTAGTTTCAGGTATACAGCATAGTAATTTAGTTATTTTTTTCTGCTTATAATCCATTGTAGTTTATTACAAGATATTGAATATAATTCCCTGTGCTATACAGTAAATCCTTATTCCTTATCTATTTTATGTATAGTAGTTTGTATCTATTAATCCTATACTCCTAATTTGTCTCTCCTCCACTTCCTCACCCCTTTGATAAACGTAAGTTTATTTTCTATGTCTGTGAGTCTGTTTCTGTTTTGTATATAGATTCATCTGTATTATTTTTTAGATTTCTCATATAAGTGATATTACCTAGTGTTTGTCTTTCTCTGACTTACTTCAGCAAGTATAATATTCTCTAGGTCCATCCATGTTGTTGCAAATGACAATACTTCATTCTATTTTATGACTGAGTAATATTCCATTGTATATATGTGTGTGTGTGTGTCTGCATGTGTGTGTATTATATCTCCTTAAGCCAATCATATATTTATGAGCAGTTGGGTTGTTGCCATGTTTTGGCTATTGTAAACACTGCTGCAATGAAGATTGGGGTACATGTATCTTTTTGAATTAGAGTTTGGACTTTTTCTAGATATATACCCAGGGGTGGGATTGCTGGATCATATGGTAGCTCTCTCTACTTTATTTTTTTTAAGGAACCTCTATACTGTTTTCCATGGTGGCTGCACCAATTTACATAACCACTAATAGTGTAAGAGTGTTCCCTTTTCTCTACACCCTTTCACGCATTTATTATTTGTAGACTTTTTGATGAAAGCCATTCTGAATGGAGTGTGGTGATACCTCATTGTGGTTTTGATTTGCATTTATGTAATAATTAGCAATGTTGAGTGCTTTTTCATCTGTCTGTCAGCCATCTATATGTCTTCTCTGGGAAAATTTATATCAGGTCTTTGTTCATTTTTAATTGGGTTGTTTGTTTCTTTGATATTGAGTTATATGAGATGTTTACATATTTTGGGTATTAACCCCTTGTCGGTTGCATCATTTGCAAATATTTTCTGCCATTCTGTATGTTGTGTATTAGTTTTGTGGATGATTTCTATTGCTGTGTGAAGGCTTTTAAGTTTAATTAGCTGCCATTTATTTACTTTTGCTTTTATTTCTTTTGACTTAGGATACAGATCCCCAAAATATTACTATAATTTATGTCAAATACTGTTTTGCCTATGTTCTCTTCTAGGAGTTTTATGGTAATATATTTTATATTAAGGTCTTTAAACAATTTTGAATTTTTTATATGGTGTGCAGGAGTTTTCTAATTTCATTTATTTACGTGTAGCTGTCCAGGTTTCCCAACACCACTTGTTGAAGAGACTGTCTTTTTTCAATTGTATATTCTTTCCTTCTTTGTCACAGATTAATTGATCGTAGGTGTGTGTGTTTATTTCTGGACTCTCTATTTTGTTCCGTTGATCTATATGTCTGTTTCTGTGCCAATACCATGCTGTTTTGATTACTGTAACTTTGTAGTATAGCTTGACATCTGTAAGGGTTATACTTCCAACTTTGTTCCTTTTCCTAAGGATTTTGTAAGCAATTCTGGGTCTTTTGTGGTTCCATATAAATTTTAGGATTATTTGTTCTAGTTCTCTGAAAAATGTCATGGGTATTTTGATAGTGATTCCATTAAACCTGTATGTAGCTTTGGTTAGTATGGCCATTTTAATATTAATTCTTCTAATGCAAGAGCACTGGCTGTCTTTTTATTTCTTTGAATCATCTTCAAATTCCTTTTTATAGTTTTATAGTTTTAGTGTATAATTCTTCCAACTCCTTCGTTAAGTTTATTCCTAGGTATTTTACTTCTTTTTGATGAGACTTTAAACAGGATTTCTTTAACTTTCTATTTCTTATATTACATTATTAATGTAAAGAAATGCAATAGATTTCAGTATACTGATGTTGTATTCTGCTACCTTGCTGAATTCATTTACTAGTTCTAATTGTTTTTGTGTGGAGAATTTGGGGTTCTCTGTATAGAGTAACATCTCATCTGAAAATACTGGTAGTTTTACCTATTCCCTTCTGATTTGGATATATTTTATTTCTTTTCCTTGTCCTATCTATGTGGCTAGGACTTCCAATAGTATGGTGAATAGAACTGTTTACAGTGGGCCTTTTTGTCTTGTTCCTGAATTTGGTGAGAAGGCTTTCAGTTTTTCACCATTCAGTATTATGCCGGCACTGGGTTTGTCATAAATGGCCTTTATTATGTTGAGTTATGTTTCCACTCTACCCACTTTCATTAGAGTTTTTTTTTTTTATCATGAATAGATGTTGAATTTTGTCAAATGGTTTTTATGCATGTATTGAAATGATTATGTGGTTTTTATCTTTTGTTAATGTGTGTATCACATTGATTTGTGTAGGTTGAACCATCCTTGAGACACTGGAATGAATTCAACTTGATCACAGTGTATGATGCTTTTTATGTATTGTTGGATTCGGTTTGATAATATTTTGCTGAAGGTTTTGCATATATATTCATCAAATATATACATATATTTTAACATCTTTATTGAAGTATAATTGCTTTACAATGCTGTGTTAGTTTCTGCTTTATAACAAAGTGAATCACTTATACATATACATATATCCCAATATCTCTTCCCTCTTGCATCTCCCTCCCTCCCACCATCCCAATCCCACCACTCTAGGTGGTCACAAAGCACCGAGCTGATCTCCCTGTGCTATTCAGCTGCTTCCCACTAGCTATTAGTTTTACATTTGGTAGTGTATATATGTCCATGCCACTCTCTCACTTTGTGCCAGCTTACACTTCCCCATCCCCGTCTCTTGCAGTCCATTCTCTAGTAGGTCAGCATCTTTATTCCTGTCTTGCCCCTAGGTTTTTCATGACCATTTTTTGTTTTGTTTTTTAGATTCCATATATATGTGTTAGCATACAGTATTGTATGTATGCATTATTTTTCTCTTTCTGACTTACTTCACTCTGTATGACAGACTCTAGGTCCATCCACCTCACTACAAATAACTCAATTGTGTTTCATTTCATGGCTGAGTAATATTCAATTATATCCACGTACCACATCTTCTTTATCCATTCATCTGTCAATGGACACTTAGGTTGCTTCCATGTCCTGGCTGTTGTAAATAGAGCTGCAATGAACATTGTGGTACATGACACTTTCTGAATTATGGTTTTCTCAGGGTATATACCCAGTAGTGGGATTGCTGGGTCATATGGTAGTTCTATTTTTAGTTTTTTAAGGAAGCTCCATACTGTTCTCCATAGTGGCTGTACCAGTTTACATTCCCACCAACAGTGCAAGAGGGTTCCCTTTTCTCCACACCCTCTCCAACATTTATTGTTTGTAGATTTTTTGATGATGGTGATTCTGATCAGTGTGAGAAGATATCTCATTGTAGTTTTGATTTGCATTTCTCTAATGATTAAAGAGATTGAGCATTCTTTCATGTGATTGTTGGCAATCTGTATATCTTCTTTGGAGAATCCCTGTTCAAGTCTTCTGCCCATTTTTGGACTGGGTTGTTTGTTTTTTTGATATTGAGCTGCATGAGCTGCTTGTAAATTTTGAGATTAATCCCTTGTCACTTGCTTCACTGACAAATATGTTCTCCCATTCTGAGGGTTGTCTTTTAGTCTTGGTTATGGTTTCCTTTGCTGTGCTAAAGCTTTGAAGTTTCATTAGGACCCATTTGTTCATTTCTTTTAAAATTTCCATTTCTCTAGGAGGTGGGGTAAAAAGGATCTTGCTCTGATTTATGTCATAGAGTGTTCTGCCTATGTTTTCCTCTAAGAGTTTGATAGTTTCTGGCCTTACATTTAGGTCTTTAATCCATTTTGAGTTTATTTTTGTATATGGTGTAAGGGAGTGTTCTAATTTCATTCTTTTACATGTAGATGTCCAGTTTCCCAGCACCACTTATTAAAGAGTCTGTCTTTTCTCCACTGTATATTCTTGCCTCCTTTAAAAAGATAAGGTGACCATATGTGTGTGGATTTATCTCTGGGCTTTCTATCCTGTTCCATTGATCTATATTTCTTTTTTTGTGCCAGTCCCATACTGGCTTGATTACTGTAGCTTTGTAGTATAGTCTGAATTCAGGGAGCCTCAGTCCTCCAGCTCCATTTTTCTTTCTCAAGATTGCTTTGGCTATTCAGGGTCTTTTGTGTTTCCATACAAATTGTGAAATTTTTTGTCCTAGTTCTGTGAAAAATGCCAGTGGTGGTTTGATAGGGATTGCATTCAATCTATGGATTTCTTTGGTTAATATAGTCATTTTCACAATGTTGATTCTTCCCATCCAGGAACATGGTATATCTCTCCATTTGTTTGTATCATCTTTAATTTCTCTCATCAGTGTCTTATAATTTTCTGCATACAGGTCTCATCTCCTTAGGTAGGTTTATTCCTAGATATTTTACTGTTTCTTTTGCAGTGGTAAATGGGAGTGTTTTCTTGATTTCATTTTCAGACTTTTCATCATTAGTGTATAGGAATGCAAGAGATTACTGTGAGTTAATTTTTTATCCTGCTACTTTACCAAACTCATTGATTAGCTCTAATAATTTTTTGGTAGCATCTTTAAGACTCTCTGTGTATAGTTTCATGTCATCTGCAGACAGTGACAGTTTTACTTCTTCTTTTATGATTTGGATTCCTTCTATTTCTTTTTGTTTTCTGATTGCTGTGGCTAAAACTTCCAAAACTTATGTTGAATAAGAGTGGTGAGAATGGGCAAACTTTTCTTGTTCCTGATTTTAGTGGAAATGATTTAGTGTTTCAGCATTGAGAAGACGTTGGCTGTGTGCTTGTGATATATGGCCTTTATTATATTGAGGACAGTTCCCTCTATGCCTACTTTCTGGAGCATTCTTTTTTATCATAAATGGGTGTTGAATTTTGTCGAAAGCTTTCTCGGCATCTATTGAGATGATCATATGTTTTTTTTCCTTCAATTTGTTAATATGGTGTATCACGTTGGTTGATTTGCATATATTGAAGAATCCTTGAGTTCCTGGGATAAACCCCACTTGATCATGGTGTTTGATCCTTTTAATGTGCTGTTGGATTCTGTTTGCTAGTATTCTGTTGAGGATTTTTGCATCTACATTCATCTGTGATATTGGCCTGTAGTTTTGTTTCTTTTTGACATCTTTGTCTGATTTGGTTTCAGGGTGATGGTGGCCTCATAGAATGAGTTTGGGAGTGTTCCTCCCTCTGGTATATTTTGGAAGAGTTTGAGGAGGGTAGGTGTTAGCTCTTCTCTAAATGTTTGATAGAATTCACCTGTGAAGCCATCTGGTCCTGAGCTTTTGTTTGTTGGAAGATTTTTAATCACAGTTTCAATTTTGGTTATTGTGATTGGTCTGTTCATATTTTTCTATTTCTTCCTGGTTCAGTCTCAGAAGATTGTAAATTTCTAAGAATTTGTCCATTTCTTCCAGGTTTTCCATTTTATTGGCATATAGTTGCTTGTAGGAATCTCTCATGATCCTTTGTATTTCTGTAGTGTCAGGTGTTACTTCTCCTTTATCATTTCTTTTTTTGTTTGTTTGTTTTGTGGTACGCGGGCCTCTCACTGTTGTGGCCTCTCCCGTTGTGGAACACAGGCTCCAGACGTGCAGGCTCAGTGGCCATGGCTCACATCATTTCTAATTCTATTGATTTGAGTCTTCTCCCTTCTTTTCTTGATGAGTCTGGCAAATGGTTTATCAATTTGTTTATCTTCTCAAAGAACCAGCTTTTAGTTTTCTTGATCTTTGCTATCATTTCCTTCATTTCTTTTTCATTTGTTTCTGATCTGATCTTTATTATTTCTTTCCTTTTGCTAACTTTGGTGTATTTTTGCTCTTCCTCTCATTGCTTTAGGTGTAAGTTTAAGTTGCTTATTTGAGATCTTTCTTGTTTCTTAAGGTAGGATTGTATTACTATAAACTTCCCTCTTGGAACTGCTTTTGCTGCATCTCATAGGCTTTGGGTCCTCGTGTTTTCATTGTCATTTGTTTCTATGTATTTTTGATTTCCTCCTTGATTATTTCAGTGATCACTTCATTATTAAGTAGTGTATTGTTTAGCATCCATACATTTGTATTTTTACAGATTTTTTCCTGTAATTGATATCTAGTCTCATAGTGTTGTGGTTGGAAAAGATACTTGATACAATTTCAATTTTCTTAAATTTACCAAGGATTCATTTGTAACTCAAGATATGGTCTGTCCTGGAAAATGTTCCATGAGCCCTTGAGAAGAAAGTGTGTTCTGTTGTTTTTGGAAGGAATGTCCTATAAATATCATTTAAGTCTATCTTATTTAATGTATCATTTAAAGCTTGTGTGTCCTTATTTATTTTCATTTTGCATGATCCATCGATTGGTGAAAGTGGGGTGATATGTCCACTACTATGACTGTGTTGCTGTCAGTTTTCCCTTTTATGGCTGTTAGTATTTGCCTTATGTATTGTGTGGTGCTCCTATACTCGGTGCATAAATATTTATAACTGTTATATCTTCTTCTTGGATTGACCCCTTGATCATTATGTAGTGTCCTTTGTCTCTTGTAATAGTCTTTGTTTTAAAGTTTATTTTGTCTGATATGAGAATTGCTACTCCAGCTTTCTTTTGATTTCCATTTGCATGGAATATCTTTTTACACCCCTCACTTTCGGTCTGTATGTGCCCCTAGGTCTGAAGTGGGTCTCTTGTAGACAGCATATATACAGGTCTTGATTTTGTATCCACTTTGTCATTCTATGTCTTTTGGTTGCAGGATTTTATCCCTTTACATTTAAGGTAATTATCGATATGTATGTTCCTATTACCATTTTCTTAATTTTCTTGGGTTTGTTACTGTAGGTCTTTTCCTTCTCTTTTGTTTCCTGCCTAGAAAAGTTCCTTTACCAGTTGCTGTAAAGCTGGTTCGGTGGTGCTGAATTGTCTTAGCTTTTGCTTGTCTGTAAAGCTTTTAATTTGTCTGTCAAATCTGAATGAGATCCTTGCTGGGTAGTCATCTTGGTTGCTGGTTTTTCCCCTTCATCACTTTAAGTAGGTCCTGCCCCTCCCTTTTACCTTGCAGATTTTCTGCTGAAAGATCAGCTGTTAACCTTATGGGGATTTCCTTGTGTGTTATTTGTTGTTTTCTCTCTTTCTCCTTTTAATATTTTTTCTTTGTATTTAACTTTTGATAGTTTGTTTAATATGTGTCTTGTTGTGTTTCTCCTTGGATTTATCTTGTATGGAATTCACTCTGTTTCCTTGATTTGATTAACTATTTCCTTTCCCATATTAGGGTAGTTTTCAACTGTAATCGCTTCAAATGTTTTCTCTGCCCTTTTATTTCTCTTCTCCTGGGAACCCTATGTTTCGAATGCTGGTGTGTTTAATGTTGTCCCAGAGGTCTCTGAGACTCTCCTCAATTATTTTCATTATTTTTTCTTTACTCTGCTCTGCAGTAGTTATTTCCACTATTTTATCTTGTAGGTCACTCACTTATCCATTCTTCTGCCTCAGATATTCTGTTACTGATCCCCTCTAGAGAATTTTAAATGTCATTTATTGTGTTGTTCATCACGTTTGTTTGCTCTTTAGTTCTAGGTCCTTTTTAAATGTTTAAATATTTTCTCCCTTCTATTTCTAAGATTTTGGATCATCTTTACTACCATTTTTCTGAATTCTTTTTCAGGTTGACTGCCTATTTCCTCTTCATTTGTTATGTCTGGTGGCTTTTTACCTTGATCCTTCATCTGCTGTGTGTTTCTCTGTCTTCTCATTTTTCTTAACTTACTGTGTTTGGGGTCTCGTTTTCACAGGCTGCAGGTTCATAGTTCCCGTTGTTTTTGGTGTCTTCCCCAGTGGCTAATGTTGCCTCAGTGGGTTGTGTAGGCGTCCTTGTGGAGGGGACTAGTGTCTGTGTTCTGGTGGATAAGGTTGGATCTTGTCTTTCTGGTGGGCAGCTCCATGTCTGGTGGTGTGTTTTGGGGTGACTGTGACCTTATGACTTTAGGCAGCCTCTCTGCTAATGGGTGCCTTTGTGTTCCTGTCTTGCTAGTTGTTTGACATAGGGTGTCCAGTGCTGGAACTTGCTGGTCATTGAGTGGAGCTGGGTCTTGGCATTGAGATGGAAATCTCTGGGAGATTTCGCTGTTTATGTGGAACTGAGTGGTCTGTGTTGGACCAATGTCCTGAACTTGACTCTCCCACGCCAGAGGCACAGCCCTGATGCCTGGGTGCAGCACCAAGAGCCTGTCATACACACTGCACAGAATAAATGTGAGAAAAAAAGAAAGAAGATAAAATAAAATAAAATAGTTATTAAAATAAAAATAATTATTAAATAAATATTTTAAACTAAAAAAAAAAATGGAAAGAAAGAAGAGAGCAACAAACCGAAAAACAAATCCACCTATGATAACAAGCACTAAAAAGTATAAGAAAAAAAAAAAAAACGGACAGCCAGAACGCTAGGACAAATGGTAAAAGCAAAGCTATACAGACAAAATCACACACAGGAGCATACACATACACACTCACAAAGAGTGAAAGTGGAAAAACATATATATATCATTGCTCCCAAAGTCCACCTGCTCAATTTGGGATAATTCATTGTCTATTCAGATATCCACAGATGCAGGGTACATCAAGTTGATTGTGGGGATTTAATCCGCTGCTCCTGAGGCTGCTGGGAGAAATTTCACTTTCTCTTCTTTTTTCGCACAGCTCCTGGATTTCAGCTTTGGATTTGGCCCCACCTCTATGTGTAGAGTCGCCTGAGGGCTTCTGTTCCTACTCTTACAGGACGAGGTTAAAGGAGTAGCTGATTAGGAGGCTCTCTCTCACTCAGGCTGGGAAGAGGGAAGGGTAAGGAATTGGGGCGAGCCTGCAGCAGCAGATCCAAGCGTGATGTTGCAACAGCCTGAGGCACACTGTGTGTTCTCCTAGGGAAGTTTTCCCTGGATCCTGGGACCCTCGCAGTGGCAGCCTGCAGAGGCTCCCGGGAGTAGAGCTGTGGATAGTGACCTGTGCTTGCACAAAGGCTTCTTGGTGGCTGCAACAGCAGCCTTAGCATCTCATGCCTGTCTCTGGGGTCCAGGCTGATAGCTGTGTCTCGTCCATCTCTGGAGCTCCTTTAAGCGGCACTTTTAATCCTCTCTCCTTATGCACCAGGAAACAAAGAGGCAAGTAAATGTTTCTTGCCTCTTCAGCAGCTCCAGACTTTTTCCCAGACTCCCTCCTGGATAGCTGTGGTGCACTAGTCCCCTTCAGGCTCTGTTCACACAGCCAACCCCAGTCCTCTCCCTGGGATCTGACCCAGAAGCCCGAGCCTCAGCTCCCATACCACATCTGTCCCAGTGGGTGAGCAGACAAGCCTCTTGGGCTGGTGAGTGCTGGTCAGCACTGATCCTCTGTGTGGGAATCTCTCTGCTTTGCCCTCCGCACCCCTGTTGCTGCACTCTCATCCATGGCTCCTAAGCTTCCCCGTCTGCCACCCACAGTCCCTGCCCGCAAAGAGCCTTGCTAGTGTGTGGAAACATTTCCTCCTTCACAGCTCCCTCCCAGAGGTGCAGGTCCCATCCCTATTCCTTTGTCTCTGTTTTTTCTTTTTTCTTTTGCCCTACCCAGGTGTGTGGGGAGTTTCTTGCCTTTTGGGAGGTCTGAGGTCTTCTGCCAGCGTTCAGTAGGTGTTCTGTAGGAGTTGTTTTACATGTAGATGTATTTGTAATGTATTTGTGGGGAGAAAGGTGATCTCCACATCTTACTCTTCCACCATGTTGAAGCTCCTACTATTCATCAAATATATTGGCCTATAATTGCCTTTTTTTGCAGTGTCTTTTTCTGGTTTTCATATCAGGGTGATGGTGGCTTCATAGAAAGAGTTTGGGAGTGTTTCCTCCTCTTCCATATTTTGCAATAGTTTGAGAAGAATAGGTGTAACTTCTTCTTTGTATATTTGGTAGAATTCCACAGTGAAGCCATCCAGTCCTGGAATTTTATTTGCAGATACTTTTATTATTATTATTATTATTACAGATTTTACTTCACTTCTGGTGATTGGTCTGTTCAAATTATGTTTCTTCTTGACTCAGTTTTAATAAGCTCTTTCTAGAAACTTGTCCATTTTTCCTAGGTTGTCAAATTTGTCAACATATAAATGTTCATATTATTCTCTTATTTTATTTTTTGCATTTCTGCGATATCCTTACTTATTTACTGTCTTTCATTTCTTATGTTGTTGGAGTCCTCTCTCTTTTCATCTTGGTGAGACTGGCTAGATATTTGTCAATTCTGTTTATCTTTCAAAAAACCAGGTCTTCATTTTATTGGTCTTTTCTATTGTTTTCTGATCTGTATTTCATTTATTTCTTCTCTGTTCTTTATTATTTCCTTCCTTCTGCTGTCTTTCAGTTTTGTTTGTTCTTATTTTCTAATTCTTTTAGGGTAGGTTAGAGTGTTTATTTGAAATTTTTCTTGTTACATGAGGAAGGCTTGTACCACTTTGAACTTCTGTCTTAGAACTGCTTTTGCTGCATCCCATAAATTTTGTAATGCTGTGTTTTCATATTCATTTGCCTCCAGGTATTTTTGATTTCTTCTTTGATTTCATCATTGACTCATTTGTTTCTAAGGAGCATATTGTTTAGTCTCCATGTGTTCATTCGTTTCCTGTTTTTCTTTCTGCGGTTGATTTCTAGTTTCATACCATTGTGGTGAGAAAAGGTGCTTTAAATAATTTCTGTCCTCCTAAACTTGTTGAGGCTTGTTTTGTGACTTTGTATGTGGTCTACCCAGAGAATGTTCCATGCTTGCTTGAATAGAATGTGTATTCTGTGTTTTGGAGATGTAGTGTCCTGTAGATATCAATTAGATTCAACTGGTCTACAGTATCATTTAGAAACTCTTATGACTTATTAATTTTCTGTCTGGATGATCTGCCTATTGATGTTGGCTAGATGTTAAATTCTCCTCCTATTATTGTATTATTGTTAATTTCTCCCTTTATGTCTGTTATTATTTGTTTATAAATTCAGGAGCTCCCATACTAGGTGCATATATGTTAACAATTGCAATACCCTCTTCTTGTATTGATCCCTTTATCATTTTATAGTGCACGCCTTTGTCTTTATGGACTTTGGTTTAAAGTTTATTTTGTCTCATATGAGTATTGCTACCCCTGCTCTTTTTTCATTTCCATTTGCATGATATATTTTTCCATACCTTCACTTTCAGTCTGTATGTGTAAGAGAACTACATTTTTAAACTCTCTTCACCCACATTTTGTGATTTTGATATCGTATTTTATATCTTTATGCTTATCATTTTACTGTTTATTGCTGTTATAATCACTTTTACAAATTTTTGTGATTTTTTACATCTATTGACTGGCTTAAGTGACCTTCAATCCTTTAATATATTTGTCTTTCATATTGTGATTTTTCCCTTTCCTATCAATTCTTGTTTCTTTTATATTTAGAGAAGACTCTTTAATATTTATTTCAGGGTGGTTCAGTACTGCTGAATTCTTTTAGTTTTTCCTGTCTGAGAAATCCTTTATCTCTCCTTCTATTCTAAATAATATTCTTACTTGGTATAGCACCCTATGTTGCAGGTTTTTCCTTTTCAGGGCTTTGTATATATCATGTCACTCCTTTCTGGCCTGCAAAGATTCTGCAGTGAAATTAGCTGATAACCTTATGGGGAAGACTTTGTAACTGACTGTTTTTTTCTTTCCACCTTTAGAATCATCTATCTTTAATTTTTGCAATTTTAACTATGATATGTCTTGATGTGGGTCTGTTTGGTTTCATCTTGTTTGGGACCTTCTGTGCTTCCTGTACCTGGATATCACTTTTCTTCTTTAAGTTTGGGATTTTTTAGCCATAATTTCTTCAAATACATTTTCGATCCCCTTCTCTCTCTTTTCTCTTTCTGGAACCCCTATTATGCATAGGTTGGTATGCTTTATATTATCACATAGATCTCATATGTTGCTTTCATTTTTTTTTTTTCCATTTGTCTTTCTGTCTGTTGCTCTAATTGGGTGATTTCCATTATTCTATCTTCCAGATCACTTATTTGTTCTTCTGCATTACTTACTCTGCTATTCATTGCTTCTAGACTGGATTTTATCTCAGCAATTGAGTTGACTACTTTTGATTGGTTCATCTTTATAGTTTCCAGTTCTTTGTTATAGTGATCAGCATTTCTATCAATAATCTTTCTTAATTCCTTTAGCATTCTTATTACCTCATTTTTTAACTAAGGGTCTAGTAGACTGGTGGGCTCTGTTTCATTATCCTTTCAGGGAATTTACCTTGTTCTTTTAAATGGGAGTAGTTCCTCTGCTTTTTATTTTATTTAACTTTCTTTGTCTCTATGAATTTAGGAGAAATTGTCTACTGTGGTCTTAAAGGGCTATATTTATGTGGAATCATCCCTGGGTAGACTGAGTCCAATATATATATATATTTTTTTTTTTTTTTTGTGGTACGCAGACCTCTCACTGCTGTGGCCTCTCCCGTTGTGGAGCACAGGCTCCGGACGTGCAGGCTCAGTGGCCATGGCTCACAGGCCCAGTCACTCTGTGGCATGTGGGATCTTCCCGGACCAGGGCATGAACCTGTGTCCCCTGCATTGGCAGGCAGACTCTCATCCAGTGCACCACCAGGGAAGCCCTTAATCCAATATTTTTGATACAAGGACTGGTTTTAGTTTGGATGCCAGCCACATCTTTCCTCAAAGTATGCTGACTGTTATCTGCATGATAGGGAGTGTGATTGGTGTTTTGGTGTCCAGAGTCTGCTTTGAATGTTGGATGAGCCTCTTCTTTGGCTCTCATGGCCCTATTGTGGGCAAGGTATTCTCTCCATTTGTTGAATTAGAAGCCCTGAGGGTTAGATTTGATCAGGCTCCATTACCCTTGAGTGCCTGCCCCGTCCCAAGGGAGGTGATTGTTGCAAGATGTGAGGTCAGTGTGCTCACAGAGAACCTATTTGCCACCTGTATAGGTGTCCACAGTTCCACTCAGATGCAGCCCAAAGTCATGTCACTTTTTCTGTTGTGTTTGTACCAGACCTACTGCAAAGTTGTGGTGTGGAATAGCCTGGGGCTGGGATTTGGCATGTTGAGGCTGCATAAATTGAGGTAATTGCATTGCCACCTGGGATTGGGGCTGCCTCTGTGGCAGTCTTCTCCCAGGACCTTTCTGCCCCAGATGTAGTACTAAATTGCAATATGAAGTGGGCAGATCCAGGGCACTCTCCCTGAGAGATGAACCATAACTCCTCAGGGTACTGACAATGGCTATTGCCACCCCACCCAGACCACACCCCAGGCCCTCCCAGCTATTTCTGCATACCTAAATGTGTCCTTTCCCAGGGTCTGTCTGCCTAGGATTCAGTGCTTAGCTGCTATGTGTTCTTTTGGCTCCACCCTGTGTGTGCACTGACAATGGTCTCTGCAGCTCCTCCCAGATCACACCCCAGGCACCCTGGTCTCTCTCTGTATAGCTGGACTGAGTCCTTGCCCAGAGCTTACACCAGGCTGTGGTGTAGAGTGAGCTGGGCCAAGATGTTTGTTTCTTAGGATTGGGAAGTGTAGCGAGGCAGCCACTGTCAGTGTACAGCTCTGTCTGCAAGCCAGCATACACATATTCCCCATGTGTAGAGTCTAGGCTTCTTCAGCTCTTTTGTCTGTCTCAGTGGATTTCCCAGCAGACAAGGGGACTGGTCTCCTCCATGCAGGACCCCAGAACTGGGATGCTTATTTTGGCTTCACCTGCTAGCTCCCCAGGTCAAAGATTTATCCCATAGACCTTCTATTCCTTCTGGATCCCTCCCAGGGGCACAGGTCTCGACCTGATGCCATTTTGTCCATCCTCCTGGTTGTACAGGAGTTCTTTTGCCAGTTTCCAGTTAGTTTTCCATGAAAATTGTTCTACATGTAGGTGTATTTTTGATGTGTTTGTGGGGTGTTTGAGGTGAGCTGTAAGTCCTCTTACTCCACCATATTGATCCCCTTCCCTCAGCAAACAATTTTTAATCCAGTTTTTATTTTGCCTGTATTTTTTGGATCCTGTCCTGTTGCCAATAGAGTAGTAAAACTGTATCTTTAATTTTTAATTGTAAAGCATCTTAAGTCATACCTTTTTAGAATAAGTAGGATATAAATAATAATTTTACTCAAATAACTTGCATTTAATAAATATTAAGATGTAATTTGGATTGGGATTTTTACTTAATAAATACATCCTATTGTTTTGCCATTGTACAGATTTGCATAATTTTGGTTTGTGTTAGTCTGCTCTAATTTCAAAACTTATCATCATCTGTATGACTACCTCCATCCTTTCCAGGATGGCAGTAATAGCTTCCAAAGAGGTATTCCTACTTCTATCCTATTCCCCTAGTCTTTTTAAAAATAATTTTAATTGTATTGATATACAGTTGATTTACAATTTTGTGTTAGTTACAGGTGTACAGGAAAGTGATTCAGTTGTGCATATACATATATTCATTCTTTTTTAGATTCTTTTCCATTGTAGGTCATAACAGAATATTGAGTAGAGTTCCCTGTGCTATACAGTATGTCCTTGTTGGTTATCTATCTTGTATATAGTGGTGTGTGTATGTTCATCCAAAGCTCCTGATTTATCTCTCCCGCCCACATTTCCCCTGTAGTAATCATAGGTTGTTTTCAATATCTGTAAAAAAGTGTCTGCTTTGTCAATTCATTTGTATCATTTTTAAAATTAGATTCCATATATGAGTGATATCATATATTTGTCTTTCTCTGTCTGACTTACTTCACTTAGTATGGTCATCTCCAGGTCTATCCATGTTGCTGCAAATGGCATTATTTCATGCTTTTTTATGGCTGAGTAATATTCCATTGTATATATGTACCATATCTTCTTTTTCCATTCCTCTGTCGATGGACATTTAGGTTGCTTCCATGTCTTGGCTATTCTTTTCGGATTATGTTTTTCCCTGGATATATGCCCAAGAGTGGGATTGCTGGATCATATGGTAGTTCTATTTTTAGTTTTTTAAGGAACTTCTGTACTCTTCTCCATAGTGACTGTACCAATTTATGTTCCCACCAACAGGGTAAGAGGGTTCACTTTTCTCCACACCTTTTCCAGGGTTAATTGTTTGTGGATTTTTTTATGTTGACCATTTTTACTGGTGATACCTCATTGTAGTTTTGATTTGCATTTCTCTGATAATTAGTGATGTTGAGCATCTTTTCATGTGCTTTTTGGCCATCTGTATGTCTTCTTTGGAGAAATATCTATTATGATATTCTGTCCATATTTTGATTTGGCTGTTTGTATTTTTGACATAGAGCTGCATGAGCTGTTTGTATATTTTGCAGATTAATCCCTTGTTGGTTCCTTCATGTGCAAATATATTCTCCCATTCTGTGGGTTGTCTTTTCATTTTGTTTATGGCTTCATTTGCTGTGCAGAAGCTTCTAAGTTTCATTAGGTCCCATTTGTTTATTTTTGTTTTTATTTTCATTACTCTAGGAGATGGAATGAAAAATTATCACTGCAATTTATGTCAAAGAAAATTCTGCCTAAGGTTTTCTCTAAGAGTTTTATAGTATCTGATCTTATATTGAGGTCTTTAATCCATTTTGAGTTTATTTTTGTGTGATGTTAGAGAATGTTCTAATTTCATTCTTTTATATGTAGCTGTCCAGTTTTCCCAGCACCACTTATTGAAGAGACAGTCCTTTCTCCATTGTATATTCTTACCTCCTTTGTAATAGATTAACTGAGCACAGGTGCATGGTTTATTTCTGGGCTTTCTATCCTGTTCCATTTATCTATATTTTTTGTTATTCTTTGTGCCAGTACCATTCTTTATTGATGACTGTGTCTTTGTAATATAGTCTGAAGTTAGGGAGCCTGATTCCTCCAGCTCCATTTTTCTTTCTCAAAATTGCTTTAGTTATTCAGTTCTTTTTGTGCCTCCTTACAAATTTTGAAATATTTTGTTCTAATTCTGTGAAAATTGTTATAGGTAATTTGATAGGGATTTCACTGAATCTGTAGATTGCCTTGGATAGTATAGTCATTGTGAAAATATTGATTCTTCCAATCCATGAACATGGTATATCTTTCCATCTGTTTGTGTCATCTTTGATTTCTTTCAAAAGTGTCTTATAGTTTTCAGAGTACAAGTTTTTTGTGTCCTTAAGTTGGTTTATTCCTAGGTATTTTATTCTTTCTGATGTGATGGTAAATGTAATTGTTTCCTTAATCTCCCTCTCTGATCTTTCATTGTTAGTGCATAAAAATACTCTTTTTTTTTCCACAAAGGAATCAATCAATCTTTTAAAGTTGTAAACAAGACTTTTCACTTCTTTTTCTTTTTAAACTCTGCACTTTAAGTCTTTTGCTTTTATAATGAAATGTAAACAGTATATCATGTCCCTAAGTGATCTAACCTTTACCTACCTCTCCTCTCTCATTTCATCCTACCTTCTCCCTCAGTTACTGTACTCCAACCATACAGGCTTCTTGTTTTTCCTCAAACACATCAAACTTGTTCTTGCCTTAGGGCCTTTGCACTTTATCTTCCCTTTGTCTGGACTGCTCTTAATCAAGATCTTTACTTGGAAAGCTCTTTTGTTATTCAGATATCACTTCTTTGCAGTAGCCTCCTCTGACAATCCAAAGTAGCTTTCAACTTTCTATCTCTGTTCCTTTTTATTGCCATTTATCATGACCTAGAAGTTTATCTGAGTATTTTATACGTGCATTGTCTGTCTTGCCTTTTTAAAATAAAAGTTTCTTGTGAGCAGTTACCTTGTCTGTCTCATTTTTTGTTGTGTCTAGTTATCTGCTGTAGAACAGTGCTTAGCACACTGTAGGCACTCAATAAAGAATGTTAAATAAATGATTACAGATAAGCCATGGGCTTTTGAATAATTCAAGAAAAGACAAATTTATTGCCTTATATTAGGTAGGGTGGAACTTATCATTTAATATCCAAACCAAAAGAGAGATCTCTAATTAGGCTAAAATGTAGTATTTGTAACACTGACAATGACGTAATAAAAGCCTTAAGCCAAAGATATGGCATACAAAGGCTTTAATTTGAAAACAAACCTCTTAATCTAAAAACACTCATTCTACTTCATTTTTGGATCTCTGTTTGATGTCCTGATGTTTATATTTTGTGAAAATCATCTCTCTAGGAAAATATCATATTAAATCTATTAAGTAATTAGAGTGAATTAAAATGGAGAATTACCTAATATTTTCTGAGCTAAAAACAACACTAAATCCCAAACTAGATATCCCTGTTCTTGTCTAATCATGAAAAACCAAAAGTTTGTGATAGAGAAGACTAGTCTAATGTGGTATTTTTTGCTGTTGACAATAGTACTGTCTCTTGTCTGGCACTCCACAAAATTTTCCTCAGCCTATTGTGTTCTTTGTCAGAGATAAAAGTTTAAGTTGGATCAGTTTCTCCTATCACATATTGTCAAGGATGTGTTCAAATGGCAACTTAGACTGGGCATTTGTTTGACATGGCCAAAATGGTTAGTTATTTTTGATGGCAAATGAAAAATTATGTACATCTGTACACACAGGACCTCCTAGCAGTTGTCAGAAAGAAATATATATGGCTGCTAGTTCTAGCCATTTCCTTTTCTGGTAGCCTAAGAAGCACCTGGAGTGACTTTCTCTACCTTATTCTAAAACATTTGATGACTAAGTGTTGTTGACATAATTGACTATGCCAATAATTTGTGATTGGAGTTGCTTAGAACCTCCCAAGGACTGATTCAATCCCAGAGGTCTTCAGAGGAGCTAGGCCACTTATTTTGCATTTATTATTGACTCTATAGAGCTAAAAAACCTCATGTTTTCCTTTCCCTTTCACCTACTTCTTTTTTTTTAAGCTGATATCTTCTACTCCTTTTCATTTGTTTATCTTTTTACCTTAACCTTTTTAAGATAAAGGTTTTCTTCTATGCTCTTCATTTAAACTTCTCCATAGGGCAGTGATCATGTAAATATAGTCAGTATTTTTTGAGCTCCTACAATGTGCCACGTATGTGGAGCAGCATGGTATTATTTTTGAATTGTGCTTCTCAGTGTCCGAGGAGGTTCCAAGGTATCATTTCAGAACCAACTTGAGAGTGGGTTGTAAGAGTTGAATGGAAGGGGAAACGTGTGGCTAAGTGGATGGAGTCTGAGCCACCAACTCTGTTGAATCAGAATAGGCCTATTTTTCTCTGTTTTATGCATTGGTCTTTTGTGTTAGACATTTTCTTGAAGAAAGGGATCCACTACTAAGGAAAAGAGGTGAAAATTAATGCTATTCTGCAAAGAGCAGGTTTGGGAATTGGAGCCAGACAAACCTTAGATGAAATTTTAGTTTAAACTCTCTGTGACCTAGAATCTCTCTGTATATCCTTAGGTGAACTTATTTAAACTCTAAGCCACAGAATCTTCATTTTTTAAGTTGGGGACAATAATAGTTATCTCACATAATTTCTCATGGATTAAATAAAATAAAATAAAATAAATAAAAGCATCTATAACAGCATCTGGCACACACTAGGAAGTTAATGCATATAAGTTATCTAAGTCCTATGGTGGAGAGAGAAAAAAAAGTAAGCCAATATTCTTATTCACAGAAAGCTTATATTCTAGGTAGAATGAACACATCAATATACCTGAGACAATTAAAATATAGTTCATTATTGTATGGGGACAACTATAAGAAAACCATTATTTCTAAAGAGATTGAGCCACATGAATTAAAATAATTAAAGAAAACTTCATGAATAAGGCATGCCTTAAATAAATTAGGTCTTTGGTTCTCAGCCATTCAGTATGCAGCTGAATCAGCTAAGGAGTTTTGAAAATAATTAGGCCCCAACTCAGATCAATTGAACCAGAATTTATAAAGTTCCTAGCACATAGTAAACTTTTAATAAATGGTAGTTGTTATTATTTGATTAACCTATTTTTGAATATGTTCAAAAGTAAAACCAGAGCACATTTGATTTGGACAGAACCAAAGCTACCTGGAAAAAAGTATCATTTTAGGTTTAGTTGCGCATTTGCAATTACAAACTTGTTCAATGACAAAATAACTATATTACTGAGAACTAACTATATGTGTGGATAATAATAATGTAGATGATGTAAGTAGTAAGAAAACATGCTATTTAAATGCATATAAATTATCTCCAATGTGCCAAAGGGCTTTCCTATAAAACCTTGTTCACTGGACAATTGTTTGAGTTCTAGAGTACATTATTTTATTGAATGTAAATTTAGGTCACATTTAGGATTCCCAGTGAATTCCCAGAAGTCAGTATAACTCATTATTTTTTGAATTATAGTACAAATACTAATGAGCATTCAGTTGATGAAATGCATTGTGGGAAAAGCATTTTTATCTTTAGCTTGGACAAGAAAAATAGCATGATCAGGAGCTTCTTGCCTAGTCCTCTTTTTCCTTTTGTTCTGTCACTTGTGAAGAATATCTTTGGCAGTGAGGAGAGAAGGAAAGAAGTAGTCCTGGATATTAAACTTGGTAAATATCTAACACTGGTTCAGAGAAATTACCTTCATATGTCAGTCATCCTTCATACGCTTTGCTTGACGAACTGAGTTCACTTCAAGATGGAAAAGTACAAGGTTGGGGCTCTGAAAATATTTTCTTATATTCTGTTCCATTGTAATAAGCTTGTCATCCAATACCTAAACACTAGTCCCAGTTAAATTTCATACAATGTGGCTTTAAGCAATTCACCTTACCTCCTTAATCTTTTGCTTCATTATCTGTGAAACCTAGATAATAATACCCGATTTTTGTGAAGATCAATCATTCAAGTATATGCTTTGGGACATTTGTAAATTCTTTATTTTTATATAGGCTTTATATACACTTTTATAAACTATAAAATCTTTGCCATATATATTACCATAGTAAATGCATACATGTATATATGCATGTATATATATGTTTATATATATGTTATATATATATCACAGACAAAATTAACCTAAATAAAATTCCATGACTTTTATGTCAATAAGTAATCATCCAGTGATGGTGGGAAGTTCAGGCAATAGATCCAGGCTGGAGGAGAATTTGTGTGCAAAAGGAATCTTAATATTGAACTTCATGTACCCAAAACATATAGCCAGTGCCCACTGCTTACAAATCTTCAGCTTCAGTGTGATTGATGGGCAGTAATCAAATTGATAAATCAATAAGAATTTGGACTGTTTGCTTTCAGATAGTACTTCACAGATGTTAGAGAACTGCTCAGGCCCAAATAGTGTTTCTTTGGTGTGGACCTCCCCCATTGTTCATGGCAATGAATCCTGCATGGTTAATTTAAGGACATATAACATCTGCCTTCAATGTAGAAGCTAGCAGCAAAAATGACACAGCATACAATGTGCCACAAAGCAGCCTATGCTTATTTTGTCATTTGGCATATAGTGGTGCTGGTAGACATATTTCCATTTCTCATTAGAGATAAGATACATAAAAGAATACTTATTCCTTCCATTTGTACAGAGTTTAGAGTTTTTGAAAGCCTTGCACGGGTTTTCTTCTTAATTTTACAAAAACAAATTTTTTTTGCAATACTTAAAAAATATGATAAAAGAGGAAATCTTATTTCGACTTTCAAAAAATGTACTTTGTGATTTTTTAAAAGAAAATTATCTTTAGGAATGTAATGCAACAAAGTCTTCAATACTTGAGAAAATTCTATTGATATGAGAAAATATTTTTTTAATGAAATGTAGTTCACATTTCAAAAAATAATTTAAATAATGTTAGGCTTATAGAGAGTTGCTGCATATCTTTCACTCAGCTTCTCCTGATGATGACATCTTACATAACCCTGCTACAACCATCAAATCTAAGAAATTAACATTAGTAATTTAACTAAATTACAGACTTTATTAGGATTTTCCAGTTTTTCCATTTATATAATTTATCTGTTCCAGGATTCTTTCCATAATGTACTTAATTATCATGTCTCCTTAGTCTCCTCTGGTCTGTGATAATTTGTCATTCTTTTCTTATTTTTCATAAACTTGATGATCACTAGAAGTACTAATCACATATTTTGAAGAATATTCCTCAACCTGGGATTGTGTTATGTTTTCTTATAACTAGATTGAGGTTATGTATTTTGGGCAAGAATGCCACAGAAATGATACCGTGCCATTCTCAGTGCATGATATCAGTAGGTATATGAAGTTACTATGTCTTATTAGTGGTGATGTTAAATTTAATCACATGATTAAGTTGATGTCAGCCAGGTTTCTCCACTGTAAAGTGACTCTTTCCCCTTTTGTAATTAGTAAATATGTTTGGAGAAATATTTTGAGGTTATGCTAATATCTTGTTTCTTTTAAATGTTTGCTCACTAACTTTAATATTTATTTACAATATTTCCTACTCAGATGTTCTGATGGTGATTTTGTGTTTCTCATTTTGGAGGGAGGGAGACACAAGAGGGAAGAGATATGGGGATATATGTATATGTATAGCTGATTCACTTTGTTATAAAGCAGAAACTAACACACCATTGTAAAGCAATTATACTCCAATAATAAAAATTGAAGTAATTCTTTAAAAAAGGTTGTATTTTTCTCTCATTCCTTTATTTATCTAATCATTTGTTTATATCACTATGAATTTAATAGATATTTATTCTTTGCGTTATAATCTAATGTTATCACTATTTATTTTGTTGTTCAAACTCTTCCAGCTTTGGTCATTGGGAGCTCTTTCAGATCAGCTTGTCTTTTTAACATGGCCCTTCATTTTTGTTGTTATTATTATACTTGATGAGCATTTCCTTACTATATGAGACAACAAGATGCTCCAGGCTCATCTTGTATTTTCCTTACCCTCAGTCCTGAAATCAACCACATCATCAAGGAGCCTTGGTTCCTTTTATTGGGGAATGTTTGGAAATCAAGATCTGGGTGCTCAATATGCTTATTACTACTTTGAGTGCCATTGCTTCTAGACCCTCTCAGTGGACAGAGCTAGGAAATATAGGTGTGCTTACTAACATGTATGTAAATACACACATCTATGTTTATCTCTGTATACATCTCTCTATATAGACATTAAAAAGCATGAGTTACTGATACATCTTACACCAAGGCATCACCAAACATTTTTTCATCTTATTTTGAAATAACAGAACTTATACCTTTTGGAAGTTTTCACTCATTAGGCACCTCCAATGTAATGGAGACCATGAAATTCCTTTTGACGTTCTTAAAGTACAAGTATTACTCATTAATCTTATTAATTTTCAAAACTCATTAATTTTCTAATCTAGAATGGAATGATAGCTATTGTTTCATTTGTTATATGACTCTGAAAGAAATTATTTAGGTTTTCCCCAGAAACTTCCTAGTCAATAATCTATTAATTTGGAGACAAAGACAGAAAAATTTGTAAAGTTGGATCTTATATTTCTAAAATGTAAATGAAGGGAAAATTATTCCATCTAATGTTCAGGAAAAGATCATCACTCCACTAAAATTAGATATCAGTTTTATTGTAAATTTCTGTCTCAAATTGTTGATGGCTAAATATTCTGCAGGAATTAAAAATTTTACCTTAAAACATAAAAGACAATGAGTCGCCCAGAAAGTAGTTTACAAATTTTCCCTGGGCCCTTTGAAAGCAACTAAGCATTCTTGAAAAGTAAGCATAAGGCCGCTGAAGGATAAAAGACACTCAATTTTTTAAAACTTTCAACACAAATAAATAGTTTGTGGAAAAAGAAACAAAGATAAGTCAGTTCTGTTTAGAATCACAATCACTGAATAAAAATTAATTAGACCAGTTTCCAATAACACTTTTTAAAATGTAGTATAGTTGATTTACAATACTCTGTTAGTTTCAGGTGTACAGCAAGTGATTTATATATGATATATGTATATTCAGATTATTTATATGTATATATATTTCAGGTTATTTTCCATTATAAGTTATTACAAGATATCAAATATAGTTCCCTGCGGTATACAGTAAATCTTTGTTGCTTATCTATTTTATGTATAGTGGTGTGTATCTGTTAATCCCATATTCCTAATTTATCTTCCCCCCCTCCTTTTCTCCTTTGGTAACCATAAGTTTTTTTCTATGTCTGCGAGTCTGTTTCTGTTTTGTATATAGATTAATTTGTATTATTTCTTAGATTCCACATATAAGTGATGTCACATAATATTTGTATTTCTCTGTCTGACTTACTTCATTCACTTAGTATAATATTCTCTAGGTCCATCCATGTTGGTGCAAATGGCAATATTTCATTATTTTATAAGGCTGAGTAATATTCCATTGTATATATACCACATCTTCTTAAGCCAGTTGTCTGTTAATGGGCACTTGAGTTGCTTCCATGTCTTGGCTATTGTAAGTAGTGCTGCTATGAACATTGGGGTGCATGCATCTTTTTGAATTAGAGTTTTCATCTATTCCACATATATGACCAGGGTTGGGATTGCTGGATCATATGGGAGCTCTGTTTTTAGCTTTTTTAAGGAAACTCTATACTGTTTTCCATAGTGGCTGCACCAATTTACAGTCACACCAACAGTGTAAGAGGGTTCCCTTTTCTCCACACCCTCTCCAGCATTTATTATTTGTAGACTTTTTGATGATAGCCATTCTGACCTGCGTGAGGTGATATCTCATTGTGGTTTTGATTTGCATTTCTCTAATCATTAGCGAGGTTGAGCATTTTTTCATGTGCCTGTTATCCATCTGTATGTCTTCTTTGGAGAAATATCTGTTTAGGTCTTCTGCCCATTTTCTGATCCCATAAATTCAGGCTCCTCCTATTGGTTACACTATACTTCTTATGTTTAACCTGTTGGTATCAGTGTAATATATTTTTATAAAAAGCACAAAAGCTTTATTTCCTTTCTTCAAAATCCTTGGATATAAGACTTAAACATGGGATTTAGGCTTCTTAGTTGAAAATAAGAGTGTGTAACACAGAAAACTTAATAGAGTTCTCAGAGAAAATATGTGCTATCCAGAGCTACATACAGACATCAAGTACCAAATTAATCCTGGTAATATCTGGTGAACTCAATCATATACATCATGTATATTTATGGGTTCACAGTACTTACGAACACATATGTCGCTTCTGTCAATAAAGACAGAATACTTAATAAAGACAATATGGTCAAGGAATGAACTAAATTCACTAGTATTGCTTTTAAAGGAATGCAGTCAAATTTCTGTTGAGCATTTTCATAGCTAACTACATTTCTTATACTTGTAACTCAAGCTTCCAAAACACCACCAGTTGGGAGGCAAAAAATAGGGCCATAATAAAGATAATAAAGCTGTAATTCTCTGAATATGACTCCACCTGCAATTTCAGGAGCACAAACTCAACTTTTAATGTTGTTTCCCAGCTACTTATGGACAACGTGAAGAATGACTTGCTGGTATCCATGAACTTAGTTTACTTGATTCCCACGTAGAATTCAAATTTTATTCTCTCTTGATTTACTTCATGTTCATTATGTCTACTGCCTAAGGCACCAGTGTCTCCATCCAAGGTGTTAATTTCCCAGGTTTTATTAAGTCTGCTGATATCTGGAAGTCAAAGATGCTGAATGTTGTTATCAGGTTATGTTGCCAATTCAGTAGTATTACCCCTACTACTGAATACATTGCCATTACCTTACAGTTTCTAATGACATACTGGGATTTTAATGAAATTACTTCTTTAAATTTTACCTTCTAAAATTTATTGACATATTTATTAATTAAATGAATGTTGAGAAGTACCAGGCACTACTTTAGACACTGGAGACACAGTATCTAACATAGTTTCTGCCCTCATGGAGCAACATACTAGCGGGGGAGACAGACATTAATAAAAGAAATACACAAATAAATTCCATATTACAAGTATGACAAAGACTGTGGAGAAGACTGGTGCTATGAGAGTGATACCAGTGGAAAGGAAATCAGAAAAATCTTCCTTGAGGAAGCGATATGAAGTCAAAGGAAGTGGAGGTGGTGGGTGAGGAAGAACACTTCAGAGATACTCCTCATCTTAGACTAATTGGAGGAAAATCTGAACAAGTCACCTGTTGCATATAAAATCGTCTCTCTCATCCTATGCTGGTTCATTGTCCTTAGTCAAAATTTTATGCCTTCTCTATCTCTTTCCTTGAGATAAGCCTTTTTTCCCAGTAGAACCTTCAGTACTTTATGAAAGCAGACAGAGTGTCAGTCTTAGCCATAAGTCTCCCATTGATGTATATCTGAATCCCAAATTGAACACAATGAGTTTCTCAAGGTGCAAACTATTACGATATACTGAAAAGAAATGAAAGATATCTACATTATTTGTTTATCTGCATTTAAAATATTTTACTCCACTTTATAATAGTGCTTTGGGATTTCCAAAGGACATGGTATTACTCATTCAAAGCATCAATACAAATTATAATAAAATCCAGTTTTTATTGTCTGTCTTTCTTTAAGGGCTGCATATAAGTCTCTAGAGAGCTACATGTCATTCTAGAATCAAAGATTTGTAATTGAGAGTTACTGAGTTGAACTCTCCCTATTGAGCCTAAGACAAAGCTGTTATGCATATCCAATTATGGAAGGAAGCTCATAGCTCATCTTCATTTCCCCCCTAATAATTTTTGAAATGCACCTCAGTCATACTGATACCTTGCAGTTGAAAAGAGTTACTTCTCTTAGCAGTTCTTGGCAGGAAAGTCTCCTGCCCTGAGAAAGATGGAATTGGATGCTCTTTGAATGGTTGGCTATTTCCCACTGACTTACTTCTTCCAGAATATCCATAACTTCAGTTAATCTTTTGCCACTGGAGAAATGATCCTTCTTTTTTTCTGTGAGAATTGAACTTTTGTGTTTAAACTTGTATCATAGATAATTGTAAAATAGAAGAGATATAATAACCCCTTCCTCATGTACTCAGCACAAAGCTTGAAACATTATCAACATTCTGATATTTTATTTCATTTATGGTTAGACTTTTTAAAAACTCAGATACTTATATTAGATTCTTTCATTTTAAATAATATCCTTCAATAGAAGTGAGTGTTCAGGTTTTATTATTCTTATTCCATAGCAGGGAAGCAGAGGTTAAATGACTTGCATAAGGTCATAGCATTATAGCAAAAATTAAATTATTAGAACTACAGATTCTTGATTCCATTTCTCTTTCTCTTCATTTTTTTTTAATCAGATAGCTTCTCTCTTCTAAGAAAAGAAGGCTGATTGCCTCTTTATAAATTTATGAAAACTCTCATTGCTCCTTGGAGAAAAATCATTTAATCTGTCAGATACAAGATCTTTATTTTTATAATAGCATCTCCTATGTCCAACACTTCAGGGGGTAAAATTGACTTTCTGAATTTAGTTTTTGTTTGATCAGTAAAATTTGTTACCAGTCTGTGACTAAGTTTTCTGCTTTCTTGGCTAACTTGAGCTCCATTTGATGAAACCTGACTCTAGAAATTTCATGCCCACACAATTACCTCCAGGTATGGGTTCAAATCTTCCAGTCCCTGTTTGAACTGGTCTCCTAAGACTCTCCAAGCCTGGCTTACATTTTTAGCTCCTAGTTGGGCTGGCTTCCTTGGTCTGCTTCAGCCTGACCTCCCAACACATTATACTTGGCTAGTTTTCTGGTCTACTGCTTGGACTGCCCTCTCAGGCTCTTCACTGAACTTCCCTGTAATTACCAGTGTTCACTTTGTAGTCTTGAATAATAACTGTAGTTCTGTCAACTCAGCCTCTGACATGTGTCAGGTTTATATTTTCAGTTTAAACGATGGTAGATCATAGGGACTAGTTAGTCCAAAAATGCCAACTGGAGAAAAAAATTCCATAAGTAAGTTATCGCTGTTAGTCTGAATCCTAGCCCTTACATCTCCTTGCTCTTAATAGTAGGAATCGCTTGGCCCATGGACTCATACCTGCCCTAATCCCTAATTGCAATCATGGGCAGAGACAGGAGGGAACTATAAAGCTTCATCGTGTATCATTTGCTATTTATCTGATCCCAATTTTTGGGCCCCAGTTTTGTTAACTGAACTATTGCCTGGGCTCTTGTTTTCATTTCCTATGTGTGAACCCTTGCTTTAATGCCCCTGTTCTTTTAGAACTGGAATCCTGATTCACTTCTTCTAGACTTCTTTCAAGTCTAGGGTTCTTGTCCCTGGATCCCATATGAATACTAGTTGAGACCTTGCTAGCTACTCACAGAATTTTCTTGATTTTATTACCTGGACTTTAGAATTCACAACAAATTGGATTCCCTTTTCTGCTCTGCTAGCTGTATTGGTTGGATTTAAATAATAATACTAATAAAAATGGATAACATTTATTGAGTGCTAACTATTTTCTAATGTCTAGCCTATGTACTTTCAAAGTATTAAATTATATATACCTCACAGCAAGCCTGAGATAAGTAATGTTATTTTGCCTGAACTTCCTGTTGTCTATGACCATATCCTTTGGGTACACATTCTGTTTCTACACTAGATTTTCTTAACACTTATAAGTGAGTCTGTCTCCTCTGTCCCAATCCCTCAACTACCATGTGTCTCATTAGTGGTTGGTCTAGCTTCATGTCTTTGCTGCTCTGAGCTTGTCCAAAATCATTCATTCAATCAGGCCATGGATAGCTATGTTCTGACATATGAACATGATCTCTGTTTTGTCTTTCTAGAATGATAACATAGCTAAGGGTTTGGTATCTCTGGTTAGACAGACTGAAATTCAAATCTTAGCTCTAGGATTTTCTAGCTGTATAATCTTGCACAGTTTTTAATTTATAAAATGAGATTAATAACAGTAATTATCTTCACAATGATATAATGAGAATGAAAAGAATTTTACATGTAAAGTATTTAGCATACACAAACTTGGTATATAGCAAGAGTTTAAAAGTGCTGGATAATATTAAACTCGAGTTCAGTGTTTTTATTGAACATTGAACTCCATCGGGTTGTGTTCTGTCTTTAATATTCCTGGTCTAACAAATGAAGCTGTCTGTGGAAAAGAGAAATTTATTTAAAAACAAAAAATACATTTTGCTTTTTTTTTTTGTGGTACGCGGGCCTCTCACTGTTGTGGCCCCTCCCGCTGCGGAGCACAGGCTCCGGACGCACAGACTCAGCGGCCATGGCTCACGGGTTCAGCCGCTCTGCGACATGTGGGATCTTCCCGGACTGGGGCACGAACCCGTGTCCCCCGCATCGGCAGGCAGACTCTCAACCACTGTGCCACCAGGGAAACCCACATTTTGCTTTTGACTAGAGAATTTTCTCTACCTAAAGAATTAAGGATTTTCCAAATAATAACCGCAGTCTCCACACACAGGTAATAATGCATTTAGGAGATAAAACAGTTCATTTAAATTGCAAAGAGTAAATATTTAAGACATTGATATGATTTGGGGAAAAGAAAAGCATTAGGATGATTAAAATAGAGTTTATAATCAATTAATGGAGTGTTTAGAATTCCCAGTGGAATTTTTCTCCTTAGTGGTTTCCATTTTTCTTAATTCCTGATTATCCCCAATTACTTAACACACTTATACTAAGAGCTTCTATATATGAAAGGCATTTGGGAAGTATCAGGATAGATGCTAAGAAGCATAATAAAGTCTATAGACTCAAGGAGCTTATCATCTAGAGCTATAAAATATGTAAACATGTGAAAAGCTAAAATAATACAAAAGAACAGAAATCTAGGAAAAGGTGAATTGCTATAAGGCAATGTGATTAATCACTTGTATCACAATGAGTAATAAAGGAAATAGGCTCCAGAGAAGTTCAGAAGAAGGCATATGCATTTGGGCTAAAGTGCCCTGGAAAAGTCTTTCTTGAGGGAGAAGGAATTGGAACTGGTTTTGAAGGGTAAGTAGGATTTGGACTGTCTCAAACATTTTTATTCTAAAAATAATCTACTCTGGTCTTCATATTAAGGTCCTAAAATGCTTTCAAAATTTCAAGGGAGTAGAGCAAGATCAAAGGGCTAAAGATTGGTAACTGTAGATCTGAAAACTCCAGTTTCTTACTACTCTTACTGAACAGCTGGTAGAAATTTTGTAATTTCAGTTTCCACATCTCCTTTCCCCACCCACTCAGAATTTCCCTAGGAATTTCCATCTATGAAGCACAATTCTATTTCTATGAAGCACAATTCTATTTCTCAGTCCTCATGAAAAATGTTTGGGCAAATGGTTGAAATTTAACAATGCCTCAGTCATCCTGATTGAAAAATGGGCAGCTGCTCTAATCCACAGAAATTTTGGTTCACAAGGGAAGTGGATAGTGTAAAATGTGTATAATGGTGACTATACATGCTCATTTGTTATTTCCATCATTGCTGACCACACATAGCTTGCCATTGCTCTCTCTTTTTCTACCCATTTATTTTAAGTTGCCTGAGTCAGATGCAAATTCCTCCCCTTTCTTCTCTTCCTTTGGCTCCAGATGCTGTTTACTAGGCTGGAAATATGTGGTGGGTTTGGTATAATATGAGAGCTCCTACGTTTGGATATTTACATCATGAAGATTGAAGCTTTTGTGTACTGCTGATCAGTTGGTTACTATGCTGTGGACACTCAGAGGTGAAAATCCTTCCATTTGGGCAAAGTTGCCATGAATTTATTCATTATCATTTTCAACTGAGAACAAATTAAAATCCAGGCTTGTACTGGCTTGAGCCCTGGCAAATGTACACTTTCTGCTCCCGTAACTCTCTTCACTGGCACCTGAAAATGAAACCAGTTAGTGGAAACAGTGCTTGTTATGTTAAATTAAACTTCTTGAGAGCTTTGAGAATTGAGACCTTTAGGTTTCATTTTAAATTCAGGGTGGGTTGCATAGCCCTCTAAATAACTCAAAGTTAAATTAGGTCAGTCCACTTTGTGAGAGATCACATATAGGCATAAGTATGATTTCAGATTTCCCATATACTGTTAATGAGGATCTGATTGCACATGAAAGTCACATCTGCCTCAATAGAAAAATTAATTCTATGTCCTGTAAGAAGTTGATTAATGACTCTGTTACCCTATACTCTAGCAAAAACCAGCACTGTATTAAAAAAAACTAATATTCAATTAAACATCTTAGCTTTCCTGAAATGAACTGATGTGAGACACTAATGGGTGACTGTCTTATAGGTTACATCCATTGGAATATAAGGAGAACATTGTACAGTACCTTTTTATTTAAACAATTGATGTTGATGTCTGTATTGTCATTAAAATGGATAAAAAAGGAAAATCTACAAATATCGTGTGTGTTTAATATAAACCAATGAAGAATTATTTGTTTGGATGTGAAGAATTTTAATAACAATAAACATCAATTTGTTGTGTTTGGCCATAATTTTAAAAGGTGTTGCTCTGAATGCGATAGTGAAGAAAATATATTTTGAAAGACTGTTTTTGTTATAAGTAAAGTTGAGAAATCATAAATTAAAACAATACTATCTTGGTTGGAATAAAAACATAATTTTTCAAGTAATATGATGTTGTTTTTCTCCCACAAGATACCAGATGTTTCATGTATATTCTTCTTTGTATGTTTAACTTTTTCTGAAAATGTACTTTGTGTGTAAGACAGAAATATATGCAGTGAGAGTGAAAAATACTGAAGTGCATATAACAGGGATTTGTAAGTAAAATTATTCCACCAGAAAAAATCAGGCAAAGCATTACTTAAAGGAGATTTTTATATCTGTCGACCTTAAATCCTATTCACTTTATATCTACCAGCCTTAAATCTTATTTGCCTGTAGAGTAGTGTTCAGTTTTTTCTCACATTTGCAATTCATCAATACTTTTTTCCTGAATCCAAGAGTTGCTTTTCCTTTGATTCTGCATGTGAAGCAATAGTTGGTATATTTGTAGTATTACAGCCATTTCTTGATTTGAACAGAATTTCATCAATGCTGTCTTTTTGAGGTGATGTAACATTTAGAGAAATGTACATGCCATAGAAGGCCAAGAACCCCATCACTTCTTTAGAGATATACAACAAATCTTCTTTTGGAAGCCCTCTTGCTTTGCTTGTGCACTTCTTGGTCAACTTTGTTTCCCTTAGGTATTTCCAAGAATACCTTTCCTCACTCTTTTTAAGTGCCTCCCATCCCCATCAAGTTACTGAAAAAAAAATCTGTCAACTGACTACCAGCACCTCTTTCTGTCAGATAAGAGTCAAAGATTTTTATATTCAAAATATCCCTTACTGTTAAAACTACCCTATGCTCTTGCTACTGATAAAACGTCACTGAGATGAAGGAATGAGAAATAACTTACTGACAACTGGTTCTGGCTAAACTGAGACAAGAAATCTAATTGCTTTGTTCAAAGTTAAGATTATCACATCTCCTCATTTGTGGCACTTAAAAATAGCCCAAATAAAACTAAGTTCCACCATGTATATATTGTTTAATGAAACAGCTTTTTGTTTTCTAAAAATTTCTAAAAAATAAAAACATTATTTTGTGATATTTTTGTCAAAAATGGATAACCTAACTTTTATTATTAGGAAACATTAGTCAAATGCAAAATGAGGGGAATTCCATAGCCTTTACTCTTCAAACATGTCAAGATCATGAAAGATGAAGACATACTGAGAAACTATTCTAGATTAAAGAATACTGAACATACATGATAATTAGTGCATCATGTGATCTAACATCAGCTCCTCAAGCAGAAAAAGGAAATTATTGGGACACTTAGAAGCATTTCAATAAAGTCTGTAGATGAGAATGCTGTATCAATGTTAATTTCCTGATTTTGATAATTGTAATGTGGTTATGTAATTTGCTAACTTTTGGGGAATCTGGGTCAAGGATATACAGGAATTCTTTGTAGTACTACTTTTGTATTTTTTTGTGTAAGTCTGAAATTATTTCAAAATCAGCAGTTAAAAAATAAAAATAAAGGGAACCTTCCTCACAAACATTTTAGAGTCAGGACAAGTGAATGAATACAAGTTGCTAATTTTCATGGCCAGGCTCTCCAAAGGCTTGGAATCCCAAGCCTCCTTGAGGACTTCATTATTCTGTTATCTCACTTCTCTTTTCCAAATTTTGGCTAATGTTTAAACGAACCTCTCACATCTGCCTTCTTTCCATGTTAAGCCTTTTCCTCAAAGGGACATATAAAGCACCTATTTCCCAAGATTAGCTGGACAGAATGCTTTCCTACACTTAACATTTCAGGAAACAAGACCAAAAATCACCTCACCTCTCATAGACTGGATTTATATGGGACATCACTGTCCAACTCATATTACCTCTTTTCACCTCAAATATGTCTACCCACAGTTTTCAGTTCAAAGGAGCTAAGGAACAGTTTTAAGATAAAGAATGGTAGGAGAAGTGATTAATTCCATCAGATTAAAGTAGTGAGTCCTCTAGTAATCTCCCTTTTATTTGCATGAAAGTTAGGTTTTCAGGTTGGTTCATATTGGGTTGTCTATCATCAAGCAGGTAAAACTATATGTGAAGAAAAGGTTGGGGAAGGCATGGCTTGGTGAATGATTACTACAAACACTAGTTTGTTCTTTTCTGGCTGAGAAGAATGGCAAATATTCTTAGACCCTCCTCCACTTTTTTTTTTTTTTGTAACTCAATAAGAGAATAAAGGAACAAACAAACAGAAACACTTGTGTAGATAAAAACAAATTTCTTTGGGGGAGTTCCTTTACTGTTTTTGTAGTTTGGCAGCTCTCAACATCTCAAAATATCATCTCACCCAAACTGTTGAAAGACAGAAACCTTTTGATTTCCCCCTGGAGACTCTGAGACTGAAAATGAAAACTTTGTAGTCCTAGTTCCATTTCAGACAATACAACCTTGTATATTCTACTTGGCAGAAACATGTAATTACTGAGAAGTTAATTCAATAAGTTTTATTATTCTAACTTACTTTCAAAGGAGAAAAACAAATCTTTTCTCTTTGTTACCAATCTTAAGAGAATAAACATCACATTCTGTGCGTCATTAATAATGCAAATTAATTTTTGTTTCACATAAGACTACAATTAGAAGTGAATATTTAATGTCCAGGTCAGAAAAGCAAATCTTACACCCCAAGAACAATGCTTGCAAGCTGCAGGACACTACTCTGAGAAAGACTGCAGGTACTGCCATTTTTATTTAACCTTTCTTGGCTTTTCCTCACTATCGATGGATTACTTCATAATTATTCATTAAAGAATAATATATTCTTATACTCTTTCTCCCTCAATCTTTAGAGTTGTTGATAGCATTAAATAGTATACATTTAACACTATCAAATATAAGTGAATATGTATGTAAGTACAACATCTGAACTTTTAATTTTATATAATTGCAACAATCTGAAAGATTCAGAGTGAAGTTGAGGAATTTATTTATTGACATCAGTTTTTAATACTTTAAAATATTTGTTAATCTACTGAAAATGTAAGTGTTTTCTTGAGCACTGGCAGCATTCTGTAGATGTGGTACTTGTATTTTACTAATAGGGTAAAACTATCTACAGGAAGAAGGTAAATCCCTTCTTGATGTGGTCATTAAAACAAAATCATTCTTTGTAGACTGAACTTCCCAGATTTTTTCTCCAACTTCACTTTTCACTAGGAATGGCATAGGAACATAGAAAGTAATTCATAAATGAAATAATCACTATGAGACATATAAAATATATAATCCCTATTAAAGATATGAAAATAAAATCTGCTAACCAGACACAATCACCAATTAAAAATTACTTTTGACAATGTTGAACTAAATTTTTAAAAAAACAAATGAGACCTAATTAAAGTAAAAGCTTTTGCACAGCTAAGGAAACCATCAACAAGATAAAAAGACAACCTACTGAATATTTGCAAATGATATAACTATTAAGGGGCTAATATCCAAGATATATAAACAGTTCTTACAACTCAACACCAAAAAAAAAAATAAACTCTATTAACTGTGGGCAGGAAACCTCAATAGACATTTTTCCAAAGAGGAAATGCAGATGACTAACAGGCATATATAAAGATGCTCAAAAGTGCTAATTATTAGGGAAAGACAAATCAAACTATGAGATATAATTTCACAATTGTCAGAATGGCTATCATAAAAAAAAAAAGCCCACATACTGGCAAGGATGTGGAGAAAAGGTAAACCTCACACACTGTTGTTGGGACTGTAAATTGGTATAGCCACTGTGGAAAACATTATGGAGGTTTCTTGAAAACTAAAAACAGAACTACCATATGACCCAGCAATTCCACTCCTGGGTATATATCTGAAAAACTTTAATTCAAAAAGATACATACACCCCAATGTTCATAGCAGCATTATTTACAATTTGCAAGTTATGGAAGCAACCTAAGTGCCCATCAACAAATGAATTGATAAAGAAGAGGTGGTATATATGTAAAAATGGAATACTAATCAGCCATAAAAAAGGATGACATTTTGCCATTTGCAGCAACATGGATGGACTTAGAGGGTATTATGCTAAGTGAAATAGACAGAGAAAGAAAAATGCTATATGATATCACTTATATGTGGAATCTAAAAAACACAACAAAATAGCAAATATAACAAAAAAGAAGCTGACTCATAGATACAGAGAACAAACTAGTGGTTCCAAGTAGGGAGAGAGAAGGGGTAGGGGCAATACAAGAGTAGGGATTAAGAGGAAAAAACTATTAGGTATAAAATATGTTACACGGCATGGAGAATATAGTCAATATTCTATAACTTTAAATAGAGAATAAACTTAAAAATTGTGAATCAATATATTGTACACCTATAACTTATAAAATATTGTCCATCATCTATACTTCAATAAAAAAAGGGAAAAAGGAACAAAAGACATTTTGTTATGCAGTAGTTTCAATCTGCTGTTAAAAGTAATAACAATAAAAATTAAGCTCAAGAATGTCTCTTACAGGGGTCAACATTTAAATATATCCTCTGATCGGTTTTCAAGATGGTGGAGGAAAAGAGGGACATGGAGTTCATCTCTCTCTATAAATGCATCAAGATTACAGCTACATATGCAATAATACTCACAGAACACTGGCTGAACACTAGCAGAGGACTTTGGGCACTGGAAAGAGCTATAAAGATCCACACATAACTGGGTAGGATGAAAGAAAGAAGGGAGAAAGAAGAGGAGAGGAAGCGGGATGGTACCTGCACCCCAGGGGGAAAGCTGAAGCAGAGGAGAGGGTTACCACATCCAGGGAAGCCCCTTCACCAATAGGGAAATTGGTTGGGACAAAAGGGAAGCAAGTGAGACTGTCAGAAGAGGGTGAAACAGCCAGTCTGTGGCAGACAAGACAGAGTGAGAACTACACAGAAAGTCCATGCCATGGCCCTTTGTGCTCCCGACTGGGACATGTGTCTACCAGGGTGCACGAGGGCTGGGAGCTGGAATGTGGGGATAGGAGAGCAAACCCAGGGGGAGGACTACTGTTGGCTACAAGGAGACAGCCTGAGGGGATGGGAGGGAGGAAATCCGCAAATGAGAATGTCTGTGGAGGAAACCTGGACTGCCATGGAAACAAGGCACCACTGTTCAGCGATATGCAGAGGGTGAAGCCTCCATTCCAAGCTCTCTCTCTGCACGTGCCAGTCCCTCTTCCCCCAGGTGCTACAAAAGGGCCCACCAGGGCTGGCACTCATTAGCTTGCTGCTGGGCTCTAGAAAAATCCCCCACCAGGGCTGACCATCATAAGCCTGCTCTTAGGCACTAGAAAATGCTCCCACTAGGGCCAGATCTCTTGCATCTGTGGCTGTTGGCTTCCCCACACACCTGTCACTGCTGGGGCTCCCACGACCCAGACAGCTGAGCCATCCCCATGCCCTGTCCTGACTGGTGCAGACCTGAGTGCTCCAGGGCAGCCGTAGGAGCAGACTTCTGCTGGTGGCCCACACACAGAAGTGCGTCTAAAACCAGAGCTGAGCCCCAGGGGTGGGGCGACAAAGGAAAAGGAATGAAAATCTTTCCATCAGCTGCACAAGTAGCAAATTAAATCCCCTTGATTGGCTTGGCAGACCCTGCATTTATGGAATATCTGAATGGACAATGAGTGTTCCCAAAAATTAAACTGGTCTACCTCTGGCAACCAAGGACTTTAGAGGCAAGCACATGCAAGAATTGGGCCATATCAGAGGCTGAGCTGCCCCCACAGGGCCCACAGAGGGTCCAGAGACCAACCCAGAGGCACTGGAGGGCCTACTGGGGACATGGAGGTGAGCTGAGGCTCACAGAGTGGGCAAGTATAATGACAGCTGAGAACCCAGGGAAATATGATTATTACTATGATTTTTATTATGTTTTGATTCATTCTGTTGTTGGTTATCATTTTTATTATTATTATTTTATTTTTATTCAGTTTTTTTGGGTTTTTTTGGATTGCTTTGTTTTGTTACTTTTTAAAAATGTTTTAAATATATATTTTTTATTTTTTTATATTTCTATTTTTACTTTGCCTTTTCGTTGTTCTACTTTCTTTTTTTTTTTTTTCTTTGCCGTATGTGGGCCTCTCACTGTTGTGGCCTCTCCTGTCGCGGAGCACAGGCTCCGGACGTGCAGGCTCAGCAGCCATGGCTCACGGGCCCAGCCGCTCTGCAGCATGTGGGATCTTCCCGGACCGGGACACGAACCCGTGTCCCCTGCATCAGCAGGCAGACTCTCAACCACTGCGCCACCAGGGAAGCCCTCATCTATTTGTTAAATCATTTCTTTTTAACATCTTTACTGGAGAAAAATTGCTTTACAATGGCGTGTTACTTTCTGCTTTATAACAAAGTGAATCAGTTATACATATACATATGTTCCCATATCTCTTCCCTCTTGCATCTCCCTCCGTCCCACTCTCCCTATCCCACCCCTCTAGGTGGTCACAAAGCACCGAGCTGATCTCCCTGTGTTTTGCGGCGGCTTCCCACTAGCTATCTATTTTATGTTTGGTAGTGTATATATGTCCATGCCACTCTCTCACTTTGTCACAGCTTATCCTTCCCCTTCCACATATCCTCAAGTTCATTCTCTAGTAGGTCTGTGTCTTTATTCCCGTCTTGTCCCTAGGTTCTTCATGACATTTTTTTCCCCTTAGATTCCATATATATGTGTTAGCATACACTATTTGTTTTTCTCTTTCTGACTTACTTCACTCTGTATGACAGACTTAATGTCCATCCACCTCACTACAAATAACTCAATTTCATTTCTTTATATGGCTGAGTAATATTCCATTGTATATATGTGCAACATCTCCTTTATCCATTCATCTGCTGATGGACACTTAGGTTGCTTCCATGTCCTGGCTATTGTGAATAGAGCTGCAATGAACATTTTGATACATGAATTTTGAATTATGGTTTTCTCAGTGTATATGTCCAGTAGTGGGATTGCTGGGTCATATGGTAGTTCTATTTGTAGATTTATAAGGAACCTCCATACTGTTCTCCATAGTGGCTGTATCAATTTACATTCCCACCAACAGTGCAAGACGGTTCCCTTTTCTCCACACCCTGTCCAGCATTTATTGTTTATAGATTTTTGATGATGGACATTCTGACCAGTGTGAGATGATATTCATTTGTGGTTTTGATTTGCATTTCTCTAATGATTAATGATGTTGAGCATTCTTTCAGGTGTTTGTTGGCAATCTGTATATCTTCTTTAGAGAAATGTTTATTTAGGGCTTCTGCCCATTTTTGGATTGGGTTGTTTGTGTTTTTGATATTGAGCTGCATGAGCTGCTTGTAAATTTTAGAGATTAACACTTTGTCAGTTGCTTCATTTGCAAATATTTTCTCCCATTCTGAGGGTTGTCTTTTGGTCTTGTTTATGGTTTCCTTTGCTGTGCAAAAGCTTTTAAGTTCCATTAGGTCCCATTTGTTTATTTTTGTTTTTATTTCCATTTCTCTAGGAGGTGGGTCAAAAGAATTTTGCTGTGATTTATGTCATAGAGTGTTCTGCCTATGTTTTCCTCTAAGAGTTTGATAGTGTCTGGCCTTACATTTAGGTCTTTAATCCATTTTGAGTTTATTTTTGTGTATGGTGTTAGGAAGTGTTCTAATTTCATACTTTTACATGTACCTGTCCAGTTTTCCCAGCACCAATTATTGAAGAGGCTGTCTTTTCTCCACTGTATATTCTTGCCTCCTTTATCAAAGATAAGGTGACCATATGTATGTGGGTTGATCTCTGGGCTTTCTATCCTGTTCCACTGATCTATATTTCTGTTTTTGTGCCATTACCATACTGTCTTGATTACGGTAGCTTTGTAGTATAGTCTGAAGTCAGGAAGCCTGATTCCTCCAGCTCCGTTTTTTGTTCTCAGGATTGTTTTGGCTATTCGGGGTCTTTTGTGTTTCCATGCAAATTGTGAAATTTTTTGTTCTAGTTCTGTGAAAAATGAAAGTGGTAGTTTGATAGAGATTGCATTGAATCTGTAGATTGCTTTTGTTAGTATAATCATTTTCACAATATTGAGTCTTACAATCCAAGAATGTGGTATATCTCTCCATCTATTTATGTCATCTTTAATATCTTTCATCAGTGTATTATAATTTTCTGCATACAGGTCTTTTGTCTCCTTCGGTAGGTTTATTCCTAGACATTTTATTCTTTTCATTGCGATGGTAAGTGGCAGTGATTTCTTAATTTCATTTTCAGATTTTTCATCATTAGTGAATAGGCATGTCAGAGATTTCTGTACATTAATTTTGTATGCTGCTACTTTAATAAATTCATTGATTAGCTCTAGTAGTTTTCTGGTAGCATATTTAGGATTTTCTATGTATAGTATCATGTCATCTGCAAACAGTGATAGCTTTACTTCTTCTTTTCTGGTTTGGATTCCTTTTATGTCTTTTTCTTCTCTGACTGCTGTGGCTAAGATTTCCAGAACTATGTTGAATTATAATGGTGAGAGTGGGTAGCCTTGTCTTGCTCCTGATCTTAGTGGAAATAGTTTCAATTTTTCACCATTGAGGAAGATGTTGGCTGTGGGTTTGTCATATATGACCTTTATTATGTTGAGGAAAGTTCCCTCTGTGCCTACTTTTTGCAAGTTTTTTATCATAAATGGGTGTTGAATTTTGTCAAAAGCTTTCTTGCATCTATTGAGATGATCATATGTATTTTCTCCTTCAATTTGTTAATATCGTATATTACATTGATTGACTTTCATATATTGATGAATCCTTGCAATCCTGGGATAAACTTAACTTAATCATGGTGTATGATCCTTTTAATGTGCTGTTGGATTCTGTTTGCTAGTATTTTGTTGAGGATTTTTGCATCTATGTTCATCAGTGATATTGGCCTGCAGTTTTCCTTCTTTGTGATATCTTTGTCTGGTTTTGGTATCAGGGTGATGGTAGCCCTGTAGAATGAGTTTGGGAGTGATTCTCCCTGTGCTATATTTTGGAAGAGTTTGAGAAGGGTAGGTGTTAGCTCTTCTCTAAATGTTTGATAAAATTCTCCTGTAAAGCCATCTGGTCCCTGGCTTTTGTGTGTTAGAAGAATTTTAATTACAGTTTCAATTTCAGTGTTTGTGACTGGTCTGTTCATATTTTCTATTTCTTCCTGGTTCAGTCTCTGAAGGTTGTGCATTTCTAAGAATTTGTCCATTTCTTCCAGGTTTTCCATTTTATTGGCATAGACTTTTTTGTAGTAATCTCTCATGATTCTTTATATTTCTGCAGTGTCAATTGTTACTTCTCCTTTTTCATTTCTAATTCTATTGATTTGAGTCTTCTCCCTTTTTTTCTTGATGAGTCTGGATAATGCTTTATCAATTTTCTTTATCTTCTCAAAGAACCAGCTTTTAGTTTTATTGATCTTTGCTATTGTTTCCTTCAGTTCTTTTTCATTTATTTCTGATCTAATCTTTATGATTTCTTTCCTTCTGCTAAATTTGGATTTTTTTGTTCTTCTTTCTCTATTTTCTTTAGGTGCAAGGTTAGGTTATTTATTTGAGATGTTTCTTGTTTCTTAAGGTAGGATTTTATTGCTATAAACTTCCCTCTTAGACCTGCTTTTTCTTCATCCCATAGGTTTTGGGTGGTTGTGTTTTCATTGTCATTTGTTTCTAGGTAGTTTTTGATTTTCTCTTTGATATCTTCAGTGATCTCTTGGCTATTAAGTAGTGTGTTGTTTAGCCTCCATGTGTTTGTAGTTTTTACAGTTTTTTTCCTGTAATTGATATCTAGTCTCAGAGTGTTGTGGTAAAAAAAGATACTTGATACGATTTCAATTTTCTTAAATTTAGCAAACTTTGATTCGTGACCCAAGATATGTTCTCTCCTGGAGAATTTTCCATGAGCACTTGAGAAGTATGTGTATTCTGTTATTTTTGGATGGAATGTTTATAAAGATCAATTAAGTCCATCTTGCTTAATGTATCATTTAAAGCTTGTGTTTCTGTATGTATTTTCATCTTGGATGATGTCTCTATTGGTGAAAGTGGGGTGTTAAAGTCCCCTACTCTGATTTTGTTACTGTCAATTTCCCCTTTTATGAATGTTACTATTTGTCTTATGTATTGAGGTGCTATTATGTTGGGCACATAAAAATTTGCAATTGTTATATCTTCTTCTTGGATTGATCCCTTGATCATAACGTAGTGTCCTTCTTTGTCGCTTTTAATAGTCTTTATTTTAAAATCTATTTTTTTTGGAAATGAGAATTGCTACTCCAGCTTTCATTTGATTTCCATTTGCATGGAATATCTTTTTCCATCCCCTCACTTTTAGTCTGTATGAATCCCTAGGTCTGATGTGTGTCTCTTGTAGACAGCATATATATGGTCTTGGTTTTGTATCCATTCAGCAAATGTATGACTTTTGGTTTGAGCATTTTATCCATTTGCTTTTAAGGTAATTATCGATATGTATGTTCCTATACTCATTTTCTTAATTCTTTTGGGTTCATTATTATAGGTCTTTTCCTTCTCTTGTGTTTCCTGCCTGGAATAGTTCCTTTAGCATTTGTTTTAAAGCTGGCTTGCTGGTGCTGAATTCTCTTAGCTTTTGCTTGTCTGTAAAGGTTTTAATTTCTCCATCAAATCTGAATGAGATCCTTGCCGGGTAGTGTAATCTTGATTGTGGGTTTTTCTCCTTCATCACTTTAAATATGTCCTGCCACTCCCTTCTGGCTTGCAGAGTTTCTGGTGAAAGATCAGTTGTTAACCTTATGGGCATTTCCTTGTGTGTTACTTGTTGTTCTTCCCTTGCTGATTTTAATATGTTTTCTTTGTATTTAATTCTTGATAGTTAGGTTAATATTTGTCTTGGCATGTTTCTCCTTGGATTTATCCTGTATGAGACTCTCTGTGCTTCCTGTCCTTGACTAGCTATTTCCTTTCCCATATTAGGGAATTTTTCATCTGTAATCACTTCAAATATTTTCTCATTCGTTCTTTTTCTCTTCTTCTTTTGGGACCCCTATAATTCGAATGTTGGTGTGTTTAATGTTGTCCCAGAAGTCTCTGAGACTGTCCTCAGTTCTTTTCATTCTTTTCTCTTTATTCTTCTCTGCAGTAGTTATTTCCACTATTTTATCTTCCAGGTTACTTCTCTGTTCTTCTGCCTCAGTTATTCTGCTGTGGATCCCTTCTAGAGAATTTTTTTATTTCATTTATTGTGTTGCTCATCATTGATTGTTTGCTCTTTACTTCTTCTATGTCCTTGATAAATGTTTCTTGGACTCTCTTGATTCTATTTCCAATATTTTGGATCATCTTTACTATCATTATTCTGAATTCTTTTTCAGGCAGATTGCTTTTTCCTCTTCATTTGTATGTCTGGTGGGTTTTTACCTTGGTCCTTCATCTGTTGTGTGTTTTTCTGTCTTCTCATTTTGCTTAACTTACTGTGTTTGTGGTCTCCTTTTCGCAGGCTGCAGGTTTGTATTTCCCATTGTTATTGGTGTCTGTCCCCAGTGGCTAAAGTTGGTTCAGTGGGTTGTGTAGGCTTCCTAATGGAGGGGAGTAGTGCCTGTGTTCTGGTGGTTGAGGCTAGATATTGTCTTTCTGGTGGGCAGGTCCACGTCTGGTGGTGTGTTTTGGGGTGTGTGTGGCCTTATTATGAGTTTAGGAAGCCTCTCTGCTAATGGGTGGGGTTGTGTTCCTGTCTTGCTAGTTGTTTGGCATGGGGTGTGCAGCATTAGAGCTAGCTGGCCATTGGGTGGAGCTGGCTCTTGGCCTTGAGATGGATTTCTCTGTGAGTTTTTCTCCATTTAGTATTTTGTGGAGCTGTGAGGGCTCTTGTTGACCAGTGTCCTGAAATTGGCTTTCCCACCTCTGAGGCACAGCACTGACTCCTGGCTGTAGCACCAAGAACCTTTCATCCACATGGTTCAGCATAAAAGGGAGAAAATATAGAAAGAAAGAAAGAAAGAAGATAAAATAAAAGTTATTAAAATAGAAAATAAAAAATAATTTTTAAGAAAGAAATTTTAAAAAGTAAAAAAAATAAAATAAAATAGACAGAGAGAACCCTGGGTTGCAGTAGCAAAGGTATGCAGAGCTAACCATGCACAGAAGCATGCACACTCACAAAAAGAGAAAAGAAAAAATTATATATACATCTTGCTCTCAAAGTCCACCTCCTCAATTTGGGATGATTTTTTTGTCTCTTAAGGTATTCCACAGATTCAGGGTACATCAAGTTGATTGTGGAGATTTAATCCGCTGCTCCTGGGGCTGCTGGGAGAAATTTCCCTTTCTCTTCTTTGTTCGCACAGCTCCCAGGGTTCAGCTTTGGATTTGGTACCGCCTCTGCGTGTAGGTCGCCTGAAGACATCTGTTCTTTGCTCAGGCAGGACAGGGTTAAAGGAGAAACTGTTTTTAATCGCTTTTGTGTGTTTGTTTCATTTTCTTTGCTCTATTCTTTGGTTTGCTTTGGTTTTGTTTTGTGTTTTTCTCAGTTTTATTTCTAATTCTTTGATTTCATTTTTGTGTTCTTTTGCTTTCTGGTTGTTCTCTTGTTTTTTGTGTTCTTTGGTTTTGATTTTGTTTCTTTTGTGTGTGTGTTCCTTTGTTTGTTTTTGTTGGTTTGGTTTTGCTTCTACCGTTTGTCTGGGGCTTTGTTTGTCTTTTTTTATCGCCGTTTGTTTGTTTCTGTGCTTGCTATCTGTCTTGGGCTTTGTTTCTTGGTTTGTTTTTATCTCTCTCTTTTTTCCCTCTATTGTGCCATGACGTGTGAATTGCAGGGTCTAATTACCCGGCTGGAGGTTGGGCCTGAGCCTCTAGTGTGGGAGCACAGAATCTAAGACATTGGACCTCCAGAGAATTCCTGGCCCCAGGTAATATTTATCAATGAAAGTTCTCCCAGAGGTCTTTATCTCAAATGCAAGAACGAACCCCACCCAAACTCCTGCAAGCTCCAGTGCTGGATGCCTCATTGCCAAACAGCAAACAAGAGAGGAACACAAACCCATCCATCAGCAGACAAGCTGTCTAAATTCCTATTAAGCTCATGACACACCAAAACACACCATCTTACATGGCCGTGCCCACCAGGGACAAGATCAAGCTCTAACCACCAGAATGCAGGCACCAGTCCCACACAACTGTAAGCCTACACAAGCCACTGGTCCATCCTCACACACCAGGGTCAGACACCAGAAGCAAGAGGAACTATGAACCTGCAACCTGTGGAAAGGAGACATAAGACACAGTACATTAGACAAAATGAGAAGACAAAGAAATATGTTGTAGATGAAGGAACAAGGTAAAAACTCAAAATTAAAAAAAATGAAGAGGAAATGGGCAGTCTACCTGAAAAATAATTCAGAATAATGATAGTAAAGATGATCCAAAATCTCAGAAATTCAATGGAAACACAGATTGAAAAAAGGTAAGAAAATTTTTAACCAGGACCTAGAAGAACTAAAGAACCAAAAAACAGTGATGAAGAACACAATAACTGAAGTCAAAAATACACTAGAAGGAATCAAAAACCGAATAACTGAGGCAGAAGAACTGATAAGTGACCTGGAAGATAGAATGGTGGAAATAACTGCTACATAGCATAATAAAGATAAATGAATGAAAAGAAATAAGGACAGACTCATAGAACTCTGAGACAACATTAAACACACCAACATTCGAATTATAGGGGTCCCAGAGAAGAAGAGAAAAAGAAAGAGTCTGAGAAAATATTTGAAGAGATTATAGTTGAAAACTTCCTTTATATGGGAAAGAAAATAATCAAGTCCAGGAAGCACAGAGAGTCCCATATAAGACAAACGCAAGGAGAAATACACTGAGACACATATTAATCAAACTAACAAAACTTAAGCACAAAGAAAAAATATTAAAATCCACAAGGGAAAAGCAACAAATAACACACAATGGAAATTTAATTAGGTTATCAGCTGATGTATCAGCTGATAGGGTGTGGCAGGATAATTTTAAACTGATTAAAGGGAAAAACCTACAACCAAGATAAGTATACCCAGCAAGGATTTCATTCAGATTCAACAGAGAAATCAAAAGCTTTACATACAAGCAAAAACTAAGAGAATTAAGCACCACAATACCAGCCTTAAAACAAATGCTAAAGGATGTTCTCTAGGAAGCAAACAGAAAAGAAGAAAAAGACCTATTAAAAAACCCAAAACAATTAAGGAAATGGTAATAGGAACATACATATTGATAATTACTTGAAATGTAAATGGATTAAGTGTTCCAACCAAAAGACACAGACTGGTTAAATGTATACAAAAATAAGGCCCATATATATGCAGTCTACAAGAGACCAACTTCAGACCTAGGGATGTATACAGATTGAAAGTGAGAGGATGGAAAAAGACATTCCATGCAAAGGGAAATAAAAAGAAAGCTGGAGTAGCAATTCTCATATCAGACAAAATAGACTTTAAAATAAAGACTATTACAAGAGACAAGGAAGGACACTGCATAATGATCAAGGGGTCAATCCAAGAAGAAGATATAACAATTGTACATATTTATGGACCCAACATAGGAGCACCTGAATAGTTAAGTCAAATGCTAACAGCCATAAAAGGGGAAATCAGCACTAAAATAATAATGGAGAAAGATTTTAACACTCCACTTACACTAATGGATAGATCACTGAGACAGGCAATTAATAAAGAAACACAAGCCTTAAATGACACATTATACCAGATAGACTTAACTGATATTTATAGGACATTCCATGTGAAAGCAGCAGAATACACTTTCTTCTCAAGTGCACATAGAACATTCCTCAGGATAGATTATATTTTGTGGCACAAATGAAGTCTTGGTAAATTTTTAAAAATTGAAATCATATCAAACAACTTTCCAACCACAAAGCTATGAGATTGATAATCAATTCCAGGGAGGGAAAAAAGCTGTAAAAAAACACAAACACATGGAAGTTAAACAATATGCCACTAAATAACAAAGATATCACTGAAGAATCAAAGAGGAAATCAAAAAATACCTAGAAACAAAAGACAATGAAATCTCGGTGACCCAAAACCTATGAGATGCAGCAAAAGCAGTTCTAAGAGGGAAGTTTATAGCAATAAAATCCTACCTCAAGAAACAAGAAAAATCTCAAATAAACAAATTTACCTTAAAAGTAAAGCAATTACAGAAAGAAGAACAACAACAAGAAAAAAAAAACAAAGTTAGTAGAAGGAAAGAAATCATAAAGATCAGAGCAGAAATAAATGAAAAGGAAATGAAGAAAACAATAGCAAATATCAATAAAAATGAAAGCTGGATCTTTGAGAAGATAAACAAAATTGATAAACCTTTAGCCAGACTCACGAAGAAAAAAAAAAATGGAGAGGACTCAAATCCATAAAATTAGAAATGAAAATGGAAAAGTTACAACTGACACCACAGAAATACAAAGGATCATAAGAGACTACTACAAGCAACTATATACCATTAAAATGGACAACCTGAAAGAAATGGACAAATTCTTAGAATGGTACAACCTTCCAAGCCTGAACCAGGAAGAAATAGAAAATATGAAAAGACCCATCCCAAGTAATGAATTTGAAACTGTGATTAAAAATCTTCTAACAAACAAAAGTCCAGGACCAGATGGCCTCACTGGTGAATTCTATGAAACATTTTGAGAAGAACTAACACCTATCCTTCTCAAACTTTTCTAAAAAACTGCAGTGGTAGGAACATTCCCAAACTCATTCTATGAGGCCACCATCACTCTGATACCAAAACCAGACAAAGATATCACCAAAAAAAAAAAAGAAAAGAAAGAAAATTACAGGACAATATGACTGATGAACTTAGACACAGAAATCCTCAACAAAATACTAACAAACCAAGTCCTACAACATATTAACAGGGTCATACATATTGATCAAGTGGAATTTATCCCAGAGATGCAAGGAATATATAATATACACAAATCAATCAATGTGGTACACCATATTAACAAATTGAAGAATAAAAACCATATGATAATCTCAATAGTTGCAGAAAAAGATTTAGGCAAAATTCAACACGATTTATGATAAAAACTCTCCATGAAGTGCAAAAGAAGGAAACAACTTCAACATAAAGAAGGACGTATATTGGGGCTTCCCTGGTGATGCAGTGGTTGAGAGTCCACTTGCTGATGCAGGGGACATGGGTTCGTGCCCCGGTCTGCGAAGATCCCACATGCTGCAGAGCAGCTAGGCCCATGAGCCATGGCCACTGAGTCTGCACGTCTGCAGCCTGTGCTCCACAATGGGAGAGACCACAACAGTGAAGTATCTGTGTAACACAAAAAAAAAAAAAAAAAAAGGCCATATATGACAAACCCACAGGAAACATTATTCTCAATTGTGAAAAAGTGAAAGCATTTCCTCTAAGATCAGGAGCAAGACAAGGGTGCCCACTGTTGCCACCATTATTCAATATAGTTTTGGAAGTCCTAACCATGGCAATCAGAGAAGAAAAAAGAAATTTAAAAAGTCCAAATTGGAAAAGAAGTAAAACTCTCACTGTTTGAAGATGACATGAGAAAACTACTAGAGCTCATGAATGAATTTAGTAAAGTCGCAGGATGCAATATTAATACACAGAAATCTCTTGCATTTCTATACACTAAGAAAGAAAAAATCAGAAAGAGAAATTAAGGAAACAAATCCCATTCACCATTGCAACAAAAATACCTAGTAATAAACCTTCCTAGGGAGGCAAAAGACCTGTACTCAGAAAACTTCTGCACACTGATGAAAGAAATAAAAGATGACACAAACAGATGCAGAGATATACCATGTTCTTGTATTAGAAGAATCAATATTGTAAAAGTGATTCTACTACTCAAAGCAATCTACAGATTCAACGCAATCCCTATCAAATTACCAATGACATTTTTCATAGAAAAAGAACAAAAATTTTACAATTTGTATGGAAATGCAAAAGACCCCGAATAGCCAAAGCAATCTTGAGAAAGAAAAACAGAGCTGGAGGAATCAGGCTCCCAGACTTCAGACTATACTGCAAAGCTATAGTAAACAAGAGAGTATCGTACTGGCACAAAAACAGAAGTATAGATCAATGGAACAGGATAGAAAGCTCCAAGATAAACTCACATAGCTATGGTCAACTAAGCTATGACAAAGGAAGCAAGGATTTACAATGGAGAAAAGACAGCCTCTTCAATATGTGGTGCTGGGAAAACTGGACAGCTACATGTAAAAGAAAGAAATTAGAACACTCCCGAACACCATACACAAAAAGGAACTACAAATGGATTAAAGACCTAAATGTAAGGCCAGACACTATAAAATTCTTAGAGGAAAACATAGGCAGAACACTCTTTGACATAATTCACAGCAAGATCTTTTGTGACCTACTTCCTGGAGTAATGAAAATAAAAACAAAAATAAGCAAATGGGACCTAATTAAACTTCAAAGCTTTTGCACAGCAAGGAAACCATAAAGAAGATGTAAAGAAAACTCTCATAATGGGGGAAAATATTTGCAACCAAAGGAACTGACAACAAATCTCCAAAATATATGAAAAGCTCATGCAGCTCAATATCAAAACAAACAAACAAACAATGCAATCAAAAAAATGCGTGGAAGACCTAAATAGACATTTCTCCAAAGAAAACCTACAGATGATCAAGAGGCACATGAAAAAATGCTTAACATCACTAATTATTAGAGAAATGCAAATCAAAACTACCATGAGGTATTATCTCACACCAGTCAGAATGGCCATCATCAAACTGTGTACAAACAATAAATTCTGGAGTGTGGAAAAAAGGGAACCCTCTTGAATTGTTGCTGGGAATGTAAATTGATACAACCACTATGGAGGTTCCTTAAAAAAAAAAAAACTAAAAAACTAAAAATAGAACTACCATATGATGCAGCAATCCCACTGCTGGGCATATACTCAGAGAGAACCATAATTCAAAAAGAGTCATGCACCCTAATGTTCATTGCAGAACTATTTACAATGGCCAGGACAGTGAAGCAACTTAAATGTCCATTGGCAAATGAATAGATAGAGAAGATGTGGTACATATATACAATGGAATATTACTCAGCCTCATAAAGGAATGAAATTGGGTCATTTGTAGAGACGTAGATGGACCTAGAGACTGTCATACAGAGAGAAGTAAGTCAGAAAGAGAAAAAAAAATATCGTATATTAAAGCACATATGTGGAATCTAAAAAAATTGTATAGATGATCTTATTTGCAAAGCAAAAATAGAGACACAGATGTAGAGAACAAACGTATGGCTACCAAGGGGAAAGGGGGGTTTGGGATGAATTGGGAAATGGAGATTGACAAATATACACTATTTATACTATGTATAAAATTGATAACTAATGAAAACATACTGTAAAGCATAGGTAACTCTATTCAATGCTCTGTGGTGAAATAAATGGGAAATAAAGAGAATATATGTATACATGTAGCTCACTTTGTTGTACAGTAGAAACTAATACAACATTGGAAAGCAACTATACTCCAATAAAAACTTTTAAATAATAAAAAATAAATATATCTGCTGATCAAAAAGATAGTGATAGGGTAGATTTAAATTTGTATTACACTTTAAAAATTGAGTTTTAATAAAGAAATCAAGAACGTATTTGAGGTACATTTTATCTGTCTGAGTAGCTTCTAAGACTATTAACTGAGTAATTTTTACTAATATCACACATTTGCAAAAATTGAAATAAAAGCTAGTCCCTATATGAAAAGGAGCAGTGGAAGAAAACAGAAAAACAAAATGATTTCTGAAACTGAGCTACCATACAACATCAATCTACTTGATTTCAGTTGTGACAAGTGTGAAGTATAAGTGACTTTTTAAAATTGGAGCTCTTTAGAAAGAATATGAAAGTTGGCCTTTAGAAAAGGAAAGTGGCATTACCTTTGAACAACTTGTAGGATTTGAGATAGTTTTATCCAAAGATCACTTATTCCTTTTTGAATGGTTGCCAAGGTCTGCCAGGGCCTAACTTCCACTCAATAGCATAGACTATTGCCTGTGAACATTTATCAACCATTTATTTATTCAGTAAATATCTGCTGAACAAGTACTATATATGTGCCAGGCCTTAATTTAGGCACAAAGAAAACAACAGTGAGCAAGATACACAGGTTTTCTTCCATCAAGCCTGCTGGAAATCTAGTAGTATAAACAGTCAAGTGAACAGGAAATCACAATAACATTTCACTTGGCTATGTTCTGGAAGAGAGTGTCTTATCGAGTCTATAGGGACTAAAGAATGTTCTTTAGAGGAAAAGTATAAACTGAGATGGATTGAGAAAAATGAGTTGTGAGTCATATATGCATTAGAGAGAGGACATTTCAAGGTAAATGTGTAGTTTGGTAGAGGTCAGATTGATTTTCCTGAGCCTCAATTTCATTATCTGTAAAATTGGCATAAATATATCTTCTCTGTATACTTGTCAATATAAAATAGATGGAAGATGTGAAAATTACTTGGAAACTGTAAAGAAGTAAAATAATATGAAGGATTATTATTTTTGCTCCCTCAAAGCCCTCCTTTCCTCTTCTCTTTCCTTGATATATGCCATTCCAGGTTCTCATTTCTTTAGGAACTTTCTGTTAGGGAATATGATTTGCTAACCTGATAAATGATTCTATACTAGGGTGTTAATTGGTGGTGGTCGATTAATTTCTTGCTTGGAATATATTAGCAGGAGCATTTTGAAGAACTCAGTCAAAAGTACTAAATTGGATGTTGAGAATTACAGGCATTGTGGAAGACTAATGGGAAAATATTTTATTTAGTGGCAGGATGAGTTATTAGGGGTTCCCTAACTCGACTAGATAGGGGACCACCTATTCTTCCCACAGTACAGCTAGTCCAGTGCATACCAAAATATATTTGTTTGAATCATCTTGTTTGATTTTCACAGTAACCCATTGAAGAAGGCTGGGAAAGAGTCATCGCCTGTAAGCGAGAGGAAGCAAAACTGGATCCCAGGTCTTCTGACACCAGGTAGTGTTCTTTCCACTGTAAAAATAGTTTTCAAAAATTTTTATTTCTTTGTTCAAATAAAATCCTTAGCAAAATCCAAAGATAAAAAAAGAACAAATACAAGCATAAATATTTGTTTGCAGAAGAATTTGTGGGCTCAGAACCATAACCTCACTTCACTCTCTATATAGTTCCTTTCACAACTCTAAGGGCCCTCTTAAGAACCTCATCACACACTTTGATGAGCACTGAAAAACACCATACTGTTGTGCAACTCACTGAATATTTCCAAAGCGTCAGTCCCTATCAATGGACCTCTCTCTGTTAGTACTTGATAAATTCCATGAAGTAGCTGATAAATACCATCTTTTCAAGCTACCAAGAGAAACTCTAGGGTGTATAAAGAAACAGTTGCTTATGTCTTAACCCTCAAACAAATACATTAATCTATTTAACAAATATTTATTGAGACTCTACCATGAACCAGACACTCTTCTCACTACTGGGAATACTCCACTAAACAAAATGATTAAAAAAAATTCTGCCTTCACAGGGCTTATATTTTTAGTATATTATATTATTTAAGGGCATGTACTATAGGGCCAAATCATCTGCATTTTAATCCTAACTCTACCACTTAATATTTGTATGGTCCTGTTCAAGTTAATTAATCTATTTATGGATATTTTCCTCATCTGCAAATTAGATATCTATTTTTTGAGGAAGATTTATTTATTTTTTTTTTTACATTGTACTTTTTTTTTTTTTACATATATGTGTCTATTCTTTTTCAAATTCTTTTCCCATTTAGGTTATCATAGAATATTGAGCAGAGTTCCCTGTACTACACAGTAGGTCCTTGTTGGTTATTTATTTTAAATATAGTAGTGTGTACGTGTCAAACCCAAACTCCCAATATATTCCTCCCCCCCACACTTCCCCCCAGTAACCAAAAGTTCATTCCCTAAGTCTGTTTCCATTTTGTAAATAATTTAATTTGTATCATTTTTTAGATTCCACATATAAGCGATATCATGTATTTGTCTTTCTCTCTCTGATTTATTTCATTTAGTATGATAATTTCCACATCCATCCATGTTGCTGCAAATGGCATTATTTCATTCTTTTTAATGGCTGAGAAATATTCCATTGTATATATATACCACATCTTCTTCACCCATTCCTCTGTCGATTAACATTTAGATTTTTTCCATGTCTTGGCTATTGTAAACAGTGCTGCAGTGAACATTGGGGTGCATGTATCCTTTCAAACCATGGTTTTCTCTGGATATATGTCCAGGAGTGAGATTGCTGGATTGTATGGTAGCTCTCATATTTAGAGTAGAGGTCTTTTGTCTCCACAGGTAGCTTTATTCCTAGGTATTTTATTCTTTTTGATGCAATGGTAAATGTGATTGTTTCTTTAATTTCTCTTTCTGATCCTTCATTGTTACTGTATAGAAGTGCAACAGATTTCTGTGTATGGATTTTGTATCCTGTAACTTTACCAAATTCATTGATGAGCTCTAGTAGATTTCTGGTAGCATCTTTAGAATTTTCTATGTATATTATCGTGCCATCTGCAAACAGTGAAGTTTTACTTCTTTTCCAATTTGGATTTATTTTATTTATTTTTCTTCTCTGATTGCTGTGATTAGGACTTCCAAAACTATGTTGCATAAAAGTGGAAAGAGTGAACATCCATGTCTTGTTCCTGTTCTTAAAGGAAATGCTTTCAGCCTTTCACTGTTGAGTTTCAGGTTAGCTGTAGGTTTGTCATATATGGCCTTCATTATGTTGAGGTATGTTCCCTCTATGCCCATTTTCTGGAGAATTTTTTTTTGTTTATGATAAATGGGTGTTGAATTTTGTCAAAAGCTTTTTCTGCATCTATTGAGATGATCATATGTTTTTTATTCTTCAATTTGTTAATATGGTATATCACACTGATTTACTTGCAGGTATTGCAAAATCCTTGCAGTCCTGGGTTAAGTCCCACTTGATCATGGTGTATGATCCTTTTAATTTGTTGTTGGATTTGATTGCTGGTATTTTCTTGAGGATTCTTGCATCTATATTAATCAGCAATACTGGCCTGGAATTTTCTTTTATTTGTGGTATTTTTGTCTGGTTTTGGTATCAGGATGATGGTTGCCTCATAGAGTAGGATTAAGAGTGTTCCTTCCTCTGCAAATTTTTGGTATAGTTTCAGAAATATAGGTGTTAACTCTTTACTAAATGTTTGACAGAATTTGCCTGTGAAGCCGTCTGGTTCTCAACTTTTGTCTGTTGGGATTTTAAAAATCACAGTTCCAATTTCCATACTTGTGATTGGTCTGTTCATATTTGTATTTCTTCCTGTTTCAGTCTTAGGAGATTGTACCTTTCTAAGAATTTGTCCATTTCTTCCAGGTTGTCCATTTTATTGGCATATTGTTGCTTGTAGTAGTCTCTTATGATCCTTTGTATTGTGGTATCTTTTGTAACTTCTAGTTTTTCATTTCTAATTTTATTGATTTGAGCCCTCTCCCATTTTTTCTTAATGAGTCTGGCTAAAGGTTTATCAAGTTTGTTTATCCTTTCAATGAATCAGCTTTTAAGTTAGCAGAAGGAAAGAAATCATAAAGATCAGAGCAGAAATAAATGAAATAGAAGTGAAGAAAAGAATAGAAAAGAGCAAATTAGATACATTAATAGTACCTACATTCCACAATGATTATAATAATTAAAGAGTAAATGTTTGTGAAATAAAGAACATAATGAGCAATATAGGTGTTTGTTAAATTAAAAATAGTGGGAGGATGCAGACAATAAATGAATAAGTAAAATCTATAGTGTGACAGATGGTGATAAGTACTAAGAAAAATAAGGCATACGTCAATCTAAATAAACCTAGGAGGCAATAATCAAGCAAAGAACATTTACTTGAAACCAAAGAATTATAATTTGGGGCATACAGATGTGGGTAGCAGTCTAAACAGGGTCCCACTTAGGTGTAAAAGTCGGGGACTTTTAAAGACAATGAAGAGAAGTTTGCATTACAAAAATTTTAATTGGAGTTGGAAGCAGAAGCTAGTCTTGGCTAACCATGATTAAGTGCTAAGGCTATCACTAGAGGGAGGTAAAAGTTCATTACTGTGTTGCATGTGTCCTTGAAGAGTTCTTGGGATATTTGTGGCTTGACTCCTTTCAAAAGTTCATGGTCTTACCCGGTGAGGACCTGTGTAAGGTTTGCCTTTTTAATGGCTTCCTGGCTCGATTTTAAAACCTCTTGAAATAGGTGACTCCATTTTATTAATATTTCCACATTTTACATTTCCCCATTTTAATCAAGATCTTTCTCTGAAAATATCCCTGATCAACTTATAGATTAACTTTGTCTAACATTGCTGGGAAGGATTTGTCCCAGAAAGTCATGTCCCACATTACTGAGATGAAGCAGTCTCAGAAAGTTGCAACCCACAGCTGGGGAAATTTTAAATCTCTAATGGTTATTTCAAGAAGTCTGTGTCATACAGGTTAGGCCACATTTGAGGAACAATGAGGCATTCAGGTAATGACTCAGGTAGTTTCCTCATCCAGGAATTTAATCTATTTACCTGAAAGTTCAGTTGGATAAGCTTCATCTATCATTTGAATCTGTTAATCTTGGTGTTTGTAGAAGTTTTAGAGTAGATCAGAGTAGGGAGTACCATGAAAAGTTTAAATACGAGCACACATAGCAAAATTCCAATAACATTCATGAGCAATATTTGTAATCCTTATCTAAGTCCCTATAGAAGGAAGCCAGCCGAAAATGTCAGTAGGGGACCAGAGGGTGTCATCCAAAACATTGGTCCAAAAAGGTCTTGGGCAATGTTTCTTTCTTCATGTATTCTAATGCAATTTCACCAGAAGTGTTGCTCCAGGCACAGCAGGTGTTGGCTATGGCACAGATACCACACAGTTGTGTAAGGAGATAACTGAGCACTATTCAATTATCTGATATGACTCTCTCTAGGGAATCCAGGGATTGTTGTTGTTGACCCAAGTCTAAAGTGATCGAATTTGCTACTTTAGTTATGGGTAGAGATAAATTCTTTATCAACAGGTCCTTATGGATTTCACCAATATAAGGAACAAATCCTTTGGCAATGATAAACAATGGAAAGTAGATAGGGTGTAAAAAGAGAGCCACCAATTTTCTCCTAGGCCTATAAGATTTCAGCTAGAATATTTTCTTTAACAAAAACTTGAAATGGAATGCTATGGTATCCCCAAAAGCAGTGTCCTGTCATATACAAGGTCTAGACATTCATAAGCCCACAGTTCCCTCTGTAACACATACAAAAGTGTACCTGAAAGGAGCACATAGTATCCTGCCAAGAGTGTGGTTATTCACAGTTTCATTGATAGGTATGAAATTATGGCCAAGGATCAGTACAGCCATTACAGGCCTTTAAGTTGCCAGTTGCCAATCATCTGGTCCTGGTGCAACAAAAAGCTTGACATGGATGGGTCAGATCTCATTTCTTACAGTTTTTTGTCAACCACTTCCATGATGCAGGAGGCAAAGGAAAAAGTGGGAAGACCCAGATGCTTGGAATGTTAGAGGAGTAGGATTTTAGAGAAACGTTCTGTGGTGGTGTCAACCAAAAGCAAAGTGGAGCTACCAAATCAAACAGTTTTACTATGTAGGGTAGTTTTAAGGGCTGGGTGCCTAAAATTTACCATAACATTGGGAACGAAGAAGAAATTGGTGACGGGGGTAACTAGGGGCTCCTTAGAGCTGGGTGATTGTGGTCTTTGGAGACATATCCAGCACTAAGACAGATGTCTCTCACGTGCTACAGTTTGTGAATAGTTTACTAGAACATTACCTTTACATTTGCCAAAAGAAGTACCCTCAGGACATGTAAAATTTTGAGTCAAGATTAAATGTAATTCAATAAAATGCTGACTCATCACCATCTTGTACATAATAAAAGGAAATCATTAAGTGATATTCTGAAACCACCAGTCAAATGAGTGGACCTTCCCTAGCAAGACTGTTGTATTAAACTCAGTAAATGCATCAGTGCAATATAGCAGATCTATTATGAAAAGGATCAGTAATGAAGTTAGCGTGGTATGTGTATATATATATATATATATATATATATATATATATATATATATATATACCGACCTGGTCCTGAGTCTCGAGAAAGTTGTCAGCATCAGATGCTCTCTGCTTCACTTCTTAGTTCATTTTAATTTTAATTCTCTAGTCCATTAAGAAGTTCAATTGGGTATTAGAAAATTATTTAAATGAGAAACATGGATTCAAGAATAAACCCTTTTAAGCTTTTCAACAGAAGGATTAGTAAAGAGTAGCTGATATGATACTGTACATAAACTACATTTCAATTTTAGAAAAGAGTACCTGATATGGTCCTTTCCAAATATGTTGTAAAGAATCTTTTTGAAAATGTCATTTTCAGCAGACAAAATCACCTGGTTGTAGATTTTGATTTTCGTTGTCTTCATCTCCCAAGAGCACAACAGTGGAAAGGCTGTTCTACCAGGGTATGTTTTTTATGCAACATTCTGATTGGTCCTTTGAATACTGAAGCATGTCTCCTCTAGTTAGTAGAATACCAGGAGCAGAGAAAGCCAAATGCATAAATCAGTCAGTAATAATTTCAAATGGTGATAGCTTGTGTTTCTCAAGCATGGTAGCTCTTAAATTCAGAAGGACAAGAAGAAGTGCCTCAGCCCAAACTAATTTCAAGGTCTCCATAACTTTTACCAATTGAGTATTAATAATGCTATTATTTTTTCCAAAAGTCCAGAGGACTGAGGGTGATAAGCACATTGAAAATTTTGTAGAATAGGCCAACCCTCACAAACCTATTTTGTAACATGGTCAGTAAAATGTGTTCCCCAGTCACTAAGCAGTTCTGAGGGCACATCCCAAGTGGGTATGATTTTTTAAATAATATTTTGCAACTGCCAAAATGGTAACATGTTGGCAAGGGAATGCTTCAATCCAATGATAAAACATGCAAACCATAACAAAAACTAATTTATAGCCTTGGAAAGGAGGCAACTGGATAAAATCCATTTGCCATACATCTAAAGGCCCTTTAAACTAGGAAGTCAAAATGTCCAGGGGAAGTTTGGATAGTTTTCCCTGTGTTGTATTTAGGACATTCAACACAAGTTAATTGTGTCTCCTTGGCGGCCTTAGAAATATTTTCCTGCCAATATTGTTTCATGAAATTTACAAATTTTTTGCTGCCCAGTGGATCATCTGATGAGTCATTTCCATCAGAAATTTTTTGTGGACTCTGGCAAGACATGTCTTCCATTTGGGCCATACCATTATTTAATGGGCTAAAAATACAGCCATTATCATCCCAACAAAACTTTTCTTTATGCAGTGCCTTAAAATTGGACACCATTGAACATTTTCATTAGATCCTCTTTTAGAATACAATCAAAGTTTGCTGTAAGAATTTCAGGTTCGGTGGCTCATAAGGCAGCTGTCCTTGTCAACCAAATTGTTTCCTTTGATTTCATCTGAATTTAGTTTTGAATACCCATGCACCTTGATGATGACTAGAGCAGATGGAAATTGGACCAATTCCAATGACTTATTGACCCAATTTTCATTCTTAATCTGGTTTCCTCCTGCGGACAAGAATCCTCTTTGTTTCCAAAGTATGCCGAAGTCATGAACTACCCCAAAGGCATAGCAGCTATCTGTATAGATATTTGCAGTTTTACCTTCTGCTATGGTGCAAGCTCTAGTTAAAGAATGGAGTTCTGCCTGTTGGGCTGAAGTAATGGTTCAGCAGAGCTGCCTCAATTATTTCAAAGGAGGAGGTGATTGTATATCTGATCAGTGTTTTCCTTTGTCACTTTTCAAATAAAAAACCTCAGTAAACCATGAAATCTCAGCATTAGCAATAGAGGTTTATTGTAATTCAGATCTAGAAATTAATAAGTGATCAGTGAGGGACAAACAGCCATGAGAAGTTTCATCATCAGGTAAATGGTGAAGGCTTTGCAGGGTTGAGGTTGTTGCAGTGGGAAAGGGTTATATGCGGAGAAGTTAGTAACATTTCAGAAAAGGTAAGACAGCTTACAGAAAGATGTTGAGTGGGGTGAGAATTGAGCAAGGTTTCTACTGAATGGGGAACATGAATGATGACTGGAGAGCTACAACTATTTCCTCAGTTGACTTTGTAAGGACTGCTGCTGCTAAAATTGCTCTCATTCATGGAGGAAGACCTCAGGCTACAGGGTCTGATTGTTGAGTATAATAGGCAAGGAAGCAGTGTTGACCTCTATTCCTTTGAGTAAGCACTCCTAAGGCCTTCTCCTTCCTTTTGTACACTAAGAGGAAAAAGCCAAGCTGAGTATTAGGATGTCATAAAGCAAGGGAACTGAGAAGTCCACTTTTCAGTTTCTAAGAAGTCATAAAGGTATTTTCTTCCCAATCTAAGGGATCTGGTCTTTCAGCTTTGAGCAAAGTATAAAGGCTAGGCAATTAAGGAAAATTTAGGTATCCAGTTCTTACAGTACCTGGCCAGACTCCAAAATCCTCAAAGTTTTTTTTTTTTTGTCTTTGGCCAAGGGAAATTTGAGACATTTTGTATCTTATTAGGGTCTAAAAGGAGTCTTTGATTTAAGATCAGGTGTCCTTGGTATTTGACCTGCATTTGAATAAGTTGTAATTTCTATTTAGAGACTTTCTGACCTTTAGTTGTTAACAGCTTGAGGAGCTGGATGCTCTCTTGCTCATTTGCTTCCTTGGAAGAGGAGCAGAGAAGTTCATCAACATATTGTAAGAGGATCGACCCATGTGGAAAAATGACATCTGCTAAATCTGCTATTAGGATCTGTGAAAAGGATGCTACAGAGGTCTATTGCAGTGAAAAAATTTATTCTCTATTGGTATTACCATAAAGGAGTATGAGGATTAAGGACAACTGGATGACAAGGGATGAAACTGTTTTTAATAGTCCTCAAATCTTGGACAAATCTCCATCCTCTTCCATGAGGTTTCTTAATAGAGAGAATGGGTGTATCACAAGGGCTAGAGCAAGAAACTATGAGGTTTTGTGTCTTATATTCCTCTATGATTGTTTTAATTCCTGCTAAGGTCTCAGGTTTTAAAGGATGTTTTTTAACTTTAGGAAAAGGCATATCAAGGTCAATTTGAATTCCAGTTGGGAGAGATGAATGAATCCACCCAATGTCAATTGTGGACATTGCCTAGAGTTTCTCAGGGACTTCTTTGAGGTGTTTTATATTTATGTTATCTTCCAAGCTTCCAAGCTAGTATTAAGTGCAAAACCTGCTAATAGGGTTGAGGAGCTTGGAATGCCATCAATTGTTGAGGGAGTTAAATAAATTTTAAGGATAATTTCCCCCTTTTGAAAAAAGCAATGGCAGCGTGATATATGTATGTATATTTTTTTCTTTTTTTTTTCCTAAAATGTTTCATCCCAGTAAATTGACAGGAGCAGAACTGACCAATAAGAAGGAATGTTTTTTCTGGCAGGGGCCCAATTGGAAAGGTAAGAGAAGGGACTCTTAAGCTATAAAGGGTTTATTAGATACTCCCACCATTTGAATTTTCTCAGTACTCTGAGGAAATTGTTGTTTGAAGGTGCTGTGGTTGAGCATGGAAAGTGTGGCTCAAGTACCAGTTAAGATGGTAATAAGATCATTTCCAATCGTGAAGAATGTTTCTCCCAGATAATTAATGGAAAGAATCAGAAAAAAAACCTGTTTGTCCTTGGAGCAGCCTCAGTACATAACAGGATCTGAAGGCTTAACATGGGAGAATTTTTAAAGTGTTTTAGATTAAGTCACTCCTTTTTCCAATGACCGGTTTTCTCACAAAAATGGAAAGCATTTTTAGAGTTTGAAGGCTTTGATTTAGTTTATTGAAGCCTCTGGGAGGAAGCTGATAGCTGTTGAAGCTGTAAATTCATGATTTTAGTGGCCTTGTGTTTATTTGAATTTTGAATAGCCCAGGCCAATTGGTTTGCCAGATTAACCAAATCAGGAGCTTCTCTGGTTTCTCAATTAAGTTGTACTCACTTTACTAGAATTGTGAGATCTTCATCTAGGACATTTATGAATATGGGTTTAAAGACCACCTTAGTGGACTCTGTGACTAAAGTGAGTCCAGAGTTTTCCTTAAAAACAATTTCAACTCTGTTGTAATAATCATGCATAAGTTCATCAGTCCTTTGAATGCATGCTTGGATTTGATTCGAATCAATAAGTTTTGGGAAGGTCCAAGGGATGGCTTCATATAAGTTTTTTTTTTCTCTTTCTTAGGCTTTAGATTTGTTAGCTGGCATGATCCATTAAAGATCCTCTAAAGGATGACACCAGGCGTCTTTAGTCATCCAATGTTGGGTCTGACCTCCTCCCTCCCAGTAGCTTGTGGACTAATTGATAAAATCAGGAAAATACAATGTTAACTTCCTCTGAGAAATGGTGAGGATTCTCAGTAACCTTGGGAGATTCTTTGGTTATAGCTCACAATTCTGCATTAGTCCAAGGTGTGTACGTTACATTTAAAAGGGTTCCTTCATTATTGGACTTCAATTTAAAGGGATGAATTTGAACTGGCTAAAGGGAAGATGTTGAGGCTAGAGGTTCAAGGGGAACCCCATGGTCTTTGGGAGAAAGGGAGAGTTAGGAAGGGAAGGATAAAGAGGGAAATATTGGGGACAGACTTGAGGAGCAGGAGGGGGGCAACAGAGAAGAGTTATAAGTCTTTTGTAATTGAGCAATCTTTTCAGAAAGTTTAGAATTTGCATCTTGGAGGGAACAGATTTCGAAGTCCTGGACTCATTTAGGGGTCTCTAAGTACCAATTAAAGTAACTGTCCTATTCAATTTGCTTAGTGCCATAGTTTTCAAGTTTATTGCACAGAAAAATAAGTTTAGAGACTTCCAGAGAGCCCCATTGTGACCACTGTAAATTTAAATCATCTTTTATGTTATTAGTACATCAAGATAGAAGTGTACAAGAGGAAGGTAGACATAGTTTTTAAACATAAAATCAGTTCTGGTCCCCAAAGTAGGATAACACTCTCAGTGGAATTTAGAAGAGGACAATCCCATAATTAAAGAAGCACGCCAGGAAATAAGAGTATTCAGTAGTAGGAAAACCCCTCCAGTGGCCCAGCCATAAGCTGGCACTTTGAAATAATCATCTCACAGCGCAACTGCCCACCTGACCCCAAAGAAAGCTAGTGACTGAGACCTCAGACAAAAGAAAGGAGGTTTGAGCCTAGGAGGACTCACAGTCAAGATGGTAGTTTCAAGAAAACAGTACAAAAGGCTCTATGGCTACCACACCCAATTCCAGGAGACACCCATTATGAAGCAATGAGATCGTTTCAGGTCCTACCCCTGACTCCATGTTTGTCAACCTACATAAACCTAGCAGGCAATAATAAAGCAAACAGCATTTATTTGCAATTAAGGAATTGCAATGCAGGGCACACAAATATGGGTAGCAATCCAAACAGTGTCACACTAGGGATTAAAAGTCAGGGTCTTTTAACCAGGACCAGATGGATTCACAGGCAAATTCTATCAAAAATTTAGAGAACAGCTAACACATATCCTTCTCAAAATCTTCCAAAATATAGCAGAGGGAGAAACACTCCGAAACTCACTCTACAAGGCCACCATCACCCTGACACCAAAACCAGACAAAGATGCCACAAAAAAAGAAAAATACAGACCAATATCACTGATGAACATAAATGCAAAAATCCTCAAGAAAATACTAGGAAACAGAATCCAACGTCACATTAAAAGGATCATACAACATGATCAAATAGTGTTTATGCTAGGAATGCAAGGATTTTTTAATATATGCAAATCAATCAATATGATAAACCATATTAACAAATTGAAGGAGGAAAACTATATGACCATCTCAATAGATGTAGAGAAAACTTTTGACAAAATTCAACACCCATTTATTATAAAAAAATCCCTCCAGAAAGTAGGCATAGAGGGAACTTAACTCAATGTAGTAAAGGCCATATATGACAAACAAACAGCCAACATCATCTTCAGTGGTAAAAAACTGAAACCATTTCCACTAAGACCAGAAAAAAACAAGGTTGCCCACCCTCACCACTATTATTCAACATAGTTTTGGAAGTTTTAGCCACAGCAATCAGAGAAGAAAAAGAAATAAAAGGAATCCAAATTGGAAAAGAAGAAGTAAAACAGTGACTGTTTGCAGATGACATGATACTATATATAGAGAATCCTAAAGATGCTACCAGAAAACTGCTACAGCTAATCAATGAATTTGGTAAATTAACAAGATTTAAAATTAATGCACAGAAATCTCTTGCATTCCAATACACTAATGATGAAAAATCTGAAAGAGAAATTAAGGAAACACTCCCATTTACCATTGCAAAAAGAGATAATAAAATACCTAGGAGAACCTACCTGAGGAGACAAAAGACCTGTATTCAGAAAACTATAAGACACTGATGAAAGAAATTACAGATGATACAAACAGATGGAGAGATATACCATGTTCTTGGATTGGAAGGATCAACATTGTGAAAATGAATATACTACCCAAAGCCATCTACACATTCAATGCAATCCTTATCAAACTACCAATGGCACTTTTCACAGAACTAGAACAGCAACAACAAAAAAAAATCACAATTTGTATGGAAACACAAAAGACCTCAAATAGCCAAAGTGATCTTGAGAAAGAAAACCTGAGCTAGAGGAATCAGGCTCCCTGACTTCAGAATACACTACAAAGCTACAGCAATCAAGACAGTATGGTAGTGGCACAAAAACAGAAATATAGATCACTGGAACAGGATAGAAAGCCCAGAGATAAACCCACACACATATGGTCACCTTAACTTTGATAAAGAAGGCAAGAATATACAATGGAGGAAAGACAGCCTCTTCAATAGTGGTGCTGGGAAAACTGGACAGCTACATGTAAAAGAATGAAATTAGAACACTCCCAAACACCATATACAAAAATAAACTCAAAATGGATTAAAGACTTAAATGTAAGTCCAGACACTATCAAACTCTTAGAGGAAAACGTAGGCAGAACACTTTATGACATAAATCACAACAAGATACTTTTTGACCTACCTCCTAGAGAAATGGAAGTAAAAATAAACAAAATTGGACCTAAGGAAACTTAAAAGCTTTTGCACAGCAAAGGAAACCATAAACAAGATGAAAAGACAACCCTCAGAATGGAAGAAAATATTTTCAAATGAAGCAACTGACAAAGGATTAATCTCCAATATATACAGGAAGTTCATACAGCTCAATATCAAAAAATCAAACAACCCAATCCAAAAATGGGCAGAAGACCTAAATAGACATTTCTCCAAAGACAATATACAGATTGCCAACAAACAGAAGAAACGATATTCAACATCACTAATCATTAGAGAAATGCAAATCAAAACTACAATGAGGTATCACCTCACACCAGTCAGAATGGCCATCTTCAAAAAAATCTAGAAACAATAAATTCTGGAGAGGGTGTGGAGAAAAGGGAACCCTCTTGCACTGTTGGTGGGAATGAGAATTGATACAGCCACTATGGAAAACAATATGGAGGTTCCTTAAAAAACTAAAAATAGAACTACCATACAACCCAGCAATCTCACTGCTGGTCATACACCCTGAGAAAACCATAATTCAAAAAGAGTCATGTGCCACACTGTTCAGTGTGGCTCTATTTACAATAGCCAGGATATGGAAGCAACCTAAGTGTCCATCAACAGATGAATGGATAAAGAAGGTGTGGCACATATATACAATAGAATATTGCTCAATGATAAAAAGAAACAAAATTGAGTTATTTGCAGTGAGGTGGATGGACCTAGAGTCTGTCATACAGAGTGAAGTAAGAAAGAGAAAAACAAATACCATATGCTAACACATATATATGGAATCTAAAAAAAAAAGATTCTGAAGAACCTTGAAGCAGGACAGGAATAAAGATGTAGATGTAGAAAATGGACTTGAGGACAAGGGGACAGGTAAGGGTAAGCTGGGATGACAGGAGAGAGTGACATAGACATTTATATACTATCAAATGTAAAATAGCTAGTTGGAAGCAGCCACTTTGCACAGGGAGACCATCTCGGTGCTTCATGACCACCTAGAGGGGTGAGATAGGGAGGGTGTGAGGCAGATACAAGAGGGAGGAGATATGGGGATATATGTATATGTATAGCTGATTCACATTGTTATAATGCAGAAACTCACACACCAGTGTAAAGCAATTATACTCCAATGAAGATGTTAAAAAAAAAAGTCAGGGGCTTTTAAAGACAAAGAAGGGAAATTTGCATTACAAAGAATTTTAATTGAAGCTAGTCTTGGCTAAACATGATTAAGTGCTAAGGCTATCACTAAAGGGAGGTAAAAGTCCCTTACCATGACAAGCTGCAGGTGTTCTTACAGAGTCCTTGGAATATTTGTGGTTTGGCCTAGTTCAAAAGTTCATGGTTCCACCTGGTGAAGATATGTGTAAGGTTCACTTCTTTAATGGACTCATGGCTACATTTTAAAATTCTTGGCATAGGTGACCCTGTTTTATCTCACATTTTACAAAAGGAAGACCTGAATGTTCCTGAGATGTTCTAGGGGACAGCAATGAGGTTACTGTGGCTGGTGCAAAGTGAGGAAGGAAGGAAAGCAGTAAGGTCACTGATATTTCAGATTTCTGTTCAAGGTGGATTGTTCTATGACAATAAATATCATTTTAGAAAGCAGTGTGCATCCATGACAAACAGTAGAAATTATAAGCTGCCAGGATATTGCTAACCACTATTAACTAATTGCAAGTAGAGATTGCTTTGAGAAGGGAGAAGATAGTGATCTTTTTTGAGAGAAGAATAGATAGAAAATGTCTTTGTGATTAGCAGTGGGGATGTAAGTGGGAATAAAATATGTCACAGGTAGTTTTGGTGCCTTTCGTTTTGCCATTGTAATATTAAGGTCTACTTCAGTTAATGCTATGAAACAGAGAATTCTGAAAATAATTTGTTCTAAGTAACCCACTACTGGTAGTGGAGGGCCCTTCTTCCCAAATAGACCTGAGATAAGTTTTAGACATGTACCACCAGAGACAGGAAAGATTTGGCTCTAAGATAATCCTCAGAATGGGTTGGGGAAAAGTGTATTGTAATGTAATATGTGGCTAAACCAGAGTTAGATTAAGCTATGAGTGACTTATTAAAGATTAGTAAGAAAGGTAACATATTGGATGTAAGTGAACATGTTTTTTAAAGCATGTGTTGACTAGCTTCTCTTTATTTTTTTAATGTTCTTTAAGTTCAGCAAGATTAAAAAGACAGGCTACATGATTTTTTTTTCTATTTCTGTCTATTTATCTTGAGATACAGTTATAGATATCAATTAATTGTGTCTATATTTGAGTGTAGTGCTTGAAATAATAATTGAACTTTTATTCAACAAATACTTATTAAGCATCCTCTATGAGCCAGACACTGTTCTAGATGCTGAAATTGCAGCAATAACCAAAAAAGGCAAGATCCCTGCCTTCCTGGATCTTACATCTACTTGGGGGTAGGCAGATTTGAAATAATCTGAAAAGGACATACACATCATTATAATTTCTATGACTACCTTACTACTATACCTAACATTCCCTAAAGTAGTCAACATTTACCAAAAATAAAGTGATAAAGAAAGAATTGGACACTTGAGGGATGAATTTACAGAAAAGAGATATACAACAATAGCATAAATGTCACAAGGATCAAAAGTGATATTGATTGATTCAGATACCAATAGGCAAATCCCTGATGGTCCGCTAAGGAAGTCTAAAGCTCCTTTTTTTTTGTTGACACTCTGGATCCTCTAGGTCTTTTGTTGGTTTCCGTAGTGTCTTGATAAGCAAAAATGCACAGGCTCCAAAAGGAAAGTTGTATAGAGGAGTCCCATGGCATCAAGGACACATGGATATTTTTAAAGAACACCTCCAGCAAGGGTGCAAGCAACAAACATTGTCATTTAAATCACTGATGAGTTCTTACATGACCAGTTGAATACAAACCTTCTCCCACCTAATTTTAAAAGCCATTTGTTATAATTCAAAGAGCAGTTTCATTTGTGTGGCACACATCAAATCAGATTTTGACAGAATTATTTGAAGCTGGAGGAGACTCCAAGTCCTTTTATAAGCTTTTTGAAATTTCTTTTGCCAGAACAACTATGTCACAATTTGCCAAGCTAAAGTAGATATAAAACAGAGAAAAATTTGATGACAGTTGTATGAGTCACAAACTTGGTAAAATGCCATGCCTAAAAGATAATGTCTATTGAAATTATTAAGACAATACCCAGAGAAGATTTTATGGAGCTTTGCTGCCTAGTTGCTCAGACCCCATCCTACTCATTCTATTCTGCATGTATAACTAGCTTCACAAGTTAAACCAGTTAATGTGTTCAGCTCAGTGAAAGAAAAAAAAAGCCACAAATAAGATAGAAAATTCCAGCAACATCTATTCAAAGTGGTACTTGAATTAAAAGAACACTGAAAACAATGAATTCTTTACCTATTATAAGAAACACCATCCTCATTAATGTTGTAGAATCAGTGTGGCAGTGGACCATGTAGATTCAACCGATCCTCTTCTTGAGACATCTCCATAAATTTAGAGTAAGTGATAGAATGGAATTGGACATCTTTGCAACATCCAAATATGGACTTTAATTTCATGTATCATTTATTTTTTAATGTTATTTTTCTAGCAATTCATTTTAATGTATTTTACAAAAGCATACCTTTACAATAGATTGGATATTTGAAAAAAGAATCTTCCCCCCTTCCTACTCTCATAATCAAATGGTTAAGGATATATATTTTTTTAAATTAAAAAAGTCGATGGATACATGGAAGTGGAAAATCTAGTGGATCACTTCTTTACGAAACAAACATTTCTTAAACACCTCCTCTGTGGCTGGTATTGTGATGGATACTGAGGATATAGAAATTAGTATACACAATCATTTCCCACAAGGAACTTATTGCCTAATGATTTATGGCTGAATAGTGGTTTATAAACAAGCTCTATAGATTCCACCTGGTAACTTGCTAGAACTGCCCAATCTCAGACCCAATTCTAGAACTATTAGAACCTGTATAACAAGATCCCCAGGTATCTCACATGCACACAAATTTGAGAAGCACTGATCATTGCATTCTATCAATGTTACTCATTAAGTGTCTGAGGACTGAAACTGGTTTTTGAAATGATCAATGGCAAGATAAAGATAGAAATAAAGAAAAAGCATTTAGAAATTTTTATAGAAACGACATTGCTGCAACATTCAAATGTGACCAGTGGGTTTGAATTTTATATATATTTGCTTTCTTAATTTCACATTTTCAGTAATCATTTTATTCTATTTAATAAAATTATACTTTTATCACAGATTGGGTATTAAAAATAATGATTCTTCAACAGAGTTAGTTTGAGAAGCTCTAAACTAGATTATTTAAACATCTAAATGCCTGGGACAGGTGAAAGTTTCAATTGTTCAGAGGTAGACTTTTATTGAAGTATAGTAGATGTACAGTATTATATGTTACAGGTATACAGTATAGTGATTCATAATTTTGAAAGGTTATACATCATTTATAATTACTATAAAATATTGTTTATATTCCCTGTGTCATAAAATATACCCTTGTAGCTTATTTTATACATAATAGTTTGTACCTCTTAATCTCCTTCCTCTATATTGCCTTTCCTCCCTTCCCTCTCCCCACTGGTAACCAGTAGTTTGTTCTCCATATCTGTGAGTCTGTTTCTTTTTTGATATATCCTGCAGTTTGTTGTATTTTTTAGATTCCACGTATAAGCTGTTTTTTTTTTTTTTGCGGTAAGTGGGCCTCTCACTGTTGTGGCCTCTCCCATTGTGGAGCACAGGCTCTGGACGTGCAGGCTCAGCGGCCATGGCTCACGGGCCTAGCCGCTCTGCGGCATGTGGGATCTTCCCGAACCGGGGCACAAACCCGTGTCCCCTGCATCAGCAGGTGGACTCTCAACCACTGTGCCACCAGGGAAGCCCTCCACATATAAATTTTATCATACAGTATTTGTCTTTCTGTCTGAGTTATTTCACTTGGAATAATACCCTCCAAGTCCATCCATGTTGCTTCAAATGACAAAATTTCATTATTTTTATGGCAGAGTAGTATTCCATTGTGTATTTATACTACATCTTCTTTATCCATTCATCTGCTGATGGACACTTAGGATGCTTCCATATCTTGGCAATTGTAAACAGTTCTGCTATGAACATTGGGGTGCATGTATCTTTTCGAATTAGTGGATTTTTTCAGATATATATGCAAGAGTGGAATTGCTGGGTCATATGGTAGTTCTATTTTTAGTTTATGAGAAACCTCCATAATGTTTTCAACAGTGGCTACATTAATTCACATTCCCAACAACTGTGTACATGGGTTCACTTTTCTCCACATCCTCACCAACATGTTACTTCTTGTCTTTTTGGTAATAGCCTTTCTAATAGGTGTGAGGTGATACCTCATTGTGGTTTTGATTTGCATTTCCCTTATGATTAGTGATGTTGAGCATGTTTTAATATGCCTATTCGCCATCTGCATGTCTACTTTGGAGAAATGTCTATTCAGGTCTTCTGCCCATTTTTAAATTCTTTTTTTTATGTTGAGTTGTATGAGCTTTTTATATGTTTTTGATATTAATCCATTATTCGTCATATCATTTGCAAATACTTTCTCCCATTCTGTAAATTGTTTTTTCGTTCCATCAATGGTTTCCTTCATGGTGCAAAACTTTTAAGTTTAATTAGGTCCCATTTGTTTATTTTTGCTTTAATTTATTTTGCTTTAGGAGACTGAACCAAAAGATATTGCTGTAATCTATGTCAAATAAAGTTTTGTCTATTTTTTTCTACTAGGAGCTTCATGGTTTCTGGTCTTACATTTAGGTTTTTAAACAATTTAGAGTTTATTTTTGTATATGGTGTTAGAGACTATTCTAACTTCATTCTTTTACATGTATCTGTCCCTTGTTCCCAGCACCACTTATTAAAGAGAATATCTTTTTTTTTCCATTGTATATTCTTGCTTTTTAGTCATAGATTAATTGACCATAAGTGCATGGGTTTATTTCTGGGTTCATTATTCTGTTCCACTCATCTATATGTCTGTTTTTGTGCCAGTAACGTCCTTTGATTACTTTAGCTTTGTAGTATAACCTAAAATCAAGGTGTGTGATTCCTCCAGCTCTGTTTTTCCTTCTCAAGATTGTTTTGGCTATTTGGGGTCTTTTGTAGTTCAATACAAATTTTAAGATTATTTGCTCTAGTTCTGTAAAAAAAAAAATGCCATTGGTATTTTGATAGGGATTGCGTTGAATTTTTAAATTGCCTTGGGTTATATGGTCATTTTCACAATGTTAATTCTTCCAATCCAAAAACATGATATATCTTTCCATCTGTTTGTGTTGTCTTCTATTTCTTTCACTGTTGTCTTCTAGTTTTACAAGTATGGTTCTTTTACCTCCTTAGTAGGTTTATACCTAGGTATTTATTATTTTTTATGCAGTGGTAAATGTGATTGTTTCCTTAATTTCTCTTTCTGTTCATTCTTAGTGTATAGAGATGCAACATATTTCTTTATATTAATTTTGTATCCTGAAACTACTGAATTCATTGATGGTTCTAATAGATTTCTGGTGATTTCCTTAGGATTTTCTATGTATAGTATCATGTCATCTGCAAACAATGATGGTTTTACTTCTTAATTTCCAATTTGGATTTCTTTTTCTTCTCTGATTGCTGTGGCTAGGACTTACAAAACTATTATGAATAAAAGTGGTGAGAGTGGGCATCATTAGAGGGGTTCTCTGTAATACGCCACTTGTGTCCTTCTGTTATGGTTTGCTGACTACATGGGCAGTCTGGTTGGCTTGGAGGCCAATGGTCTGGTTGGTTGCCAGGTCCTGCCTTGTGTGGGGTTTGCAGCTACTATTTGGTAGTACTGGGTCACAATGTGGCTGACTGAGAAAGGCCAGGGTGTCCTGGGGCTTACACTGGCTCACTGGTCAGTGGAGTCGGGGTTGTGGAGACTCTGGAGCTCTCTCCCACCATTGGTGGGTGAATCCAGGTCCTGGGGTTAGCCCTGCACTACAGTCAGGCAAAGCCAGGTCCTGGAGTCTGGTTGCAGGGCTCAGATATTACATAGCTGGTTTCAGGTTGCTGATGAGGAGGCTGATTCCTGACATATTTGGGTATAGGGTTCAGGGTATCCTGAAGCTTGTTTTGGCCTGCTAATGGGCAGGACCAGGGTCCAGTTGGTCTCAGGGCAGGGTCTGGTCTTCTATAGTCAGGCTGGATCCACAGACTGTAAGAAAGTGGTTTTCTTGTGTCTTTTGTCTGCTCCCTGTTGGGTAAGGCTGATCCAGAGGCTAGACAAAGCTTTCTGGAGGGTAGGGGGGAGTCCCAGGGGATTCTGGAGCTGGTGCCTGCCCACTGATGGGTGGATCTGTGTCCTATGCCCTCTGTTGTGCAGAGCCATGTCTAAAGGTATGTCAAGAGACAGCTGTGGGTTCAAGAGGTCTTTAGGCAGCTTGTCTGATGATGGATGGGGCTGTGTCCCCACAAAGTTAGTTCCATGTCCTGAGGCATACCAGCACTGGCACCTACAGTCTGTTGGGTAAGGCTAGGTCTTAGTGAAAAAGAGCTAGATAGAGGATCCCAAAATGGCAGCAACCAACACCAGCATCCCTGTGGTAGAAAGCTCCCAAGACTGTATGCCACTAGTGTCTATGTCCCCAGGGTGAACAGCAGCCACCCACTGCCACTCCAGGAAAATCCAAGACCAGCAGGTAGGTCTGGACCAGGCTCCAATCAGATTCCTGCTTTTGATCTGGGTCCCACTACATGTGAAATTTTGTGTGCACCCTTTAAGAGTGAAGACTCTATTCCCCCAAATCCTGTGGGGCTCACAAAATTAAGCCCCACTGGTCTACAAAGGCAAATGCTCTGGGGGCTCATCTTCCTAGTTCAAGACCACCATACTGGGGAGCCTGATGTGGGGCTTGGAGGTCTCATTCCTGTTGCAGAAGCTCTGCAATGTAATTATTATTTTTTTATTATTTTTATTGTTTTTACATCTTTATTGGAGTATAATTGTTCTACAATGGTGTGTTAGCCTCCGCTTTATAACAAAGTGAATCAGTTAAACATATACATATTTTCCCATATCTCTTCCCTCTTGGGTCACCCTCCCTCCCACCCTCCCTATCCCACCCCTACAGGTGGTCAAAAAGCACCGAGCTGATCTCCCTGTGCTACGCACCGGCATCCCACCAGCCATCGATTTTATGTTCGGTAGTGTACACTCTCTTGCTTTGTCACAGCTAACACTTCCCCCTCCCCATATCCTCAAGTCAATTCTCTAGTAGGTCTATGTCTTTATTCCTGTCTTACACCTAGGTTCTTCATGACTTTTTTTTCTTAAATTCCATATATATGTGTTAGCATACGGTATTTGTTTTTCTCTTGCTGACTTACTTCACTGTGTATGACAGACTCTAGGTCCATCCACCTCATTACAAATAGATCAGTTTTGTTTCTTTTTATGGCTGAGTAATATTCCATTGTATATATGTGCCACATCTTCTTAATCCATTCATCTGATGATGGACACTTAGGTTGTTTCCTTCTCCTGGCTATTGTAAATAGAGCTGCAATGAACATTTTGGTACATGATTATTTTTGAATTATGGATTTCTCAGGGTATATGCCCAGTAGAGGGATAGCTGGGTAATATGGCAGTTCTATTTGTAGTTGTTTAAAAAACCACCGTACGGTTCTCCATAGTGACTGTACCAATTCACATTCCCACCAGCAGTGCAAGAGTGTTCAGTTTTCTGCACACCCTCTCCAGCATTTATTGTTTCTAGATTTTTTGATGATGGCCATTCTGACTGGTGTGAGATGATATCTCATTGTAGATTTGATTTGCATTTCTCTAATGAGTAATGATGCTGAGCGTTCTTTCATGTGTTTGTTGGCAGGCTGCATATCTTCTTTGGAGAAATGTCTATATAGGTCTTCTGCCGATTTTTGGATTGGGTTGTTTGTTTTTTTGTTATTGAGCTGCATGAGCTGCCTGTAAATTTTGGAGATTAATCCTTTGTCAGTTGCTTCATTTGCAAATATTTTCTCCCATTCTGGGGGTTGTATTTTGGTCTTGTTTATGGTTTCTTTGCTGTGCAAAAGCTTTGAAGTTTCATTAGGTCTCATTTGTTTATTTTTGTTTTAATTTCCATTTCTCTAGGAGGTGGGTCAAAAAGGATCTTGCTGTGATTTATGTCATAGAGTGTTCGGCCTGTGTTTTCCTCTAAGAGTTTGATAGTGTCTGGCCTAACGTTTAGGTCTTTAATCCATTTTGAGCTTATTTTTGTGTATGGTATTAGGGAGTGATCTAGTCTCATATTTTTACATGTACCTGTACAGTTTTCCCAGCACCACTTATTGAAGAAGCTGCCCTTTCTCCACTGTATATTCCTGCTTCCTTTATCAAAAATAAGGTGACCATATGTGCCTGGGTTCATCTCGGGGCTTTCTATCCTATTCCATTGATCTGTATTTCTGTTTTTGTGCCAGTACCATACTGTCTTGATTACTGTAGCTTTGTAGTATAGTCTGAAGTCAGGGAGCCTGATTCCTCCAGATCCATTTTTTGTTCTCATGATATCTTTGGCTATTCGGGGTCTTTTGTGTTTTGTATGTGTTTCCATACAAATTGTGAAATTTTTTGCTCTAGTTCTGTGAAAAATGCCAGTGGTAGTTTGATAGGGATTGCATTGAATCTGTAGATTGCTTTGGGAAGTAGAGTCATTTTCACAATGTTGATTCTTCCAATCCAAGAACATGGTATATCTCTCCATCTATTTGTATCATATTTAATTTCTTTCATCAGTGTCTTATAATTTTCTACATACAGGTCTTTTGTCTCCTTAGATAGGTTTTTTTCCCAGATATTTTATTCTTTTTGTTGCAATGGTAAATGAGATTTTTTTTTACCATCTTTATTGGGGTATAATTGCTTTACAATGGTGTGTTACTTTCTGCTTTATAACAGAGTGAATCAGTTAAACATATACATATGTTCCCATATCCCTTCCCTCTTGCATCTCCCTCCCTCCCATACTCCCCATCGCACCCCTCCAGGCAGTCACAAAGCACCAAGCTGATCTCCCTGTGCTATGTGGCTGCTTCCCACTAGCTATCTACCTTACGTTTGGTAGTGTATATATGTCCTTGCTTCTCTCTCGCTTTGTCACAGCTCACCCTTCTCCCTCCCCATATCCTCAAGTCCATTCTCTAGTAGGACTGTGTCTTTATTCCTATCTTACCCCTAGGTTCTTCATGACATTTTTTTCTTAAATTCCATATATGTGTGTTAGCATACGGTATTTGTATTTCACTTTCTGACTTACTTCACTCTGTATGACAGACTCTAGGTCTATCCACCTCATTACAAATAGCTCAATTTCATTTCTTTTTATGGCTGAGTAATATTCCATTGCATATATGTGCCACATCTTCTTTATCCATTCATCTGATGAAGGCCAACTAGGTTGTTTCCATCTCCAGGCTATTGTAAATAGAGCTGAAATGAACATTTTGGTACATGACTCTTTTTGAACTATGGTTTCCTCAGGGTATATGAACTGTAGTGGGATTGCTGGGTCATATGGTAGTTCTATTTGTAGTTTTTTAAGGAACCGCCATAGTGTTCTCCATAGTGGCTGTACCAATTCACGTTCCCACCAGGAGTGCAAGAGTGTTCACTTTTCTCCACACCCTCTCCAGCGTTTATTGTTTCTACTTTTTTGGATGATGGCCATTCTGACTGGTGTGAGATCATATCTCACTATAGTTATGATTTGCATTTCTCTAATGATTAATAATGTTGAGCATTCTTTCGTGTGTTTGTTGGCAGTCTCTATATCTTCTTTGGAGAAATGTCTATTTAGGTCTTCTGCCGATTTTTGGATTGGGTTGTTTGTTTTTTGTTATTGAGCTGCATGAACTGCTTGTAAATTTTGGAAATTAATGCTTTGTCAGTTGCTTCATTTGCAAATATTTTCTCCCATTCTGAGGGTTGTATTTTGGTCTTGTTTATGGTTTCCTTTGCTGTGCAAAAGCTTTGAAGTTTCATTAGGTCCCATTTGTTTATTTCTGTTTTTATTTCCATTTCGCTAGGAGGTGGGTCACAAAGGATCTTGCTGTGATTTATGTCATAGAGTGTTCTGCCTATGTTTTCCTCTAAGAGTTGGATAACTTCTGGTCTTACATTTAGGTCTTTAATCCATTTTGTGCTTATTTTTGTGTATGGTTTTAGGGAGTGATCTAATCTCATACTTTTACATGTACCTGTCCAGTTTTCCCATCACCACTTATTGAAGAGGCTTTCCTTTCTCCACTGTACATTCCTGCCTCCTTTATCAAAGATAAGGTGACCATATGTGCGTGGGTTTACCCCTGCTTTCTATCCTGTTCCATTGTTCTATTTTTCTGTTTTTGTGCCAGTACCATACTGTCTTGATTACTGTAGCTTTGTAGTATAGTCTGAAGTCAGGGAGCCTGATTCCTCCAGCTCTGTTTTTCGTTCTCAAGTTTGCTTTGGCTATTCGGGGTCTTTTGTGTTTCCATAAAAATTGTGAATTTTTTTGTTTTAGTTCTGTGAAAAATACCAGTGGTAGTTTGATAGGGATTGCATTGAATCTGTAGATTACTTTGGGAAGTAGAGTCATTTCTACAATGTTGATTCTTCCTATCCAAGAACATGGTATATCTCTTCATCTATTTCTATCATCTTTAATTTCTTTAATCAGTGTCTTATAATTTTCTGCATAGAGGTCTTTTGTCTCCTTAGGTAGGTTTATTCCTAGATATTTTATTCTTTTTGTTGCAATGGTAAGTGGGAGTGTTTTCTTGATTTCACTTTCAGATTTTCATCATTAGTGTCTAGAAATGCCAGAGATTTCTGTGCATTAATTTTGTATCTTGATACTTCACTTAATTCATTGATTAGCTCTAGTAGTTTTCTGGTAGCATCTTTAGGATTCTCTGTGTATATATCATGTCGTCTGCAAACAGTGACAGCTTTACTTCTTCTTATTCGATTTTGATTCCTTTTATTTCCTTTTCTTCTCTGATTGCTGTGGCTAAAACTTCCAAACTATGTTGAATAATATTGGTGAGAGTGGGTAACCTTGCCTTGTTCCTGATCTTAATGGAAATGCTTTCAGTTTTTCACCATTGAGGACGATGTTGGCTGTGGGTTTGTCATATATGGCCTTTATTATGTTGTAGAAAGTTCCCTCTATGCCTATTTTCTGCAGGGTTTTTAACATAAATTGGTGTTGAATTTGTCGAAAACTTTCTCTGCCTCTATTGAGAATATCTTAAGGTTTTTCTCCTTCAATTTGTTAATATGGTGTATCACGTTATTTGATTTTCGTATATTGAAGAATACTTGCATTCCTGGAATAAACCCCACTTGATCATGGTGTATAATTCTTTTAATGTGCTGTTGGATTCTGTTGGCTAGTATTTTGTTGAGGATTTCTGCATCTATTTTCATCAGTGATATTGGCCTGTAGTTTTCTTTCTTTGTGACATCCTTTTCTGATTTTGTATCAGTGTGTTGGTCGTTTCATAGAATGAGTTTCGGAGTGTTCCTCCCTCTGCTACATTTTGGAAGAGTTTGAGAAAGATAGGCGTTAGCTCTTCTCTAAATGTTTGATAGAATTCGCCTGTGAAGCCATCTGGTCCTGGGATTTTGTTTGTTGGAAGTTTTTTAATCACATTTTCAATTTCAGTGCTTGTGATTGGTCTGATCATATTTTCTATTTCTTCCTGATTCAGCCTTGGCAGGTTGTGCATTTCTAAGAATTTGTCCATTTCTTCCAGGTTGTCTCTTTTATTGGCATAGAGTTGCTTATAGTAATCTCTCATGATCTTTTGTGTTTCTGCAGTGTCAGTTGTTACTTCTCCTTTTGCATTTCTAATTCTATTGATTTGAGTCTTCTCCCTTTTTTTCTTGATGGGTCTGGCTAATGGTTTATCAATTTTGTTTATCTTCTCAAAGAGCCAGATTTTATTTTTCTGGATCTTTGCTATTGTTTCCTTCATTTCTTTTTCTTTTATTTCTAATCTTATCTAATCTTTATGATTTCTTTCCTTCTGTTAACTTTGGGTTTTTTGTCCTTCTCTCTCTAATTGCTTTAGGTGCAAGTTTAGTTTGTTTATTTGAGATGTTTCCTGTTTCTTAAGGTAGGCTTGTACTGCTACAAACTTCCCTCTTAAAACTGCTTTTGCTGCATCCCATAAGTTTTGGGTCGTAGTGTCTCCCTTGTCATTTTTTTCTAGGTATTTTTTGATTTCCTGTTTGATTTCTTCAGTGATCACTTCATTATTAAGTAGTGTATTGTTTAGCCTCCATGTGTTTGTATTTTTTACAGATATTTTCCTGTAATTGATATCTAGTCTCATAACGTTGTGGTCAGAAAAGATACTTGATACTATTTCAATTTTCTTAAATTTACCAAGGCTTGATTTGTGACCCAAGATACGATCTATCTTGGAGAATGTTCCATGAGCAGTTGAGAAAAATGTGCATTCTGTTATTTTTGGATGGAATGTCCTATAAATATCAATTTAGCCCATCTTGTTTAATGTATCATTTAAAGCTTGTGTTCCCTTATTTATTTTCATTTTGGATGATCTGTCCATTGGTGAAAGTGGGATGTTAAATTCCCCTATTATGAGTGTGTTACTGTCGATTTTCCCTTTCATGGCTGTTAGCATTTTCCTTATGTATTGAGGTACTCCTGTGTTGGGTGTATAAATATTTACAATTATTATATCTTTTTCTTGGTTCAATCACTTGATCATAATGTAGCGTTCTTCTTTGTCTCTTCTAATAGTGTTTATTTTAAAGTCTATTTTGTATGATATGAGAATTGCTACTCCAGCTTTCTTTTGGTTTCCATTTGCATGGAATATCTTTTTCCATCCCCTTATTTTCAGTCTGTATGTGTCTCTAGGTCTGAAGTGGGTCTCTTGTAGACAGCATATATAAGGGTGTTGTTTTTGTATCCATTCAGCCAATCTGTGTCTTTTGGTGGGAGCATTTAGTCCATTTACATTTAAGGTAATTATCGATATGTATGCTCCTATTCCCATTTTCTATATTGTTTTGGGTTCGTTATTATAGGTCTTTTCCTTCTCTTGTGTTTCCTGCCTAGAGAAGTTCCTGTAGCATTTGATGTAAAGCTGCTTTGGTGGTGCTGAACTCTTCAGCTTTTGCTTGTCTGTAAAGGTTTTAATTTCTCCATCAAATCTGAATGAGATCCTTGCTGGTTATAGTAATCTTGGTTGCAGTTTTTTCTCCTTTATCACTTTAAATATGTCCTGCCAGCCCCTTCTGGCTTGCAGAGTTTCTGCTGAAAGATCAGCTGTTAACCTTAAGGGGTTTCCCTTGTGTGTTATTTGTTGTTTTTCCCTTGCAGCTTTTAATATGTTTCCTTTGTATTTAATTTTTGACAGTTTTATTAATATGTGTCTTGGCATGTGTCTCCTTGGATTTTTCCCGTATGGGACTCTCTGTGCTTCCTGGACTTGATTAACTATTTCCTTTCCCATATTAGGGAAGTTTTCAACTATAATCTCTTCAAATATTTTCTCAGTCCCTTTGTTTTTCTCTTCTTCTTCTGGAACCCCTATAATTCAAATGTTGGTGCCTTTAATGATGTCCCAGAGGACTCTGAGACATCTTTTTTCTTTATTCTGCTCTGCAGTTGTTATTTCCACTATTTTATCTTCCAGGTCACTTATCCGTTCTTCTGCCTCAGTGATTCTGCTATTGATCTCTTCTAGAGTATTTTTAATTTCATTTATTGTGCTGTTCATCATTGCTAGTTTCCTCTTTAGTTTTTATAGGTCCTTGTTATATGTTTCTTGCATTCTGTCTATTATATTTCCAACATTTTGGATCATCTTTAGTATCATTATTCTGAATTCTTTCTCAGGTAGACTACCTATTTCCTCTTCATTTGTTGGGTCTGGTGTTTTTTTTATCTTGCTCCTTCATCTGTTGTGTGTTTTTCTGTCTTCTCATTTTGCTTAACTTCCTGTGTTTGGGGTCTCCTTTTTGCAGTCTGCAGGTTTGTAGTTCCCATTGTTTTTGGTGTCTGTCCCCAGTGGCTAAAGTTGGTTCAGTGGGTTGTGTAGGGTTCCTGGTGGAGGGCACTAGTGCCTGTGTTCTGGTGGGTGCTGCTAGATATTGTCTTTGTGGTGGGCAGGTCCATGAATGTTGGTGAGTTTTGGGGTGTCTGTGGACTCATTATTATTTTAGGCAACCTCTCTTCTAAAGGGTGGTGTTGTGTTCCTCTCTTGCTTGTTGTTTGGCAGAGGGTGTCCAGCACTGTAGCTTGCTGGTCATTGAGTGAAGCTGTGTGCTGGTGTTGAGATGGAGATCTCTGGAAGATTTTCGACATTTGATTTTATGTGGAGCTGGGAGGTCTCTTGTGGACCAGTGTCCTGAATTTGGCTGTCACACCTCAGAGTCACTGTACTGACTCCTGGTTGCAGCACCAAGGCCCTTTCATGCACATGGCTTAGAATAAAAGGGAGAAAAAGTAGTAAGAAAGAAAGAAAGAAAGAAAGAAAGAAAGAAAGAAACAAGGAAGGAAGGAAAGAAAGAATTAATGAAAGAAAGAAGATAAAATAAAGAAAATAAAGTTATTAAAATAGAAAAAATATTTATTAAGAAAAAATTTTTTTAAAAAATCAACAGCAAAAAGAAAAAAAACAAACAAAAAAAAAAACGGACGGATAGAACCCTAGGAGAAATGGTGAAAGCAAAGCTATACAGACAAATTCTCACATAGAAGCATACACAAAAATAGAGGAAAACTGGAAAAAATAATAAATCTTGCTCTCAAAATTCACCTCCTCAATTTGGGATCATTCGTTGTCTATTCATGTATTCCACAGCTGCAGGGTACATCAAGTTGATTGTGGAGTTTTAATCACTGCTTCTGAGGCTGCTGGGGGAGATTTCCTTTTCTCTTCTTTTTTCGCACAGCTCCCGGGGCTCAGCTTTGGATTTGGCCCTGCCTCTGCGTGTAGGTCGCTGGAAGGCGTCTGTTCTTCGCTCAGACAAGGCAGGGTTAAAGGAGCAGCTATTTCGGGGACTCTGGCTTACTCAGGCCCGGGAGAGGGAGGTGCGCGGATGCGGGGTGAACCTGCGGCAGCAGAGCCCGGCGCGACATTGCAGCAGCCTGAGGTGCACCTTGTGTTCTCCTGGGGAATTTGTAACTGGATCCCGGGACCCTGGCAGTGGCGGGCTGCACAGGATCCCCAGAAGGGTTGTGTGGATAGTATCCTGTGCTCGCACACATGTTTCTTGGTGGCGGCAGCAGCAGCCTTAGCGTCTCATGCCTGTCTCTGGGGTCTGCGCTGTTAGCCGTGGCTCGCGCCCGTGTCTGGAGCTCCTTTAAGCAGCGCTCTTAATCCCCTCTCCTTGTACACCAGGAAACAAAGAGGGAAGAAAACGTCTCTTGACTCTTTGGCATGTCCAGTCTTTTCCCCGGACTCCCTCCTGGGGAGCCGTGGTGCACTAACCCCCTGCAGGCTGTGTTCCTGCTGCCAACCACAATCCTCTCCCTGCACTCTGACCGAAGCCCGAGCCTCAGCTCCCAGCCTTGACCCCCCAGCGTGTGAGCAGACCAGCCTCTCGGGCTGGTGAGTGCTGTTCAGCACCGATCCTCTGTGCGGGAATCTCCGCTCTGCCTTCCGCACCCCTGTTGCTGTGTTCTCCTCCATGGCTCTGAAGCTTCCCCCCTTTGTCACCCACAGTCTCCGCCCATGAAGGGGCTTCATATTGTGTGGAAACCTTTCCTCCTTCACGGCTCCCTCCCACTGGTGCAGGTCCCATCACTATTCTTTTGTCTCTGTTTATTCTTTTCTCTTTTGCCCTACCCAGGTACATGGGGAGTTTCTTGCCTTTTGGGAGGTCTGAGGTGTTCTGCCAGCGTTCAGTAGGTGTTCTGTAGGAGTTGTTCCACGTGTGGATCTATTTCTGGTGTATCTGTGGGGAGGAAGGTGATCTCTGTGTGTTACTCTTCCGTCATCTTCCCCCAAAGATCTGCAGTGTAATTATTTTTTTATATTTTCACTTGGGGTTTTGGAAATTGACCATATTGCAATTCCACCCCTTCTACCCATCTTGATGTTGCTCCTTCTTTATGTCTTTAGTTATAGATCTTTTCTGGTAGTTTCCAGTCTTTTTCATGGATCGTTGTTCAACTGATAGTTATTATTTTGGTGTTTTCATGTGAGGAGATGAGCTTAGTGTCTTTCTACTCTGCCATCTTTGCCCCAACTCCCAGTAATAGAGTCTTGTTGTCATGAAGCTACCTGTATTGCTCTTCAGAAATAGTATTCAATATACATTACATGGTGTAAGAGAAACAGGTTTTTCCAAAATGTTTGTGGAAAACTTTTTTCCTGCAACAGTTTGTGGAAGTTTCAGATATCAATATCAAAGCTAAGACTTTTATAAGAACTGCTCTTTACTGCAAAAAAATTTTATAACTACAAAGCAAAAGTACAAATTATTTTCTTTATGAGTGGAGAGAATCAAATCACCAAGGTGCACTGAGATTATGCTGTCAATGTAGCTTCTTGCTCTGGCTGAGTTCAGAGGAGTTAAGAGAATTCTAACAAATGGAGTCTAAAACTTACTATGAACAATTTCAGTATTATCCTATGAAAGGGAGTAATCACAGATAAGGTGATGTGCAATAAATTGAACAATCAAGTTGATCTGAATTTACTCATGAATAAAAATCCGAGTTCCTAACATCAAGAAACGTATAGACTGGCAGAGAAGATAGACATTAAACTGTTATCTAAATAATTATTTAATTGTGTTTGATGAAGGAAAATTACACAGTTACATGAAAACATGTAATCGTAGATATAATTCAGATTGGAGTAGTGAAGGAAGGCTTCTCTGGTGAAGTGACATTTGAGCTGAGACCTAAGGGATAAATCGGAATTAGTCAGATGAAGGAGGAGGAAATTGCTACAGGCAGCAAAGGAAATAGTATTTGTGATGACCCTAAGACAAAAAAGGCATTTCCATAGAGAAAAGGGAAGTGCGTGGAACATGGCAAGTAAAATGGAGATGTGGTAGAAAAGAGACAACCTAATTCTGAGATCATGCATGTCTTGGAAGGCCATGGTCAATTATTAATTTGAATTTTATCCAAAGAGCAATGAGAAGGCATTAATAGGTTACAAGCAGAGTAATGACATGATTAGAAATTAGATTTTGGAAGATCACACAAATTGCTTTGAAGAGAATGGATCTGAGGGGTCCTTAATACCTTGAGATAATATTCAGAGAGATTTAAAAAGGAGCAAGTGTCACTTTAATCAAACTTGGATGAAGACCTCAAGAGGATAAAGCTGTGGTTTGAAACAGTCAAGAGACATTACTTTCCTATATTTTCTTAAAGTCAGTATTTGGTAGTTGACTTTATAAGAAGTAAGTATTACAATAGTGAATTATAGGTTATATGATTCAATATATATTTAGATACAGAGTTAATACAGAGTTAGATGAGGTGGATGATAAGCTATGTTATTCTGAAAGCTAAGAATCCTTGAAATACTCTCTCAAAGTGCTTAAATAAAATACATTTCAAAAATCTTAAAAGTATTAAGGAGCAGCAAGATAATAAGGAATTAAAAGGCCTAAATATATTCACAGTGAGAACCCAGAAAAGAAAGTAAAACACTGAAACTAATTTTTTCTCTGAAGGATTTGACTTCTCTGATGAACTTGAGCTTCTAAGAGAGATAAAACTCCAGCATTTCCCTATTTTATAGGGTCTAATGTGAAAACCATTTCCAAATAAAAATCCAAATTCCAAAAATCTATGCTTTGAGAGTAAAAGTTCCCTAGACATTAACCTATTACCCACTCCCCAGAGGAACACAAAATTTTTTCCCTTGGTACCCAGGTGAGCAGGTTGACAAGGTTTGTTAGAGGGCATCCCTGAGAAGTTATAAATACAAGTTAGCACTCCTGTAAATTTATAGCCTAAATTCACATCACCAAAGTGGGTCCAAAAATCTCAGGCTGTGATTATAGTATAAAGTGATCCTGAGTTTTGTATCCTTAGGCACATGATGGAAGTAACCATAAATCCTCTTGGGAGGAAGGAATTTTGTTCTAGACCTCAAATCCTTAGGACTAATTTTCAAGAACAAAAAGCATCACCCATTCAAAAATAAACACACATGTAAGAAAAGAAAGTACCAAGAAATAGGACCAACAAAAATAATAGGCAACAAACAAAAACAGACATAAATTCTTCAAATATTTAATTTATTAGACAGACTATAAAACAAATATTATAAATTATGCTAACAAACTAAAATGCTACAAAGAATGAGATCTTTTTAAATGACCTAGATATTTGAAAGCACGACAGGTAGAACTCTGGTAGGAAAAAATGTATGCAATATCAGAAATGTTTAAAATCAGTGGATTAATTTCAAACATATTTGGCATAGCTGAAGATGCCCTTAGTAGACTTGAAGATAGGTCAGAAGAAATTTTCTAGAATACAGCACAAAGAAACAAAGAGAGGAAAAATATGTATGCAATGACTATTAAAAGAGAGATAAAGGTGAGTAAACAAGATGGCAGAATAGGAAGGGCTAGAGCTCACCTCCTCCCATGAGCACACCAAAATTACAACTATTAACAAAGCAACAGTTGATGAGAAAAACTGGAAGAATAACAGAAAAGATCTTCTGCTACTAAATATATAAAGAAGGAACCACAATGAGATGGGTAGAAGGGACAGAGACACTGTATAGTAAAGACTGTAACCCAAGTTGGCAACCCACAAACAGAAGGATAATTACAGTTGCAGAGGTTCACCCCAAGGAGTGAGTATCCCAAATCCCACATTGGGCTCCACAGCCAGGAAGTCCTATGGTGGAAAGAGAAATTCCAAACATTTGGCTATGAAGGCCACCAGGACTTAATTTCAGGAGAGCCAGAGGGCTGTGGTAAATAGATACTTCACTGTTAAAGGACACACACAAAATCTCACATGTTCCAGGATGCATGGCAGAAGCAGTAATTTGAAAGAAACTTTGGTCAGACCACTTTAGAGGTCTCTCAGAGAGGCAGGAGACAACTGGAGCTCAACCTAGAAACAGACACTGGCAGCATCCAGTTTTGAGAGGTTGGACTACCATGTGGACACTGATGCTGGCAAGCCCCATTTTGGAATCTTCCCTCTAGCTTATTAACACTGGGACCCAGGCCTGCCCACCAGTCTATTATTTTTTCCCACACGTTTCACAAAGCCTTTTTTAATTAATTTTTTAACTTTAGTTTTTATTTTATATTGGAGTATAGTTGATTTACAATAGTGTGTCAGTTTCAGGTGTACAGCAAAATGATTCAGTTATACATATACATATATACATTTTTTTCAGATTCTTTTCCCATATAGGCTATTACAGAATTGAGTAGAGTTCCCCATGCTATACAGTAGGTCTTTGTTGATTATCTATTTTATATATAGTACTGTATATATGTTAACCCTAAATTCTTAATTTATCCCTCCCCTCCCACATTTTTCCTTTGGTAACCATAAGTTTGTTTTCAAAGTCTGTGAGCCTGTTTCTGTTTTGTAAATAAGTACATTTGTATATATATTTTTAGATTGCACATATATGTGATATCATATGATATTTGTTTCTCTCTGTCTGACTTGCTTCACTTAGTATGATAATCTCTAGGTCCATCTATGTTGCTGCAAATGACATTATTTCCCACCAGTCTTTGGCACCAGTACTGGGACACCTCAGGCCAAGCAACCAGGTGAGTGGAGACACAACTCCACCCACCAGCAGGCCTGCTACTTTAAGATCCCCCTAACCCACAGTTGCTACAGGACCCAGCCCTTTCCACCAGAGCCCAGGAATTGTCCCCACACACCAGTGCACCAGCACTAGCCCGAGGATCCCCAGGGCCCTACAACCAAAGATGTTGGGATACAGTTCCACCAACCAAAGGGATGGCATTAGCCCTAGGACCAGCCTCACCAGCCAGTAAATAGGTATCTGCCCCAGAACGCTGCGGGTCCCAGCCCCACACACCAGTGGACCAAAACACCCAATCTGGGACTCCCAGGCACCTGAAGCCAGAAACCCCAGGACTAGCTCTACCCACCAGTGAACTAACACTAGCCTCAGTACATGGCTTCACCCACTAATGGGCAGCAACCAGCCCCAGGATCTGCTTGACTCCAATCCTACCTACCATCTGACAGACACCAACCCCAGGACCACTGCAGCCCCACAGACTGACATGTCAAGACCCAGCTTACACACCATCAAGCCAGCATCAGCCCTGGGACACCGAGGCTCCACAGCCACTGTATCAGTAATGGCCCACCGCAGTGGCCCAAGACCAGTTCTGGAAAACTGAGGGTCCAGTAGCCAGAGACCCAGGAATGCAGCCCAACCAACCAGTGAGCCAGCACTAACCTTGGACCTCCTGGCCCAGGGCGCTGCCCACCAGCAGGCTGACACCAGCTGTGACACACCTTGGACTACTCAGCCAGCTACGCCAGGATCCAGTCTCATTCACCAGTGGACAAACACCAACTTTGGGGACACCCCACACACTACAGCCACCTGTGTTAGGAACCATCCCCACCCAGCAAAAGTCCAACACTAGATGCTGGGATCCTAACCCCAAACCACTCATTCCAGAATCTGTTTCCACCCACCAGTGGGGAAGCACTAAACCCAGGACTCCCTGGGGCCCCACAGCCAGCAGCTTCGTGACACAGCCCCACTCACTAGTGGTCAGCAGTCCCTACACAGGGCATTTCCAGGCAACCAACTGGACCAGGGTCTAGCCATGACTACCAGAAAATCCACAGTTATGAGTTCACCACAACAGCAGGACCCATATAGCCAAATTAGGGGGCACCACTAGAGAATAAAGCTCTGGCAACCAGAGGCAAGTATACTGCTGGTATGCATAACATGTATCCTACAAAAGACCACTTATCAAAGGATGAGAAACATAATTAACCTACCAAATACATAGAACTAAAAACAGCAAATTAAGCAAAATTAGGTGGCAGAGGTATATGTTCCAAATGAAGAAACACAATAAGACCTCAGAAGAAGAACTAAATGAAGTGGAGATAGGCAATACATCAGATAAAAAGTTCAATGCAATTATTGTAAAGATGTTCAAAGAACTCAGAAGAAGATTGGATGAAAATTGTGAAAAGTTAGAAGTTTTAAACAAAGAGTTAAAATATATAAAGGAGAACCAGAAATGAAGAATAAAATCAGTGAAATAAAAAATACTCTAGAAGGAATCAAGAGATTAGATGATACAGAGGAATGAATCAGCAAGCTAGAAGGCAGAGTAGTTGAAATAGCTAGAGCTGAACAGACAAACAAAAACAATTATAAAAAGAAATAAGGACAGTTTAAGAGACCTCTGAGACAGCATCAAGAGTACTAACATTCATGTCATAGGGATCCCAGAAGGAGGAGAGAGAAAAATGGGCAGAGAACACATTTGAAGATATAATAGCTGTAAACTTCCATAACCTGAGAAAGGAAACAGACATTCAATTCCTGGAAGCACATAGAGTCCCAAGTAGGATAAACTGAAAGAGAAACACACCAAGACGAATTGTAAATAAAATGACAAAAATTGAAGAGAGAGAATATTTAATGTAGCAAGGGAAAAACAACAAGTTATGTAAAAGGGAACTCACATAAGGCTATCAGCTGACTTTTCAGCAGAAATTCTGCAGGCCAGAAGGGAGTGACACAATATATTTAAAGTGATGAAAGGGAAAAACCTACAACCAAGAATACTCTACCCAGCAAGACTTTCATTTAGATTTGAGGGAGAGATCAAAAGTTTTACAGACAATCAAAAGCTAAAAGAGTTTGCACCACCAAACCAATTTTACAAGAGAATGTTAAAGGGACTTCTCTAAGTGAAAAAGAAAAGGCCACAAATAGAAACATGGAAATTACAAAAGGAAAAAAAAATCTCATTTATAACAGCAAATATACAGTAAAGATAGTAACTCAACCATGTATAAAGTAGGAAAGTTAAAAGACAAAAGCAGTAAATTCATCTATATCCACAATAAGTAGTTAAGGGAGATACAAAAAAGATTTAAAATATCATGTCAAAAAAGAGTAAACATGTGAGGGGAGAGTAAAAATGCAGGGTTGTTAAAATGTGTTTCAACTTAACAGATCTGCAAATTAAAATAATACATATACATATATATTGCTATATATAAACCTCATGTTAAGCACAAACCAAAAATCTACAATAGGGATTTCCCTGGTGGTTCAGTGGGTAAGACTCCATGCTCCCAATGCAGGGGGCCCGGGTTTGATCCTTGGTCAGGGAACTAGATCCCTCATGCATGCTGCAACTATAAGTCCTTATGGCACAACTAAGAAGCACACATGCCAAAATGAAGATCCCATGTACCGCAACTAAGACCCAGCACAGCCAAAATAAATAAATAAATAAATATTTTTAAAATATCTGTACTACACTCACAAACAAAAGAAAAGGGAAACCAAGCATAACACTAGAGAGAGTCATAAAATCTCAAGGGAAAAGAACAAAAGATGAAGAAAGGAACAAAAAGGAATTATAAAAATGACAAAAAACAATGAACAAAACTGCAATAAGTACATACCTATCAACAATCACTTTAAGTTAAATGAAATAAGTTCTCCAATCAACAGACATAGAGTAGCAGACTGGATACAAAAACCAATCTCATATATGTATATATATACTGCCTATAAGGAACTCACTTAAGATCTTAAGAAACACACCACCTGAAAGTGAGGGGATGGAAAAAAAATGTATTGCATGCAAAAGGAAAAGAAAAGAAAGCCAAGGTAGCAATACTTATGTTAGACTAAATAGACTTTAAAACAAAGACTGTAACAAGAGACAAAGGAGAATATTACATAATGATTAAGGGTTAAATCCAGGAATAATATATGATTTTAAGTATATATGCATGCAACATAGGAGCATGTAAATATGTAAAGCAAATATTAACAGACATAAAGGGAGAAACTGACAGAAACACAATAATAATAGGGTACATTAATACTTACATCAATGGAGAGATCATCCAGAGAGAAAATCAATAAGGAAACACTGACTTAAACAACATATACCAGATGTCGTTTATATATATGTTCTAAGAAGGAAGTTTATAGCAATAAAAGCCTATGTCAGGAAACAAGAAAAAATTAAACTCAAATAATCAACCTAACCTTACACCTAAATGAAGTATAAAAGAAGACCCAAATTTACTAGAAAGAAAGAAATCATAAAAATCAGAGCAGACATAAATGAAAAATTTTGACAAGTTTCAATCTCCATTTATGATAAAACTATTAACATGTGTGTATATAAGGAACATACCTCCATATAAGAAACGGCCATGTATTACAAGCTCACAGCTAACATACTCGATGGTGAAAATCTGAAAGCATTTCTTCTAAGATCAGGAAGAAGAAAAGGATGCCTATTCTCACCACTTTTATTCAACATAGTACTGGAAGTCATAGCCAGAGTAATCAGACAAGGAAAAGTAATAAAAGGAATCCCAATTGGAAAGGAAGAGGTAAAACTATCACTGTTTGCAGAAGACATAATACTATACATAAACAAGACAAAAAGACAGCCCTCAGAATGGGAGAAAATATTTGCAAATGAAGCAACTGACAAAGGATTAATCTCCAAAACATACGAGCAACATATGCAGCTCAATATCAAAAAACAAAAACCAACCCAATCCAAAAATGGGCAGAAGACCTAAACAGAGATTTCTCCAAAGAAGATATACAGATTGCCAACAAACACATGAAACAATGCTTAACAACATTAATCATTACAGAAATGTAAATCAAAACTGCAATGAGATAACATCTCATACCAGTCACAACGGCCATCATCAAAAATCTACAAACAATAAAGGCTGGAGAGGGTGTGGAGAAAAGGTAACCCTCTTGCACTTTTGGTAGGAATGTAAATTGATGCAGCCACTATGGAGAATAGTATGGAGGTTCCTTCAAAAACTTAAAACTAAAACTACCATACAACCCAGCAATCCCACTACTGGACATATACCCTGAGAAAACCAAAATTCAAAAAGTGTCATGTACCAAAGTGTTCATTGCAGCTCTATTTACAATAGCCAGGACATGGAAACAACTTGTGTCCATCAACAGATGAATGGATAAAGAAGATGTGGCACATATATAAAATGGAATATTACTCAGCCATCAAAAAGAATGAAACTGAGTTATTTGTAGTGAGGTGGATGGACATAGAGATTGTCATACAGAGTGGAGTAAGTCAGAAAGAGAGAAACAAATACTGTATGCCAACACATATATATGGAATCTGAAAAAAAAAAAAGAAAGAAACTGGTCAGAAGAACCTAGGGGCAAGATGGGAATAAAGATGAAGACCGATTAGAGAATGGACTTGAGGATACGGAGAGGGGGAAGGGTAAGCTGGGACAAAGTGAGAGAGTGGCATGGACATATATACACTAGCAAATATAAAATAGATAGCTAGTGGGAAGCAGCCACATAGCACAGGGATATCAGTTCAGTGCTTTGTGACCACCTAAAGGTGTGGGATAGGGAGGGGAAGAGGAAGGGAGATGCAAGAGGGAAGAGATATGGGGACATATGTATATGTATAACTGATTCACTTTGTTATAAAGCAGAAAGTAACACACCATTGTAAAGCAATTATACTCCAATAAAGATGTTAAAAAAATACTATACATAGAAAATCCTCAAGACACCACCAAAAAATTACTAGAGCTCATCAATGAATTTGGTAATTTGAATGAGACAAAATTAGTATAGAGAAATGGACTGCATTTCTATCCATCTACAAACTATCAGAAAGAGAAATTAAGAAAACAATCCCATTTACAATTGCAACAAAAACAAAAAATTTAGGGATAAACCTAACTATGGAGGTAAAAGACTTGTACTCAGAAATCTGTGACACAGGCAAAATAAATTGAAGACAACACAAACAGATGGAAAGATATTCTGTGTTCCTGAATTGGAAGAATTATTATCATTAAAATGACCATAGTACCTTAGGTAATCTACAGATTCAATGCAATCCCTATCAAAATACAAGTGTCATTTTTCACAGAACTAGAACAAAGTATTGTATAATTTGTGTGGAAACACAAAAGACACTGAGTAGTCAAAACAATCTTGAGAAGAACAAAGCTGGAGATATCATACTCCCATATTTTAAACTGTACTATTTACAAAGCTAAAGTAATCAAAGCCATATGGTACTGGCACAAAAACAGACACATATATCAATGGAACAGAATAGAGGACCAGAAATGAACCCACACTTATATAGTTAATTAATCGACAACAAAGGAGGCAAGAATATACCATGGGGAAAAGACAGCCTCAATAAACCTTCAATAAATGGTGTTAGGAAAACTAAACAGCTACATGCAGAAGGATCAAACTGGACAATTCTTTCACATCACTCACAAAAGTAAATACAAAATGGATTGAAGAATTAGATATAAGACGTTAAATCATAAAACTTCTAGAAGAAAACATAGGCAGTATGTACTCTGACAATGATCTTAGTAATATATATTTGGATATATCTCCTAAAGCAAAGGAAACAAAAGCAAAAATAAACAAATGGGAAAATATAAAGCTAAAACCTGTTGCACAGCTAAGGAAAATATCAATAAAACAAAAAGGCCATCTACTGTATGGAAAAAGATACTTGCAAATAATATATCTGAAAAAGGGTTAATAGTCAAAACAAAAAAATCAAATAACTCAACATCAAAAAGGCAAACAACCCAATTAAAATATCTGCAGGAGACCTGAATAAAAATTTTCCAAAGAAGACATTCAGTGACCAACAGGCACATGTAAAGATGCTCAACATCATTAATCATCAGGGAAATACAAATCAAAACTACAATGAGATATCACCTCACATCTGTCAGAGTGGCTATTATCAAAAAGACCAAAAAAAGCAAGTGTTGACAAGGATGTGAAGGAAAGGGAACCCTCGTGCACTGTTAGTAGGAATGTAAATTAGTACAGCCACCATGGAAAACAATAAAGAGATTCCTCAAAAAATTAAAAATAGAACTACCATATGATCCAGAAATTTCTCCCCTGGGTACTTATGTGAAGAAAACAAAAACACTAATTAGAAAGGATATATGCATCCCTATGTACATTGAAGCATTATTTACAATAGCCAAGATATGGAAGCATCCCAAGCGCCCATAAATAAATGAATGGCTAAAGAAGTTGTGAGAGATATATATATATTTATTTATTTATATTTATAAATAAAGAAGATACATCATATCTTCTTTATATATAAAGAATATGTGTTATATATATATAATGGAATATTAATATTACTGGGCCATATAAAAGAATGAAATCTTGCCATTTGATACAACATGGATGGATAGGACTAGTGGGTAATATGCTAAGTGAAATAAGTCAAACAGAGAAAGAAAAATACTGTATTATTTCACTTACATGTTGAATCTAAAAGCAAAACAAATGAACAAACATAACAAAATAGAAGCAGAGTTATAGATACAGAGAACCAACAGGTGAGTTCCATAGTGGAGGGTGGTGGAAGGAAGAAAGAAATAGGTGAGTGTTATTAAGAGATACAAACTTCCAGCTGCAAAATAAATGAGTCAAAGATATGAAATGTACATTGTGTGGTATATAGTCAATAACTATATAATATCTTTGTATGGTAACATAGAAAGAGACAGAGATAGAAAGCCTTTCTTTCTGAACTCAAGAAGACAAGTAGTCTCTCAATTCAGGATTCTCATACATGTTACTCCCACTACCTATAATGCTTCCCATGGATTTTTACTTGGCTAATGTGTGGTCCCTTATTATTGATGTTGTAGCTTAAATGCCATACTTTGGGAGAGGTATTCTATGGTGAGTTACTTGGTACTGGATCACTCAACTAATAATCTGCCCTTAGCTTCCTGTAGTGCAGAGTTTGGAAAGCAGACCAAAACAAAACAGAAAGCTACATACCTTAGATTTCTTTTCTTTTACTCCTGAGGAGAATGAGGTTTCACCAATTACAAGCAATCTTGTGAAAATAGGAAGGCAGAAAGGAGATAGATGCTTCTTCCTATTACCATATATATGCTGGCAAACAAAGTCATGGATGTGTAAAGACTGAGAAGGAATTCCAGTGGTTGGACTCAGATTTTCAGTGGCTAATTACCAATTTCATGGGTGTCAAAAAACAACATTGGCAGTAGTAGCAGTGGCTGTTACAAGTGTGGTATATGATCTGTGGGTCACAGCTACAGTAATATTCTCTCTGTCTTCTGGCATTCTTTAAATAACAGATTTATTTAGGTGTAATTCATATGCCATAAAATTAACACTTGTAAAGTGTAAAATTCTGTGGATTTTAGAAGATTCTAAATTGTTCCACCATCACCACTATCTGTTTCAGAATGTTTTCATCATCCCCCACAAAGCCCTGTATCTATTAGCAATTATTTTCCATTTCCTCTTATTCTCAGCTAATAATTGAAAACCACTAATATAATTTATGCTTATAGATTTTACTTCTCTGGATATTTTATATAAATATCACCATGAAATGCCCTATTCTGGCTTTTTTCACTTATCACAATATTTTCAATGTTCATCCATGTTGCAGCATGTATCAGTATTTCATTCTTTTTAAGGATTAATAATATTCCATGACATGGATTAATCATATTTTGTTTATCCATTGGTCAGGTGATGGACATTGGATACTTTCCAAGTTGTGGCCCTTAGAATAATGCTCCCATGAGCATTCATGTGAAAGTTTTTCTGTAGACATGTTTCCAATTATTTTGGTATATATCTAGAAGTACAATTAATCGGCTACATGATAGCTCTATGTTTAAATTGTGAGGAACTGCCAGACTGTTTTCCAAAGTGACTTTACAACATTTCACATTCCTATAAGCAATGCATAAGTGTTCCAATTCTCCACATCTAATCTAACACTTGTTACTGCCTGTATTTTTGATGTTAGTCATTCTAGTGCATGTGCCATAGTTTCTCACTGTAGATTAGCTTTGCATTTCCCTAATCATTAATGATGATGAGTATCTCTTCAGGTGCTTATTGACAATTTGTATACCTTCACTGAAAAAACATCTGTTCAAATTATTTCCCCAATTTAAATTGTCATTTAATTGCTTATCAGCCTTTTATTATTGAACTGTAAGTGTTCTTTATCTATTCTGTATACAATTATCTTATCAGATATATGATTTGCAAATATTTTCTCCCATGAGATTGGCTGCCTTTTAAATTCATGGTATGATTTGGAGTACAAAATTTTAAATTTTGATGAAATTCTATTTATCTTCCTTTGTTACTTTTGCTTTTTTTTGTTATCCTCTTTCGTTTTTCTTTTTTTTTAACATCTTTATTGGAGTATAATTGCTTTACAATGGTGTGTTAGTTTCTGCTTTATAACAAAGTGAATCAGCTATACATATACATATATCGCCATATCTCTTCCCTCTTGTGTCTCCCTCCCTCCCACTCACCCCTCTAGGTGGTAACAAAGCACCGAGCTGATCTCCCTGTGCTATGCGGCTGCTTCCCACTAGCTATCTATTTTACATTTGGTAGTGTATATATGTCCATGCCACTCTCTCACTTTGTCCCAGCTTACCATTCGTCCTCCCTGTGTCCCCAAGTCTATTCTCTGGTAGGTCTGCATCTTTATTCCCGTCTTGCCCCTAGGTTCTTCATGAATTTTTTTTTTTTAGATTCCATATATATGTGTTAGCATATGGTATTTAATTTCTCTTTCTGACTTTGTTGTTGTTATTTATTTATTTATTTTATTCATTAATTTTTAAACATCTTTATTAGTGTATAATTGCTTTACAATGGTGTGTCAGTTTCTGCTTTATAACAAAGTGAATCAGTTATACATATACATATGTCCCTATATCTCTTCCCTCTTAAATCTCCCTCCCTCACACCCTCCCTATCCCACCTCTCTAGGTGGTCACAAAGCACCCAGCTGATCTCCTTGTGCTATGAAGCTGCTTCCCACTAGCTATGTATTTTATGTTTGTTAGTGTATATATGTCCATGCCATTCTCTCACCTTGTCCCAGCTTACCCTTCCCCTCCCTGTATCTTCAAGTCCATTCTCTAAGTGGTCTGCATCTTTATTCCTGTCTTGCCCCTAGTTTCTTCTGACCTTTTTCTTTTTTTTTTCTTTTTTTAGATTCCATATATATGTGTTAGCATACGGTATTTGTTTTTCTCTTTCTGACTTACTTCACTCTATATGACAGTCTCTAGGTTAATCCAGCTCACTACAAATAACTCAGTTTCACTCCTTTTGATGGCTGAGTAATATTCCATTGTATACGTGTGCCACATCTGCTTTATCCATTCATCTGTTGATGGACACTTAGGTTGCTTCCATGTCCTGGCTCTTGTAAATAGAGCTGCAATGAACATTTTGGTACATGATACTTTTTGAATTTTGGTTTTCTCAGGGTATATGACCAGTAGTGGGATTGCTGGGTCATATGGTAGTTCCGTTTTTAAGATTTTGAAGGAACCTCGATGCTGTTCTCCATAGTGGCTGTATCAATTTACATTCCCACCAGAACTGCAAAAGGGTTACCTTTTCTCCACACCCTCTCCAGCCTTTATTGTTTGTAGATTTTTGATGATGGCCATTGTGACTGCTGTGAGATGATATCTCATTTTAGTTTTGATTTGCATTTCTGTAATGATTAATGTTAAGCATTGTTGGCAATCTGTGTATCTTCTTTGAAGAAATGTCTATTTAGGTCTTTTGTGCTTTTTTGGTTTAGGTTTTTTGTTTTTTTGATATTGAGAGGCATGAGCTGCTTGTATATTTTGGTGATTAATCCTTTGTCAGTTGCTTCATTTGCAAATATTTTCTCCCATTGTGAGGGTTGTCTTTTCTTCTTGTTTATGCTTTCCTTTGTTGTGCAAAAGCTTTTAAATTTCATTAGGTCATTTTGTTTATTTTTGTTTTTATTTCCATTTCTCTAGGAGGTGGGTCAAAAAGGATCTTTCTGTGATTTATGTCATAGAGTGTTCTGCCTATGTTTTCCTCTAAAATTTGATAGCGTCTGTCCTTACATTTAGGTTTTAATCCATTTTGAGTTTATTTTTGTGTATGGTGTTAGGGAGTATTCTAATTTCATTTTTTACATGTAGCTGTCCAGTTTTATAGCACCAATTATTGAAGAGGCTGTCTTTTCTCTATTGTACATTCTTGCCTCCTTTATCAAAAATAAGGTGACCATATGTGCATGGGTTTATCTCTGGGCTTTCTATCCTGTTCCTTTGATCTATATTTCTGTTTTTATGTCAGTACCATAGTGTCTGGATTACTGTAGCTTTGTAGTATATTTTGAAGACAGGGAGCCTGATTCCTCAAGCTCAGGTTTTCTTTCTCAAGATCACTTTGGCTATTTGAGGTCTTCTGTGTTTCCACACAAATTGTGATTTTTTTTGTTGTTCTAGTTCTGGCATTTATTATGTTGACAAAATTTCCCTCTATGCCTACTTTCTGGAGGGTTTTATCATAAATGGGTGATGAATTTCGTCGAAAGATTTTTCGGCATCTATTGAGATGATCATATGGTTTTTCTCCTTCTATTTGTTAATATGGTGTATCACATTGATTGATTTGCATATATTAATGAATCCTTGCATTCCTGGGATAAACCCCACTTGATCATGGTATATGATCCTTTTAATGTGCTGTTGGACTCTGTTTGCTAGTATTTTGATGGGGAATTTTGCATCTATGTTCATCAGTGATATTAGCCTGTATTTGTCTTTTTTTGTGACATCTTTCTCTGGTTTTGGTATCAGGGTGATTGTGGCCTCATAGAATGAATTTGGGAGTGTTCCACCACCTGCTATATTTTGGAAGAGTTTGAAAAGTATAAGTGTTAGCTCACCTCTAAATGTTTGATAGAATTTGCCTGTGAAGCCATCTGGTCCTGGTCTTTTTTTGTTTGAAGATTTTTAATCACAGTTTCAATTTCATTATTTGTGATTGGTCTGTTCATATTTTCTATTTCTTCTTGGTTCAGTCTCAGAAGGTTGTGCTTTTCTAAGGATTTGTCCATTTCTTTCAGGTTGTCCATTTTATTGGCATATACTTGCTTGTACTAATCTCTCATGATCCTTTGTGTTTCTGCAGTGGCAGTTGTTACTTCTCCTTTTTTATTTCTAATTCTATTGATTGAGTCTTCTCCCTGTTTTGCTTGATGAGTCTGGATAATGGTTTATCAATTTTCTTTATCTTCTCAAAGAACCGTCTTTTAGTTTTATTGATCATTGCTATTGTTTCCTTCATATCATTTTCATTTATTTCTGATCTGATCTTTATGATTTCTTTCCTTCTGCTAATTTTGGGGATTTTTGTTCCACTTTCTCTAATTGCTTCAGATGTAAGGTTAGGTTGTTTATCTGAGATGCTTCTTGTTTTTTAAGGTAGGATTGCATTGCTCTAATCTTCCCTCATAGAACTGCTTTTGCTGCATCCCATAGGTTTTGTGTCATCGTGTTTACACTGTCATTTGTTTCTAAGTATTTTTTTACTTCCTTTTTGATTTCTTCAGTGATCTCTTGGTTAGTAAGTAGTGTGTTCGTTAGCCTCAATTTGTTTCTAATTTTTACAGGTATTTTCCTGTAATTTATATCTAATCTCATAGCATTGTGGTTGGAAAAGATACTTGATATGATTCTAAATTTCTTAAATTTACCAAGGCTTGATTTGTGACCCAAGATATGATCTATCCTGGAGAATGTTCCATGAGCACTTGAGAAGAAAGTGCATTCTGTTTTTTTGGATGGAATATCCTATGAATATCAATTAAGTCCCTCTTGTTTAATGTATCCTTTAAAGCTTGTGTTTCCTTATTTATTTTCATTTCAGATGATCTGTCCATTGGTGAAAGTGGGGTGTTAAAGTCCCCTACTCTGATTGTGTTATGGTGATTTCCCCTTCTATGGCTGTTAGTATTTGCCTTATGTATTGAGGTGCTCCTATGGTCAGTGCATAAATATTTACAACTGTTTTATATTATTCTTGTATTGATCCCTTGATCATTATGTAGTGTCCTTCTTTGTCTCTTCTAATAATTTTTGTTTTAATTTCTATTTTGACTAATATGATAATTGCTACTCCAGCCTTCTTTTGATTTCCGTTTTCATGGAATATCTTTTTCCATCACTTCACTTTCAGTATGTATGTGTCCCTAGGTCTGAAGTGGGTCTCTTGTAGACAGCACATATATGGGTCTTGTTTATGTGTCCATTCAGCCAATCTATGTCTTTTGGTTGGAGCATTTAATCCATTTATATTTAAGATAATTATCAATATGTATGTTCCTGTTAACATTTTCTTAATTGTTTTTGGTTAGTTTTTGTAGGTCTTTCCTTCTCTTGTGTTTCCTACCTAGAGAAGTTCCTTTAGCATTTGCTTTAAAGCTTATTTGGTGGTGCTGAATACTGTTAGCTTTTGCTTCTCTGTAAAGATTTTAATTTCTCCATCAAATCTGAATGAGATCCTTGCTGGGTAGAGTAATCTTAGTTGTAGGTTTTTCCCTTTCATCAGTTTAAATATATCCTGCCACTCTCTTCTGGCTTGCAGAGTTTCTGCTGAACGTTCAGCTGTTAACGTTATGGGGATTCCCTTCTATGTTATTTGTTCTTTTTTCCCTTGCTGCTTTTAATATGTTTTCTTTGTATTTAATTATTGATAGTTTGATTATTATGTGTCTTGTCATGTTTCTCCTTGGATTTATCCTGCATGGGACTCTCTGTGCTTCCTGGACTTGATTAACTATTTCCTTCCCCATATTAGGGAAGTTTTCAACTATAATCTCTTCAAATATTTTCTCAGTCCCTTTCTTTTTCTATTCTTCTTCTGGCACCCCTATAATTCAAATGTTGGTGCATGTAATGTTGTCCCTGATGTCTCTGAGAATGTCCTCAATTATTTTCATTCTTTTTTCTTTATTCTGCTCTGCAGTAGTTATATCCCCTTTTTTATCTTCCATGTCACTTATCCGATCTTCTGCCTCACATATTCTGCTATTGATTCCTCCTAGAGAATTTTTAATTTCATTTATTGTGTTCTTCATCATTGTTTGTTTGCTCTTTACTTCTTGTAGGTCCTTGTTAAACGTTTCTTGTATTTTCTCCATTCTATTACCAAGATTTTGGATCATCTTTACTATCATTATTCTGAATACATTTTCCAGTTGACTGCCTATTTCCTCTTTATTTGTTATTTCTGGTGTGTTTTTACCTTGCTCTTTCATATGCTGTGTGTTTCTCTGTCTTCTCATTTTGCTTATCTTACTTTGTTTGGGATCTCCTTTTCATAAATTGCAGATTTGTAGCTCCCATCATTTTTGGTGTCTGCCCCCAGTGGCTAAGGTTTGTTCAGTGGGTTGTGTAGGCTTTATGGTGGAGGGGAGTAGTGCCTGTGTTCTGGTTGTTGAGCCTGGATCTTATCTTTCTGGGATAGTTCCCAGAACTATATCTGGGATATATCTTTCTGGGAAGTTCCACATCTCCTGGTGTGTTTTGGGGTGTCTGTGGCCTTATTATGATTTTCGGCAGCCTCTCTGCTAATGTGTTTGGCTGTGTTCCTGTCTTGCTAGCTGTTTGGCATGGGGTGTCCAGCACTCTAGCTTGCTGTCATTGATTGGAGCTGGGTCTTAGCATTCAGATGGACATCTCTGGGAGATTTTCATTGATATTACCTGGAGCTCGTAGGTCTCTGGTGGACTTATTTCCTGAATTTGGCTCTCTCACCTCAGAGGCAAAGCTTTGACACCTGGTCAGAGCACCAAGACCCTGTCATCCACATGGCTCAGAATGAAAGGGAGAAAGGGCTTCCCTGTTGGCACAGTGGTTGAGAGTCTGCCTGCCAATGCAGGGGACACGAGTTCGTGCCCCAGTCCAGGAAGATCCCACATGCCGTGGAGTGGCTGGGCCTGTGAGCCATGGCCACTGAGCCTGTGCATCTGGAGCCTGTGCTCCTCAATGGGAGTGGGCACGACAGTAAGAGGCCTGCATACCGCAAAAAAAAAAAAAGGGAGAGAAAAATAAACAAATAAATAAATAAAATAAAATGAAATAAGCTTATCAAAATAAAAATTAATTATTAAAAAAATAATTAAAAGAAAGAAAGGAGATAGCAACCAAAGCAAAAAACAAATGCACCATTGATGGCAAGTGCTAAAAACTATACTAAAAGAAAAAGGACAGACTGAATCCAAGACAAATGGTAAAACGAAAGCTATACAGACAAAATCACACACAGAAGCTTACACATACAAAGTTACAAAAAGAGAAAAAGGGAAAAAAGTATATCGTTTCTCCCAAACCCCACCTCCTCAATTTGGGATGAATCATTGTCTATTCAGGTATTCCACAGATGCAGGGTAAATCAAGTTGATTGTGGAGATTTAATCCCCTGCTCCTGAGGCTGCTGGGAGAGATTTCCCTTTCTTTTCTTTGTTCGCACAGCTCCTGGAGTTCAGCTTTGGTTTTGGCCCTGCCTTTGTGTTTAGGTCGCCTGAGGGCGTCTGTTCTTCCCTCATACAGGAGGAGGTTAAAGTAGCAGCTCATTAGTGGGCTCTGGCTCACTCAGGAGGGCGTGGGGGAGAGAGTGGTGGGGGGGTGGGGGGCGAGGTAGGGGTATAGAATGTGGGGCAAGCCTGGGGCGGCAAAGGCTGGTGTGACATTGCAACAGCCTGAGGCATGCTGTTTGTTCTCCCGGGTAAATTGTCCCTGGATCACAGGACCCTGACAGTGAGAGGCTGCACAGTCTCCAGGGAGGGGAGGTGTGGATAGTTACCTGTGCTTGCACACAGGCTTCTTGAGGGCTGCAGCAGCAGCCTTAGCATCTCATGCCTGTCTCTGTGGTTTGCACTGATAGCCGCGGCTCACGCCTGTCTTTGGAGCTCATTTAGGCAGTGCTCTTAGTCCCCTCTCTTCACGCACTACGAAAAAAAGAGGCAAGAAAAAGTTTCTTACCTCTTTGGCAGTTCCAGACTTTTTCCTGGACTCCCTCCTCCCTAGCTGTGATGCAGTAGCCCCTTTCAGACTGTGTTCATGCAGCCAATCCCAGTCTTTTCCCTGGGATCTGACCTCCAAAGCCTGAGCCTCAGCTTCCAGCCCCCGTCCACCCCAGCGGGTGAGCAGACAAGCCTCTCGGGCTGGTGCATGCTGGTCGGTACCAATCCTCTGTGTGTAAATCTCTCCATTTTGCCCTCTGCACCCCTGTTGCTGTGCTCTCCTCCGTGGCTCTGAAGCTTTCCCCCTCCAACACCTGCAGTCTCTGCTGGCAAATGGGCTTCTTAGTGTGTGGAAACCTTTTATCCTTCACAGCTCCCTCCCACTGGTGCAGGTCCCATCCCTATTCTTTTGTCTTTTCTTTTTTCTTTTTTCTTTTGCCCTATCCAGGTATGTGGGGAGTTTCTTGCCTTTTGGGCGGTCTGAGGTCTTCTGCCTGCATTCAGTAGGTGTTCTGTAGGGGTTGTTTCACATGTAGATGTATATCTGGTGTATTTGTGGGGAGGAAGGTGATCTCCACCTCTTACTCTTCTGCCATCTTTAGGCTCCTTCTCTTGCTTTTGATTTTTTATCTAAATAAAATTTGCCTCATCCAATGTCATGAAGATTTACACCTATATGTATTCTTCTAAGAGTTTTATAGTTTTAGCTCTTACACTTAGGTCTTTGATCCATCTTGAGTTAATGTTTGTGTGTAGTATAAGGTAAGAGTTCAAATTAATCGTTTTGTATGTGGCAATCCAGTTGTTCCAGTGCCATTTTTTGAAAACATTTATTCCTCATTTGAATTGTCTTCTTGGTCTTGTCAAAAATCAATTTATTGAATAAACCCTGTTAGATATATCTACCTTAATTACTTGCCAAAATAGCATTCCTATTAACTTTCACCACAACCCCTTGTTTGTTTTCTTAATCCCAGTGAATACATTTTAAAATTTAGTTTTGTATGTTTATTCACTGTCTCTGCTATGATACTGTAACCTTTGTGATGTCAGGGACAACCTCATTCATGTTCACTATTATATCTCAGCAATTATCCCAATGATTGACACATTGTAGGCAACTGTTAAATATTTGTGGATAAATTAAATGAATTAATGAATAACTTAAATATTATAGAGAGGTTTGTAAGAATTAATAACAATGTTTTGTTTGGCATACATTTTATGTGCATTACGATTTCACATATCTTTTTTCCCTTGGGCTTTGAGATTTGAGGCTTTTTAACTTTGTGATTATGAGAAAAATTAGGATCAAAAGCTCTATTTTTTGTGTATTCAACTGGCTAGTGTAATATATGCACTATAGAAAAAATAAATGGCTTATGAAAGGAAGGACTCTAAGCTCATTTTTAAAGAGCTGTATCTTTTATTTCTAAAGCAATTGTTCACACATTATAGTTACCCTGAAAATATTTGTTGAATGAATAAAAATATATACTTTTTTCCTTCCCCCTTTCTTCCAGCTTTATTGAGTTATAATTGACAAATGAAATTGTATATGGTTAAAGTTTACAAGTGGTATATGTATATATTGTAAAATGATTATCAAAATCAAGTTAAATAACACATCCATCACCTCACATAAATTTGTTTTGTGTTGAGAACACTTAACATTCATACTATTAGTAAAATCAAGTATATGATACAGTATTATTAACTAGAATCACCATGCTGTACATTAGATACACAGAAATCATTTATCTTGTTACTGAAAGCTTGTATCCTTTGACTAATATCTCTTCGTTTCCCCTACTCCCCAGTTCTTGGCAACCGCTCTACTTTATATTTCTATGAGTTCAAATTATTTTTAAGATTCTACATATAAGTGAAAACATATAGCATTTGTCTTTCTCTGTCTAGCTTTTTCACGTAGCTTAATGTCCTTTAGGTTCATCCAAGTTGTCACAAATGACAGGGTTTCCTTCTTTTTAAGGCTTAATAGTATTCCACTGTGTGTGCATGTGTGTATATTTATATTACATTTTCTTTATCTATTAGTTTCTTACCTGTAGAATGCAAGTAACAATATTTGCCTTTGACGTTGTTATGAAGATTAAATGACCTCTTTCTTTTAAAGTACTTAAAATGTTCAGCATTTAATAACCCCTTTAATGTTAACTATTACCGTGGAATGAGCATGGAATTTAGACTCTAGCATAAAAATGTTCTTTTTTTAGGAGAGTAGGCTTGAGCAAGTTAATTTTCTTGTCTGTAAAATTGGGTTGATAATGTTAATTAGTTAAAAAAAAAATCATATACTCTTTCTCCAGAGCTGATGTCAGGAATTTAAAAGCTCATTTATGTGAAAATATTTTTAAGCTATATAATACAAATATTATGTGCATATTAAATATATTTACATAATAGTTATGTGACTGGGCAATTAATATAAGCTAATATAAATAAAGATAATTTAACTGGTGATCTTTTCATTATAGCATTTTCACTTTTCATAAGAATAATGTTGCAATTTAAAACAACATTGAGGGTTTCCTAGTCCAAATTCTCCACCTATTTAGAACAAATGGAGGTTTAGAAACTAAATGCCATTTCCAAAGCAAATAATGAGTTCATGGCAGAGATGAGGTTATAAGTCAGATTTCTGTATATTTTCCCTGCTGTAGTTTTCAGTGGAGCATTTAACATGCTCCACCTCAGAAGATTAATATTGTTGGTTGGAAAATCAATCACAGAGAGAGGAAAGTATGGTGAAATATTTGAGTCCCTGTATCACAATGCTGCTCAAATCACATTTCATTGGTGAGTAGTTCATTGACATGTATGGGAGAACTATTCTTCAAAAGTTAATGTTGAAGGGCTTCCCAATAATTGTATAGTGGTAGATGCAAACACTTGCCTCCACCATCTACAAGCATAATATTGTATACATGGTCTTATCTAAACTCCATATGATTATACATGTCTGTATTCTTATTTAAATACTACTTTCTTAACAATTAAAGGCAGTTTTTCTTGGTGAGTTGTTTTTAAAGCTTATATAAATCTTAATTAATAGAAGTTTACATAAACAAAAAATCATTAAGAGCAAAGACTGATATATCTGAATTCCCTATTCATATTTCCAATAAAATAGAGCTAAAAGAAACATTGGATCTTATAACAGAATTTTGTCTGGCTAATGTAAATTTTACCATGGTTAGAAATCTCAGCATACCAGAAATCTATTAAGGATGTAAAGAAAATATTTTCTCAGTGGTTGTGTACTTTGTGGTTAAAATGGACATAACATATAGTGATTACAACTTTATCTTTGGTGTAAAATACACATTGGTTCACATTTCCACTCTTCCACTTACTACATATGTGACCTCTGGACAAGTTATTTAACCTCTTGAAGAAACAAATTTCTAATCTGTCAAACTTGGTTTTATACTAGTACCTGTTTTAGAGGATTGTTATGAGGATTAAATGTTATGATAGTATATCTAAAACACTTAATTCTGTGCCTGTACAACTAAGAACTCAGTAAATGGGAAATGTTGTTGTTATCAGTGATTTTTGCTAAAGTGACACATGCATTAAGCCTGAAGGTATAAATAATAGAAAATCTAACTGACAGATCATCCAGACAGAAAATCAATAAGGCAACAGTGGTCATAATTGACACAATAGACCAGTCAAACTTACTATATATCTATTGCACATTATATCCAAACAGCTGAATACACAGCTGAGTACACATGGAACATTTTCCAGGATAGATCACATGCGAGTTCACAAAATAAGCCTCAACAAATTTAATAGGATAGAAATTATATTAAGTATTTTTTCTGTCCACAATGATATGAAACTAGAAATCAACTACAGAAAGAAAAATTGGAAAAGAATAAACATGTGCAGACTAAACAACATGCTACTAAAAAAACAGTGAGTCAATGAGGACATCAAAGAGGAAAGTAAAAATACCTTGAGACACTTGAAAATGAAAACATAACACTCCAAAATCTATAGGACACAGCAAAAGCAGTTCTACAAGGAAAGTTTATAGTGATACAGGCCTTCCTCAAGAAACAAGAAAAATCTCAAATAAACAACTTAACTTACCACCTAAAATAATTAGATAAGCAGGATAAACCAAAGCCCAAAGTCAGCATAAGGATGGAAATAACAAGGATCAGAGAGGAAACAATAAAATAGAGATTAGAAAGAAGTAAAAAAGATCAATGAAATCAAGAACTGGGTTTTTTTGTAAAGATAAACAAAACCGATAAACATTTAGCCAAGCTCACCAAAAATGAAAGAGAGAAGACCCAAATAAACAAAATAAGAAATGAAAGAGGAGAAATAAAAACCAATACCAAAAATATACAAAAAATCGTAAGACTACTACAAACAGTAATATGTCAACAAATTGGACAACTTAAAAGAAATGGACAAATTTCTAGAAATATACAACTTGCCAAGACTGAATCAAGAAGAAATAGACAATTTGAAAAGAGCAAACACTAGTAGGGACACTGAATTTGTAACAACGAGAACAACAACAAAAACAAGCAGACTAAAGTCCGGGACTGAACAGCTTCACAGAGAAATTCTACCAAACACATAAAGAGCTAATACCAATCCATCTCAAACTATTCCAAAAAAATTAAAAGAATGGAACAATCCCAAATTCATTCTATGAGACCACCTTTACACTGATATCAAAATCAGATAAAAACACTTTAAGAAAGGAAAATTACAGACCAATATCATTGATGAATATAAATTCAGAAATTAAAAAATAATGTTAGCAAACTGAATCCAAGAATATATAAAAAGGATCATACAACATGGTCAAGATAGATTTATTCTAGGGTCAAAAGAATGGTTCAACATTACAAAATCAATCAATGTGAAATGCCAAATTAACAAAAGGAAGGATAAAAATCACATGATTATCTCAATAGATGCAAAGAAAGGATTTGGCAAATTTAAATATCAATTAATAATAAGAACTCTCATATGAATGGTTATAGAGGGAGTATATCTAAATATAATAAAGGCAATTTATGGCAAACACACAGCCAACATCATACTCAATGCTGAAAAGCTTAAAGCCTTTCCTCTAAATTCAGGAATAAGATGAGGATGCCCACTCATGCCACTTTTATTTCACATAAAATTGGAGGTCTTAGCCACAGCAGAAAATCAAAAGACATAAAAAGCATCCAAACTGGAAGGGAAGAGGTAAAACTACCAATATTTGCAAATAAGATATTTTATATAGAAAAACCTAAAGTCTCCACCCCAAAATTATTAGAACAAATAAATGAATTAAGCAAAGTTGCAAGATATGATATTAATATACAGAAATGCATTTTATTCACTAATAATTAAATATCAGAAAGGGGAAATAATTTTCTTTAAATGTCATTTAAAATCACATCAAAAGGGGCTTCCCTGGTGGTGCAGTGGTTGAGAGTTCACCTGCTGATGCAGGGGACGTGGGTTCATGCCCCCGTCTGGGAAGATCCCACATGCTGTGGAGCGGCTAGGCCCATGAGCCATGGCCACTGAGCCTGCGTGTCCGGAGCTTGTGCTCTGCAATGGGAGAGGCCACAACAGTGAGAGGCCTGCGTAGCACACACACAAAAAAAAATCAGATCAAAAGGAATAAAATACCTAGGGATAAAGTTATCCAAGGAGGTGAAAGGCCTATAAAAAACAAACAAACAAAAAAAAACATTGAAGAAGGAAAACGAAAATGATACAAAGAAATGGAAAGGTATAATGTGTTCTTGGACTGGAAGAATTAATACTGTTAAAATGTCCATACTACTCAAAGCAACTATAGATATAATGTAATCCCTATCAAATACCCATGACATTTTTCACAGAACTACAACAAATCATCCTAAAATTAATATGGGACCTCAGAAGACACCAAAATGCCAAAGAATTTCTGAGAAAAAAGAACACAGCTAGAGGTATTACCCTCGTTAGACTTCAGACTATACCATAAAGCTATGGTAATCAAAGCAGCAGGGCACTTGCACACACACACACACACACACACACACACACACACAAACAGACACTAGATCAATGGAACACAATAGAGAACCTAGAATTAAACTCACATACTTAGAGTCAATTAATTTACTACAAAGGAGGCAAGAATATGAAATGGGGAAAAGACAGTCTCTTTAACAAGTGGTACTGGGCAAATTGGACAACTATAGGTAGAGCAATGATGTTAGAATATTACCTCACCTCATATACAAAAATAAACTCAAAATGGATTGAAGACCTAAGTGTAAAACCTGAAACCATGAAGCTCCTAGAAAAGAACATAGGCAGAACACTCTTTGACATAAATCACAGCAAAAATTTTTTGGCTCTGTATACTAAGGCAAAGAAATAAAAGCAAAAATAAACAAATGGGAACTAGGTCCATTCAAAAGCTTTTGCACAGTGAAGGAAACTACTGACAGAATGAAACAAGAGCCTAGAGAATGGGAGAAAATATTTGCAAGTGATAGGACCAACAAGGGATAATATCCACAAAATATACTGCTCATCAAACTCAACATAAAAATAACCCAATTTAAAAATATGCAGAAGTTCTGAATAGACAGTCTTCCCAAAAAAGGCATACAGATGGCTGAAAGGCACATGAAAAGATGCTCAGCATCATTAGTTATTATAGAAATGCAAATCAAAAACAGCAATAAGGTATCACCTCACATCTGTCAGAATGTCTACAAATGAAAATGTTGAAGCAGGTAGGGAGAAAAAACTACCCTAGTACACTGTTGGTGGGAATGTAAATATAATTTATTGCAGTCACTATGGAAAACTGTGTGAAACTTCCTCAGAAAACTTAAAATAAAACTACCATATGATCTAGCAATTCTACTCCTGTTGTATACATCTGGATAAAAGGGAAAACACTAATGAGAAAAGATACATGCACCCCAATGTTCATAGCGGCACTGGTTATAATAGCCAAGATATGGAAGCAAACCAAATATGCATCAACAAATGGATGTATAAAGATAAAATAAGTCAGAGAAAGAAAGACAAATACCATCACTTATACGTAGAATCTAAAAAATAATGCAAATTAATGTATTTTCAAAATATTAACTGACACACAGAGATAGAAAAAAAAAATTGCATACAAAAGTGGAGATAGAAGCAGGGAGGGGCAAATTAAGGGTATGAGTTTAAGAGATACCAACTACTATGAAAAAATAGATAAGGAACAAGGATAAATAGTATACCACAGGAAATTGTAACCATTACATTGTTATACTTTTTAATAGTGTATAATCTGTAAATATAATGAATTCTTATGTTGTACAAGTGAAACTAATATAATATTGTAAATCAATTATATTTTAATAAAAAGGAAATATTTTTAAAAAGTAAACTCTTCCCCAGTCCATAGGTAATGTTACAATTTACCTGTGCTGAATAGATACAACTTTATAGATCATTTGACAGCTAGTCTCTTTATTTTTCACTCTAAATCTCACTTTGATTTTTATCTTTGTCTACAGCATGTAAAAAATTAAAAATAAACTTTATATTCCAAGTGAGTGACCAATGTTTTGAAGTACATACAATTTTACATCCCCATGGGTAGACTCTCATGTGATTTTTAAAAATTATTTTATATTGGATTATAGCTGATTAACAATGTTGTTTTAGTTTCAGCTATACAGCAGAGTGATTTGGTTTTACATATACATGTATCTATTCTTTTTCAAATTCTTTTCCCATTTAGATTATTACAGAGTACTGAGCAGAGTTCTCTGTGCTATACAGTAAGTCCTCATTGGTTATTTGTTTTAAATACAGCAGTGAGCACATGTCAATCCCAAACTCCCAATCTATTCCTCCCCTCGACCCTCCCCACCTGGTAATAATAAGTTCAATCTCTAAGTCTGTGAATCTGTTTTGTAAATAAGTTCACTTTTGTCATTTATTTTTAGATTCCACATATAAGCAATATCATATGATATTTGTCTTTCTCTGTCTGACATACTTCACTTAGTATGATAATCACCAGATCCATCCATGTTGCTGCAAATGGCATTATTTCAATTTTTTTAATGGCTGCATAATATTCCATTGTAAATATGTACCATATCTTTTTTATCCATTCATCTGTTGATGGACATTTAAGTTGATTGGGCATTTAAGTTGTTTCAGTGTCATGGCTATTGTAAACAGTGCTGCAATGAACATTGGGGTGAGTGTATCCTTTTGAACCAAGTATTTCTCTGGATATGTGCTTAGGAGTGGGATTGCTAGATCATATGGTAGCTGTATTTTTAGTTTCTTAAGGAACCTCCATAGTGGCTGTACCAATTTACATTCCCACCAACAGTGTAAGTTGTTTCCCTTTTCTCCACACCCTCTCCAGCATTTATTGTTTGTACACATTTTGCTGATGGCCATTCTGAATGGTGTGAGGTGATATGTAATTGTAGTTTTGATTCACATTTCTATAAAATTAGCGATGTTAAGTATCTTTTCATGTGCTTTTTAGCCATCTGTATGTGTTCTTTGGAGAAATATCTATTTAGGCTTTCTGCCCACTTTTTAATTTGTATTTTTTTTTCTGATATTGAGCACATAAGCTGTTTGTAAATTTTGGAGATTAATCCCTTGTCAGTCACATCATTTGCAAATATTTTCTTCCATTCTGTGGGTTGTCTTTTTGTTTTGTTTATGGTTTCCTTTGCTGTGCAAAAGCTTTTGAGTTTAATTAGGTCCCATTTATTTATTTTTGTTTTCATTTCCATTACTCTAGGAGACAGAACAAAAAGACATTGCTGCAATTTACATCAAAGAGTGTTCTGCCTATGTTTTCCTCTAAGAATTTTATAGTATCCGAACTTACATTTAGGTCTTTAATCTATTTTTGAGATTATTTTTGTGTATGGTGTTAAAGAATGTTGTAATTTCATTTTTTTACATGTAGATGTCAAGTGTTCCCAGCACCACTTATTGAAGAAACTATCATTCCTCCATTGTATAGCCTTGCCTCCTTTGTTATAGATTAATTGACCATAGATGCATGTTTTTTTTCTGGGCTTTCTATCCTCTAAGATCAGGAACAAAACAAGAATGTAAACTCTCTCCAATTTTATTCAGTAAACTGATAGTTTTGAAAGTCCTAGCCATGGCAATCAGAGGAGAAAAAGAAATAAAGGGAATCTAAATTGGAAAAGAAGAAGTAAAACTGTTGCTGTTTGCAGATGACATCATACTATACATAGAAAATCCTGAAGATGCTACCAGAAAACTACTACAGCTCATCAATGAATTCAGTAAAGTTACAGGATACAAAATTAATACACAGAAATCTGTTGCACTTCTATACACTAACAATGAAAGATCAAAAAGGGAAATTAAGGAAACCCATTTACCATTGCATTATAAAGAATAAAATACTTAGGAATAAACCTACCTAAGGAGGCAAAAGACCCTTACTCCAAAAACTAAGACACTGATGAAAGAAATCAAAGATGACATAAACAGATAGAGAGATATACATGTTCTTGGATTGGAGGAATCAATATCATGAAAATGACTATACTACCCAAAGCAATCTATAGATTCAATGCAATCCCTATCAAATTACCAATGGCATTTTTTTTCACAGAACTAGGACAAAACAATCTTAAAATTTGTATGGAGGCATGAAAGATCCCCAAACTCACAGCAATCTTGAGAAACAAAAACGGAGCTGGAGGAATCAGTGTCTCTAACTTCAGACTATAGTACAAAGCTACAGTTATCAAAACAGTATGACACCTGCACAAAAACAGAATTGTAGATCAATAAAACAGGATAGAAAGTCATGTGATGCTAAAAGTTGTCAATTGGAAATTTCTTAGCATTAAAAAATTCTTTCTTATGTTGTCCTTGTATCTGTCTCCTTTTACATATCACTATGGATCCTAGTTAAATAATCCTCTCAGACATTGTGAAATTGACATTATTACTTGGACAAACTAAACAAGTCCAGTATATTTTATATGTGATAACTTTTCACATATTTGGAGAGAGCTCTTATGTCCTGCAGGAAACTTCTTATTCTGGATAAATGAACAGAGGTATTTCAAATATTTCTCATATGACAGTGTGTCTAATTTCATCACTATCCTCACTATATTTTAATTCATTTAATGCTTGAAAAAAAAGTGATGCCTTGTGAGGAAACCAATATTCCAGATATTGACTCCAGAATGTAAATCAAGAAAGAATATCTCATCCATGATTGCAAGTATTGTACTCAAGTTGAAGTCATAATATCACGTTAATATTTTTTGGCTGTCGTGTCATATTTTTATTGTGCTCAGTTCATTTTCAATGAAAAGCCATTGAATCTTTATTATGTGGGTTGTTGAAAAGCCTTTCTTATGCACTTCATGGATATTTTCCCCTTTTCAAGTACAGAAATATTTTCTTTATTTAATATTACATTTATTCTTTTTTTCCCATCAAAATTATTTGGACATTGATGATGACAATAATATATTGTTTCAATATGTGTCACTGGGAGTAATATCAGCAAAATGGCAAACTAAAAGCCTCCAAGCTCTTATTTCCTCACAGAAACATTTTTTAAAATAATTAAAAAACAACAAGTAGAAACTGAGCTAGTTTATCAGTGCTCTGAAAAACATTCAAAGCCTTACAGCAACGAATCAAACACCCAATTTAAAAAAAACTATCTTAATAATTTTGGAAAGTTTTGTGGTGTTTTTACTCATTCCTGTCTTACACCCTTCTTGCTGTGGTATCTGTCTTTGTCTTCAAGTGAAGCAGCCTGGTTGCTAATTACTTCTCTCAAACTACAGGAGGCTGAGCAGAACTTATTTTCAAATTATTGTGTAGAGCTCTTCTAATCTGTCTGGCGTCTACCTAACTACTGATGAAAAATGCACATCTCTGTTCTGCCTAATGTAGATCTCATTCAGAAAATGCAATGGGCACTTTTGAAAGTTTCACGATGGTCTAAATACCCAAGAAATTTGGGGCAAAAGATTATGGGTGTCTGAGGACATACAATAAACTATCTAAGAAAGAGGAGAATTTGAGCTGGGACTCTTTGATAAATTACAATGTTCAAAGCATCCATGCAAACTGAGAAATTTAGAAAGCCATGAACACGTCCAGGCAAGATACATGTTCAGAAAAGACTTTAGAAGCTAATCTGTCAGGTTGGGCTAATATTTATGGTAAGAAAAGCCTAGCTAAGTGTGAAGTGACCCAGCACTGATAAAAGCAAAAAAACTTGGAGAGGTGATTTTTTTTTTTGCTTCTCTCTTTTTTATATTTTTTGTGTTTTTGTTTGTTTCATTTCCTTGCATCCAAAGAAATTTCTGTCAATCTTTAAGTGAACATGAAGGAAAATAACTAATCATCACTAATAACACATGACACAAAATATTTTATGTAAAAATAGTTTGGAAAGGTCTAAAAAAACAGACTACTACAGTCTGTAACAAGCACTGGGGAAGGAGGAAAATCTGATTTTCATAGTTACAAAATTATAATAGTCAAATACCAAATTTTCTATATGAAGTCTTGAGGCATATGAAGACACAGGAAAACATGGCCCATTCAAAACAACAAAATAAACATGGTAATATCCCAGAAGAAGACTGGACATCAGACACACTAGACAATAACTTTGATACAACTATATTAATTATGTACAAAGAGCAAAAAGAACACATACAAAGAACTAAAGGAGATCAGAAAAATGACATATGAACAAAGTGAGAATATCAACAAACATGTAGAAACTATATAAAAGGAAGCAAACAAATTCTGGAGATGAAAATTACAATAACTAAAATACAAAATTCACTAGAGGAGTTCAACAGCAATTTTACGCAGTCAGCAAAAAGAATCAGAAGACTTGAAAGTAGGAAAATTAAAACTGTTGAGTCTATGGAGCAGGAAGAAAAAAGATGGAGGAAAAGTAAACAGAACCTAAGGGACTTGTGGTATACCTCCAAGTGGACCAATATATACATTATTGGATTCCCATAAGGAAAAGAGAAAGAAGAAACAGGGAGGTAATTTGGAGAAATTATGGTGCCAAACTTCCTAACTTTGATTGAAATACATGAATCTACAAAGTTTAAACTTTAACAAACTCCAAATATTCCCAAATGATAAGAATGAGACACACTATAATCAACTGTTGAATACCAAAGACAGAGAAGGACAGAAAAAATGACCCTTTACATATAATGGACACTCTATAGGATTATCAGCCAATTTCTCCTTCAATATCTTGGAGGTCAAATGGAGATGAGATTATATTTAAAGTATTGAAAAAAAAAACTATCAAGATCTCTACATCTGGAAAAATTGGCCTTTAAAAATGAGGGAAAAATTAAGACATTCTTAGAAAAACAAAACACGAGGGCTTAAAGAGGCCAAGAAGTCCCACAGTCTATCTGTAAACTGGAGAACCAGGAAAGCCATTGATGTATTTCAGCCAGAATCTCAAGGCCTGAGAACCAGGGGAGCCAATAGTGTAAGTCCCTATCTGAATTTGTGGGAATGAGGACTAGTAATTCTGATGTCCAAGGACAAAAGAAAATGGGTATCCTAATTCAAGCAAAGAATGCAAATTTGACGCTTCTCTGCCTTTTAGTTCTATGCAGGCCCTCAGTGGATAGGATGATGCCTACCTACATTGGTGAAGGTGATCATCTTTACTCAGTCAACTGAATCAAATACTAATATCTTCCATAAATATCTTCACAGACTCACTCAGAAATAGTATTATATTTACCAGTTATCCAATCATCCCTTACCTCAGTCAGGTTAACACATAAAGTTAACCATCACAGCCATCACAAGTCCATCCATTGTCAACTTGACACCCATGCACATCTCTTTAAACCTCACTTAATCTCCAGATAAATACAATAACAAGGATATAATTCCACCTAACATGATGCAACTATCCTCACAACCAAAAATTCACTAATCTCTTCCCAAGAAGAGGGGGTAAAGTTCTTGAATGGTCTTTATGCTTATCCTGATATCCTGTTTAAATAAATACTATGAATGTAAAATTAACAATATTAAACACTGATAGAAAATAAATATATCTTACATTACATGATAAGGGAACAAGAGAGGAAATAAAACAAAGGTATTTGCTCAATATATGTATATACACACAAAAATGTTTTCATAATATAAAGAGGAAATTCACCTTCCTCATGACACAGTCCTAGATCCTGTAACTTGTAACATGGTTGTAGCTTGTATTTGTTAACTACCTTATTCTACTACCCCTTTGGTATTGCTTTTGCCTTCAGCAATGATCTCAGCTGGTCCTGAGTTTTCACCTGGTGGGGTGACCCAAATCCTTATTCCTTAAGGGTCCGGAATATTGTTAGTCATGCCTGGATTGAGTTGTAGTTTTCCACTAACCTTAATTACAGGACATGGTAATACTAAAATACACCCTGTGCAATCTCCTGTAATCCAGATATGGTTTCCTATGCCCCTATTATGGAATAGTAGTACAATTTATCCTTAGTAGATGGGATCAATCACCCTATCTGACACCATTATTCCTTTTTCTGCCCTTTGATTCAGAGGCATAAGTATCCCAGTGTGGTCATGTGACATTCTTAACTTCCAGTGTAATGAATTCATTACTGTTTCTCCTGGTATAAGTATTCCTTCCTCTGGAACAAATACCTCTATGCCAGAAAATCATAAGGTTGCAGGGCCAGGAAGCAAAATTTTTGCTAGTGGGTCACTAGGGGTATTAGTGAGTAGGGCCACTCCTATTTTCACTGCTTGATACATGGACCTGTGAATCCTGGCTATGGGAAAAATAGCACCATATATTGAATGCTTATTCAAAACATATACACCCTTCTGGAGAAGCTTTATCCAATGCTGTGATGTACTGCCACCTAGATGGCACAGATACTGAGACTTCAAAAGCCATATCACCATTTGATCACGGCAGCTGTTTCAAGATGGTGGGGAACATGATAAAACCAGTGAAGTCTATGAGTATGAGCCCATTGCCACACTTCTTTTGCTCTAAATTGATTTCTTTGAGCAGAAGCAATGCTATGTGCTATATAATGACTGTAGATAAGGCCTACTGTAAGTCCATAGATGGTAGTTTTGGCAGAAACAATGCATGTATAGAAGAAAATTCCATACCTAGAGTGTCTATTTCAGCAAGAACAAAACACTGCCCTTCCATGACAGAAGGTGTCTAATATAATCAACCTTCCACCATGTAGCTGAATGATTACTTCAGAGAATGGTGACATATGAAGAATTCACTGTTGCTTGCTAAGGGCAGATTGGGAATTAATGGTGGCCATAGTAAGATTGGCATTATTTTTTGTTGTTCAATATTAAATCACTTTTTTATATAAATATAGTTGATCACAATATTATATTAGTTTCAGGTGTGCAACATACTGATCCAATATTTTATAGATTATACTCCTTTTAAAGTTATTACAAAATAATGACTATATTTTCTTGTGCTGTACAATATATCCTTCTTGCTTATTTATTTTATACATAGTCGTTTGTGTCTCTTAATCCCATAACATTATCTCACCCCTCCCACGTTTCCTCTCCCCATTGGTAACCACCAGTTTGGTCTTTATATCTGTGAGTTTGTTTCATTCTTTTAATATATGTACCTCCTTTCAATTTATTTTTTAGATTCCACATATAAGTGATTAACATACAGTGTTTATTATTCTCTGTCTGACTTATTTCACTAAGCATAATATTCTCTAGGTCCATCCATGTTGCTGCAAATGACAGAATTTTATTCCCTTTATGGTTGAGTAATAGTCTATTCAGTGTGTATAGATACAGAGATAGAGATCCAGTTGATATATGTATATATATATATATCACATGATATATATATATACCATGTATTATTATCCTTCATCTGTTGATGGGCATTTAGGTTGCTTCCATTTCTTGACTGCTGTAAGTAAAACTGCTATTAACATTAGGGTCCATGTATCTTTTTGAATGGATGTCTTCATTTTCTTTAGATACATACCCAAGCATAGAATTTCTGTATCATATGGTACTTCTATTTTTAGTTTTGGATGAACCTCCAAACTGGTTTCCACAGTGGTTACAACAATCAACAAGCCCATCAACAGTATACTAGGGTCCCCTTTCCTCCACATCCTCAAACAACATTTGTTATTTGCACACATTTTGATGACAGCCATTTTGACAGGTGTGGGGTGATATTTTTGTTTTGATTTACATTTCTCTGATAATTATGATGTTGAGCATTGTTTCATTATCTGGTTGACCACCTATATATCTTCTTTGGAAAAGTGTCTATTCAGTTTTGCCAGTTCTCTAGTTGGGTTCTTTGGTTCTTTGATATTGAATTTTATGAGCTGTTTATAAATTTAAATATTAATCCATTATCAGTCATATTATTTATTTATTTAACTTTTTTTTGGGGGGGTGTATAGTTGCTTTACAATGACGTGTTAGTTTCTACTGTACAGCGAATTGGAGTTCCCTGTGCTATACAGCAGGTTCTCATTAGCTATCTATTTTATACATATTATTGTATATAAGCCAATCCCAATCTCCCAATTCATCCCACCCACCACTTTCCCCCCTTGGTGTCCGTACGTTTGTTCTCTACATCTGTGTCTCTCTTTCTGCCTTGCAAACTGGTTGATCTGTACCATTTTCCTACATTCCATATATATGCGTTAATATATGATATTTATTTTTCTCTTTCTGATTTACTTCACTCTGTCTGACAGCCTCTAGGTCCATGCACGTCTCTATAAATGACCCAATTTTTTTCTTTTTATGGCTAAGTAATATTACATTATATATATGTACCACATCTTCTTTATCCATTAGTCTGTCGATGGACATTTAGGTTGCTTCCATGACCTGGTTATTGTAAATAGTGCTTCAGTGAATATTTGGGCACATGAGTCTTTTGAATTATGGTTTTCTCTGGGTGTATGCCCAATAGTGGTATTGCTGGGGCATATGGTAATTCTATTTTTATTCTTTTAAGGAACCTCCATATTGTTCTGCATAGTGGCTGTATCAATTTATATTCCCACCAACAGTGCAAGAGGATTCCCTTTACTCCACACTGTCTCCAGCATTTATTGTTCATAGATTTTCTGATGATGTCCATTCTAACCGGTGTGAGGTGATACCTCATTGTAGTTTTGATTTGAATGTCTCTAATAATTAGTGATGTTGAGCATCTTTTCATGTGTTTTATTGCCATCTGCATGTCTTCTTTGGAGCAATATCTATTTATGTCTTCTGTCCATTTTTAGATTGGTTTGCTTGTTGAGCTGCATGAGATGTTTATATATTTTGGAGATTAATCTTTTGTCAGTTGCTTCACTTTCAAATATTTTATCCCATTCTGAGGGTTGTCTATTCATCTTGTTTATGGTTTCCTTTGCTGTGCAAAAGCTTTTAAGTTTCATTAGGTCCCATTTGTTTATTTTTCTTTCTATTTCCATTACTCTGGGAGTTGGGTCAAATAAGATCTTGCTGTGATTTATGTCAAAGAGTGGTCTTCCTGTGTTTTCCTCTAAGAGGTTTATTGTGTCTGGTCACACATTTAGGTCTTTAATCCATTTTGAGTTTATTTTTGTGTATGGTGTTAGGAAGTGTCCTAATTTCATTTTTTAAATATTATTTACATTTTGACTGCATTGGGCCTTCGTTGCTGTGTGTGAGCTTCTCATTTATTTTATTTTATTTCATTTATTTTATTTTTTTATTTATTTTAACAGCCACAACTGTTTATTTACGATTGAACCCTTTATAAGATATTTACAAGACAATTAATTTTACACATCAGAAATGGTATCAAAAATATGAATTACAACACAGACAACAGTATGAAATGGGCATAAAACAAAGCTGAAGTGGACAGACAAGTAATTTCTCATTTTAATTTATTAAAACTAGCTTAAACTTTGTTAAAGAAAGAAACAAAGGGCTATGTTTTAGAAGAATTTCAGGGCCTTCAGGTGAAGACTGAATTTCACAGTATTTTATCCCATGTAGGGAAAAAATAAAACTAATTCTCTCCCCACAATCTAACACACTGTAAGTTTGCTCTTGGAACTTCTCTTGTTGCAGAGCATGGGCTCTAGGTGACCGGGCTTCAGTAGTTGTGGCTCACAGGCTCTAGAATGCAAGCTCAGTAGTTGTGGCACATGGGATTAGCTGCTCTGTGGCATGTGGAATCTTCCTGGATCAGGGATCAAACCCATGTCTCCTTCATTGCCAGGTGGACTCTTAACCATGGCAGCACGAAGGAAGTCCCTAATTTCTTTCTTTTACATGTTGCTCTCCAGTTTTCCCATCACCACTTATTGAAGAGACTGTCTATTTTCCATTGTATATCTTTGCCTCCTTTGTCACAGATTTGTTGAGCATAGGTAAGTGGGTTTATCTCCGGGTGTTCTATCCTGTTCCATTGATCTATATTTGTTTTTGAGCCAGTACCATATTGTCTTGATTACTGTATCTTTGTTGTATAGTCTGAAGTCAGGGAGCCTGATTCCTCCAGTTCCATTTTCTTTCTCAAGATTGCTTTGGCTAATCAAGGTCTTTTGTGTCTCCTTAAAAATTTTTAGTTTTTTTGTTCTAGTTCTGTGAAAAATGTCCTTGATAATTTTATAGGGATTGCATTGAATCTGTAGATTGCTTTGGGTAGTATAATCATTTTGAAAATATTGATTCTTCCAATCCAAGAACATGATATATATCTCCATATTTCTGTCATCTTTGATTTCTTTCATCAGTGTCTTATAGTTTTCTAAGTACAGGTCTTTTACCTCGTTAGGTAGGTTTATTCCTGGGTATTTTATTGTTTTTGTCACATTGGTGAATGGGATATACTCCTTAATTTCTCTTTCTGATCTTTCATTGTTAGTATATAGAAATGCAAGAGATTTCTCTGCATTAATTTTGTATCCTGCAACTTTACCAAATTCATTGATTAGATCTAGTAGTTTTCTGGTGATATCTTTAGGATTTTTTATGTATAGTATGATGTCATCTGCAAACAGTGACAGTTTTAGTTCTTTTCCAATTTGGAGTAGTTTTCTTTCTTTTTCTTCTCTGATTACCATGGTTAGGATTTCCAAAACTATGCTGTATAATAGTGGTCAGAGTGGACATCCTTGTCTTGTTCCTGATCTTAGAGGAAATGCTTTCAGTTTTTCACCATTAAGAATGAAGTTTTCAATGGGTTTGTTATATATGGCCTTTATTACATTGAGGTAGTTCCATCTATGCCCATTTTCTGGAGAGTTTTTACCATATCATATGTTTTTTACTCTTCTATTTGTTAATATGGTGTATCACATTGCTTGATTTGCATATATTGCAGAATCCTTGCATCCCTGGGATAAATCCCACTTTATCATAGTGTATGATCATTTTAATGTGCTGTTGGATTCTGTTTCCTAGTATTTTGTTGAGAATTTTTGCATCTATATTCATCAGTGATATTGGTCTGTAATTTCCTTCTTTGTGACATCTTTGTCTGGTTTTGGTATCAGGGTGATGGTGGCCTCATAGAATGAGTTTGGGAGTGTTCTTTCGTCTGCAGATTTTTGGAAGAGTTTGAAAAGGATGCATCTTAGCGCTTCTCTAAATGTTTGATAGAATTCATCTTTGAAGCCATCTGGTCCTGGACGTTTGTTTGTTAGAAGATTTTTAATCACAGTTTCAATTTCATTACTTGCGATTGGTATGTTCATGTTTTCTATTTCTTCCTCATTCAGTCTTAGAAGGTTATACCTTTCTAAGTATTTGTATATTTCTTCCAGGTTTTCCATATTATTGGCATATAGTTGCTCATAGTAGTCTCTTATGATGGTTTGTATTTCTGCAGTGTCTGTTGTAACTTCTTTTTCATTTCTAACTTTATTGATTTGAGTCCTGTCCCTCATTTTGTTGATGAGTATGGCTAAAAGTTTATCAATTTTGTTTATCTTCTCCAAGACCCAGCTGTTAGTTTTATCAATCTTTGTGATTGTTTTCTTCATTTCTTTTAAATTTATTTCTGCTCTGATCATTATGATTTCTTTCCTTCTTCTAACTTTGGGTATTTTTGTTCTTTTTTCTCTAGTTGCTTTAGGTGTGAGGATAGGTTGTTTATTTGGGATTATTCTTGTTTCTTGAGGTTGGATTGTATTGCTATAAACTTCCCTCTTAGAAGAGCTTTTGCTGCTTCCCATACGTTTTTGGGTCTTCATATGCTCATTGTCATATTTCTCTCAGTATTTTTTGAATTCCTCTTTGATTTCTTTAGTTATCTCTTGGTTATTTTGTAACATATTGTTTAGCCTTCACGTGTTTGTGTTTTTTACAGTATATTCCTGTAATTGATTTCTAATCTCATAGCATTGTGGTCGGAAAAGATGCTTGATATGATTTCAAATCTCTGAAATTTACCAAGCCTTGATTTGTAACTCAGGATGTGATCTATCCTGGAGAATGTTCTGTGTACAATTGAGAAGGAAGTTCATTCTGCTGTTTTCAGATGGAATGTCCTATAAATATCAATTAAATCTATTGGTCTATTGTGTCATTTAAAACTTGTGTTTCCTTGTTAATTTTCTGTCTGGATGATCTGTCCATTTGTGTAAATGAGGTGTTAAAGTCTCTGACTATTATTGTGTTACTGTTGATTTCTCCTTTTATGGCGGTTAACATTTGTCTTATGTATCAAGGTGCCCCTTTGTTGGGTGCCTATATGTTTATAATTGTTATATCTTCTTCTTGGATTGATCCCTTTATCATTATGTAGTGCCCTTCCTTGCCTCTTGTAGCATACTTTATTATAAAGTCTATTTTAACTGATATGAATATTGCTACTCCAGCTTTCTTTTGATTTCCATTTACATAGAATATCTTATTCCATCCCCTCACTTTTATTCCGTATGTGTCCCTATGTCTCACATGGGTCTCTTGTAGACAGCATATATTTGGATCTGATTTTTGTATCCATTCAGCCACTCTGTGGTTTTGATTGGAGCTTTTAATCCATTCACATTTAAGGTAATTATCGACATGTATGTTCCTATTACCATTTTTTTAATTGTTTTTTTTTTGTGAGTCCTTTTCTTCTCTTGTTTTTCCCACTTAGAGAAGAGCCTTTAGTATTTGTTGTAGAGCTGGTTTGGTGGTGCTGAATTGTATTAGTTTTTGCTTATCTGTAAAGATTTTGATTTCTCTCTCAAATCTGCATGATCTTCTTGCTGGGTAGATTTATCTTGGTTGTATGTTTTTCCCTTTCATCACTTTAAATATATCTTTACACTGCCTTCTGGCCTGCAGTGTTCCTGCTGTAAAATGAGCTGATAAGCACATGGAGATTCCTTTGTATGTCATTTTTTGGTTTTCCATTCCTGCTTTTAATATTTTTTCTTTGTATTTAATTTCTGATAATTTAATTAATATGTGTCTCAGCCTGTTTCTCCTTGGGTTTATTCTGTATGGGACATTCTGCACTTCCTGCACTTGCTTGACTATTTCCTTTCCCATGTTAAGGAAGTTTTCAATTATAATCTCTTCAAATATTTTCTCAGACCCTTTCTTTTCCTCTTCTTTAAGTGGGACCTCTATAATTTGTATGTTGGTGTATTTAATGTTGTCCCAGAAGTGTCTGAGAGTGTCCTCACATCTTTTCATCTTTTTTTTTTTTTATTCTGTTCCGTGGCAGTGATTTCCACCATTCTACCTTCCAGGTCAATTTTCCGTTCTTCTGCCTCAGTTATTCTGTTATTGATCCCTTCTAGAGTATTTTTAATTGCAGTTATTGTGTTGTTAATCACTGTTTGTTTGCTCTTTAGTTCTTCTAGGGTTAAACATTTCTTGTATTTTCTCCATTTTATTTCTGAGATTTCTGATCATCTTTTCTATCATTACTCTGAATTATTTTTCAGGTAGACTGTGTATTTCCTCTTCATCTGTTTGGTCTTGTGGGTTTTTACCTTTCTCCTTCATGTGCTTCATATTTCTCTGTCTTCTCATTTTGCTTAACTTATTGTGTTTGTGGTCTCCTTTCCACAGGCTGCTGGATTGTAGCTCCTCTTACCTCTGGTATCTGTCCCTGTGGGTGAGTTTGGTCCAGTGGCTTCTGTTGGCATCCTGTTGGGGGGCAGTGGTGCCTGTGTTTTGGTGGATGGAGCAGGATCTTCTCCCTCTGATGGGCAGGAGCCCATCTGGTGGTGTGCTTTGTGTTGTCTGTGAGCTCATTATGGCTTTAGACAGCCTGTTTGCTAATGGGTAGTGCTGTGTTCCTGTCTTGCCAGATGCTTACCATGAGGTGTCCAGCACTGGAGCTTGCTGGCCGTTGGGTGGACCTGGGTCTTAATGTTGAGATGGAGACCTCTGGGATAGCTCTCAATGAATAATATTCAATGGGGTTGGGAGTTCTCTGGTGGTCCAACATCCTGGAGTCGGCTGTCCCACCTGGGTGGCTCAGGCCTGACCCCTGGTCAGAGCACCAAGCCCCACATGCTGCACAGCTTGGAAAAAAATGAACAAACAAAACCCCAAGACAAATGGTAAAAGCAAAACTAAAGAGACAAAACCCCACAAGAAACACACACACACTCACAAACAAAAAGAAAAGAAAAACAGAGAAAGAAGAGAGTAACCAATAAGCAAAACCCAAAACAAAACTAAAAACTAAACTCACAAAAACAGATCATATGCAGAAAGCAAACTAAAAAAAAAAATGCAAAGAAAGCATAAAACAAACACACTAAAATGATAAAAAAGAAAAACAAAAGATGAAAGCAAAAAATACAAAAGAATACAGAAGTAATATAAAAATATAAAAATATAAAATATAGTTAAAAGTAAGATAACAAAGCAAAGACAAAAACAAGGAAAAACACAATATACTGTAAAAGTATAGTAGAAATAGCAAAAATTAAGGTAAAAATATATTAAAAATAAAAGCATAAAAAAGAAAAGAAAAGAAAAATTCAATAAAAATAAGAAGAATATTTTTTTAAAACAACAACAGTAGGACAAAACAGAAAAATATATATATATAGTAGTAATAATAGTAATATTTTCCTGTGGTGTCAGCTGTCAGTATCCTTGCCCCCATAGTGAAGCACAACCAATCCCTGCCTACTTAGGAAGTCCTCCAATACTTCTATGTAGGTCTCTGGACCTGCCGTGGGCACTGTGGGGCCAGCTTAGTCTCTGATCTGACCTTATTTTCAGGTGTACTTGCCTCCAAAGTCCACACTTGCCCTCAAAGTCTACAGCCTTGATTGTGCGGACTCTCATTTTGATATTTCACAGATGCAGGGTTTACCAAGCCAATTGCAGGGGTTTAATCCACTGCTTCTGCAGCTGCACAGAGAGATTTCCCTCTTTCTTCTTTGGTTGCACTGCTCCTGGGATTCAGCTTTGGTTTTGGCCCTGCCTCTTTTGGTGTTGGTCACACTCAGGCATCTGTTCTCCACCCAGGCAAGAGGGGGTGAAAGCAATGGCTGATTAGGGCTCACTTGTTCACTCATGCCAGGGAGAGGGAGGGATATGGCAGTCACAAATGGGATATGTAGGGAGTGCCTATGGTGGCAGAAGCTGGCAGGAAGTTGCTACAGCCTGAGGTGCACCGTGCATTCTCCCAGGGAAGTTAGCCCCAGATTGCAGGACACTAGGCAGTGGGGGGCTGCACAGGCTCCCAGGAAGATGTGGGGAGTGACCTGCACTTGCTCACAGGAAACTTGGTAACAGTGGCGGCAGCCATACACCCCCCTCTGGGATCCTAATTAACAGCCGTGCTTTGTGCCCACCTCTGGAGTTCATGTAGTTGGTGCCCTGCCGTCTGTGAGCACATGGAGAAAGAAGCTCCTATGGCAGGCCCACCCCTCTCCTCACACACCCAGCAACAATGGTCTCTTGCCTCCTCGGTAGGCCCAGGTCTTTACTTGGACTCCCTCAGCTGTGGCATACTAACCCCCTCAGGCTATCTTACAAAGCCAACTCCAGTCCTCTCCCTGGGGTCTGACCTCCAAAAATTATTGTTACTATTTATGTCAAAGAGTGTTCTGCCTATGTTCTCTTCTAGGAGTTTTATTGTTTCAGGTCTTGCTTCCTTCTTTTACATGTAGTCTCCAGTATTCTAAGCACCATGTATCAGAAAGACTCTTTTCTCCTCATTTTTCATAGATCAATTGATCATAAGTGAGTGGGTTCATTTCTGGTCTCTCTATTCTGTTTCATTGATCTATGTCTGTCTTATGCCAGTACCATGCTGTTTTGATTACTATAACTTTGTTGTAAAGTCTGAAGGCAGGGGGCATGATACTTCTAGTTTTGTTCTTTTTTTTTCAAGACTGCTTTGGAATTCAGGATCTTTTGTGGTTCCATATAAATTTTAGGATGCTTTTCTACTTCTTTGAAAAATGTTATAGGTATTTTTATAGGGATTGTATTAAATCTGTAAATTGCTTTGAGTAGTATAGTCATTTTAACAATTTCAATTATTCCAATCCAAGAACACCTATAGCTTTTCATTTCTTTGATTCATTTTCAATTTCCTTAATCAATATTTTATAGCCTTCAGAGTACAGGTTTTTTACCTCCTTGGATATATTTATTCCTAGGTATTTTATTATTTTTGATACAATTATAAATGGGAATGTTTCCTTAATTTCTATTTCTTATAGATCATTATTGGTGTATAGAAAATATATAGATTTCTGTATATTAACCTTGTACCCTGCATCTTTACTGAACTAATTTTTTACTTCTAATAGTGTTTTTTTTGTGTGTGGAGAATTTAGAGTTTTCTATATACAGTGTCATGTCATCTGCAAATAGTGACAGTTTTATCTCTTTCATTCTAATTTTCATGCCATTTGTTTCTTTTTCTTGTCTGATTGTTATGGCTAGTACTTCCAATATTGTGTTAAATAGAAGTGGTGAGAATGTGCATCCTTGTTTTGTTCCTGATTTAAGAGGAAAAGACTTCAATTGCCCTATTGAGTATGATGTTAGCAGTGAATTTTCATAAATAGCTTTTATTATGTTGACATATGTTCCCCCTATAGCAAATTTGATGAGAGTTTTTATCATGAATAGCTGTTGAATTTTGCCAAATGCTTTTGTCTGCATCTGTTGAGATTACCATGATTTTTATCTTTTTTTGTTAATGTGGTATATCAAATTGATTGATTTGTGAATATTAAACCACCCTTATATACCTGGAATAAATCCCAATTGATCTGGTTTTTGATACATTTTATATTTTGTTGAATTCTGTTTTGCTAATATTTTGTTGAGGATTTTTGCACCTATATTCTTCAGAGATATTGGCCTATAATTTTCCTTTTTTGTAGTGTCTTTGGTTTTGCTCTCAGGGTAATGGTGGTCTTTTAGAATGAATTTGGGAGTCTTCCATTATCCTTATTTATTTTATTTTATTTTATTATTTATTTATTTTATTATTTTTTAAAGTAGATTGATAATGATAGGTATTAGCTTTACTTTATATGTTTGGTAGAATTATTCTATGAAGCCATCCTGTGTTGGACATTGTTTGTCTGGAGATTTTTTTTTTAATTAGAAATTTAATTTAACTACTTGTAATTAGTCTAATTGTATTGTCTATTTCTTCCTGATTCAGTTTGGAAGGTGGTATGATTCTAGAAATGTGTCTGTTTCTTTTAGGTTGTCCAATTTGTTGGCATGTAACTGTTTGTAGTGTTCTTTTCTCTTTTTTTTGTTATCTCCATGGTATCAGATTATATTTCTCCTCTTTCATTTCTTACTTTGTTTATTTTCATTCTCTCTCTTTTATTCTTGGTTAGCCTGAGTAAAAGTTTATCAATTTTGTTTATCTCTTCACAGAACCAGCTCTTGGTTTCCCTGTTTATTTCTATTGTTTTTTTATCTCTATTTTATTTATTTCTTCTCTGGTCTTTATAATTTCCTTCCTTCTGCTGATTTTGGCATTTGTTTGTTCTTATTTTGCTAATTTCTTTAGATGGAAAGTTAGGTTGTTTATTTGAGATTTTTCTTGTCTCTTGAGGTTGGCCTCTATTGCTGTAAACTTCCCTCTTATAACTGCTTTTGCTGCTTCCCATAGATTTGTGAAACGTTGCCTTTTTCCTTTGACTTGAGTTATTTTATGATTTTCTCTTTGATTTCTTCATTAACCCATTGTTTTGTTTTGTTTTTGTAGCATGTTGTTTAGTCTCTACATGTTTGTGCTTTTCACTTTCTCCTTCCTGTAATTAATTTCTAGTTTCATACCATCATGGGCAGAAAAAAAAATGCTTGATATAATTTTAATCTTCTTAAATTTGTTGAGACCTGTTTTGTGGCCCAGCATGTGAACTATTCCTGAGAATGTTCCATGTGCACTAGAAAAGAATATGTATTCTGTTGGTTTTTTGGGGAAATGTCTTGTACATATTTATTAGGTCTAACTGGTCTTGTGTGTGAATTAACACCACTGTTTCATATTGATTTTCTGTCTCAATGATTTGTTCATTGATGTAAGTGTAGTGTTAAAATCCCCCACCATTGTGTTATTGTCAATTTTTCCCTTTATGTCTGTTAATGTTTGCTTTATATTTTTAGGTGTTTCTATATTAGGTGAATATATGTTAATGAATGTTATATCATATTCTTTTATTGATCCTTATATTATTATATAATGCCCTTTTTGTCTTTTGTAATAGATGTTATTTCAAAGTCTACTTTTCTGATATGAGTATTACTACTCCAGCTTTCTTTTCATTTCCATTTACATGAATCATCTTTTTCCATCCTTTCACTTTCATTCTGTGTGTGTCTTAGCTCTGAAGTGAGTCTCTTATAAGTAGCATATAGATGGGTCTTGATCCTTAACCTTTACTATATATTTGCCTTTACTAATAGGATTGCTCCTTTTCTATAAGTACTTGATTCTTGTTATAGCCTTTTCTTTTCCACATAGAGAAGACCCTTTAGCACTATTTTTAGGGTAATTTGAGTATTGATAAACTCCTTTAGTTTTTGCTTGCCTGAGAAGTTCTTGATCTCTCCTTCAATTCTAAATGATAATCTTGCTGGGTGGAATATACTAGGTTGCAGGTTTTTCACTTTTAGCTCTTTAAGTATATCATGCCACTATGTTCTGGTCTTCAAATTTTCATCAGAAAACTCAGCTGATAGCCTTATGGGGGTTCCGTTGTATATGATTCTTTGTTTTGCTCTTGCTACCTTAGAATTTTTCTTTAACTTTGACCATTTTAATTATATTTCTTGTTGTGTGCCTGTTTGGGTTCATCTTGTTTGAGATTGTTTGTGCTTCTTCTACCTGGATATCTGTTTCCTTATTTAGGTTTTGGAAGTTTTCATAATTTCATTAAATACATTTTTGAACCCCTTCTGTCTCTTTTTCATTCTTGGACCCCTATAATGTGAATGTTGATATGCTTGATGTTATGCCAAATATCCCTTTAAATGTTTTAATTTTTTAAATTTGTTTTTCTTTTTTTTTTGTTCTAATTAGGTGATTCCCATTATTCAATCTTCCAGATCACTTATACACTTTTCTGTATCACCTACTCTGCTGTTCATTCCTTCTAGTGTATTTTTCATTTTAGTTATTGTATTTTTTGGTCCTGGCTGATTATTCTTTATATTTCTAATCCCATGTTAAACTTCTCACTGTGTTCTTTTACTCTTTTTCCTAAATAAGTTTGCATTAGTATTACTAATACTTTGAATTCTTTTCTAGTTAATTGTTTATTTCTATTTTATTAGTTCTTTTTAAGGGGGTTTCTCTTGATATTTTAATTGAGACAAATTCCTCTGTTTTCTCATTTTTGCTTCTCTTTGCCTCTATGAAATTAGGTAAAATAGTTACCTATTCTGTTCCATTCTTCTTAGTGTCTATTTTTATGCCAGCACCATACTGTTTGGATTACTATAGGTGTTTAATATAATTCGAAGTCAGGAAGTGTGATACCAAGACTTTTGTTCTTCTTGTTAAATATTGTTTTTGTTATTCAGGGTCTTTTTTGATGCCATGTGAATTTTTCAATTTTTCTTATAATTTCTGTGAAAAATTCCATTGAAGTTTTCATAACTATTGCACTGAATCTGTAGATTGCTTTGGGTATTATGAAAATTTTCACAATATAAATTCTTCCACTTCATGAACAATAGATATGGTTTGCATAATTGCTCTAGCTAGGACTTCCAGCACTATGGCATATAGAAGTGGTGAGAATGCTCACGTTTGTTTTCTTCTTGATCTTAGAGGAATTGTTTTCAGCTTTTCATCACTAAGTTTTGGCTGTGGTATTGGCATATATGGCCTTCATTATATTGAAGTATACATCCCTTCTATTTTATTTCTCTGTTTAGTTCTGTTAATATTTACTCTCTATATTAAGATGTTCCAATGTTGGGTGCATATATATTTACAGTTGTTATATCCTCTTGTTAATTGATCCCCCTTTATCATTATATAATGACCTTCTCTGGCTATAGAGAAAGTTTTTTACTTAAATACTGTTTTGTTTGATATAAATACAGCTCTTTAACTTCTATTTTTATGGAATATCTTTTTCTATCCCTTTACTCTTCCATCTATGTGTGTCTTTGGGGGAGCCTCTAATAGGCACTATATAGTTTGGTCTCTCTTTAAATTTATTCAGTCTCTATATCTTTTGATTTGATAATTCAATTCATTTATATTTAAATTAATCATTAAAGGGTAAGGATTTACCATTGCCATCTTATTGTTTTCTGCCTGTTTTGTAGTTCCTCTGTTTCTTTTTTCCTCTCTTTATGTCTTTTTTTTTATTTGATGACTTTCTGTAGTGTATGCTTTGATTATTTTTTCTTTACAATATATGTATACACTATAGATTTTTGCTTGTTGGTTACCATAAGGGTTTCACAAAATATCTTATAATTATAGTTGTCTATTTTAATCTAGTAACATGTTAAATTTGATCACATACAAAAACTCTAGCCTTTTATTCTCATAATATTTTTTGGTTTTGGTATCACCATTTACATCTTTTTATATTGTGCATACATTGACAACTAACTTATGTGCTTTTTATGCTAGTTATGTGATTTTTACACCACAATTACTGTATTAGTGTTTTCTGAATTTGTGTATACACTTTCATTTTCTAGTGAGTTTTATACTTTCATATGTTTTCATGTTTCTAATTGGCATCCTTCATTTCAGCTTGAAGAAATACCTTTTAGTATTTCTTGTAAATCAGGTCTGGTAATGCTTAATTCCAGTGATGGCTAACTCCTGTTTTTTTTTGGGGGGGGATTGTCTACATCTCTTCATTCTTGAAGAGCTTTATGTTATGTCATATTCCTGGTTGTCAGGGTTTTTGTTTCCTTCAACACCTTAAAAATATCTTCCCTCTCTCTTCTGGCCTGCATTGGTTCTTTTGTGAAATTGCCTAGAGCCTTAAGGGGGTTCCTTTGTATTTAATGAGTCTCATTTCTCTTACAAGTTTCAAAATTCTTTTTACTTGATTTTTACTCTTGATTATGTGTTTTGGTGAAGTCATCTTTATGTTGAATTTCTTTAGAGCGTTTTGTGCTTCATGTACCTGGAAGTCCATATGCCTCTCCATTTTGGGGAAGTTTTCAGCCATTATTTCTTCCAGGAATGTTTCTCCATCTGTTCCTCTGTATTCTACTTCTGGGATTTCCATAATATTTATATTAATAATTTTTCCTATATTCCACAAATTCCATAAGCTTTTTAAATTCATTTTTATTTTTTCCCTTGATTGTATATATTTTCAAATAACTTGTCATCTATTGTAAATTATTTTTTTCTGCTTGATCGTCTTATGTTGATATCCTCTGTTTTTAAAAAAATAAATTGTTTACGTTTTTAGAGCAGTTTAAGGTTCAAGGCATAATTGAAGGGGATGTACAGGAATTTCTCATATATTCCTTGCCCCCCACATACATAGCTTCTTCAATTATCAACATCCCCCACTAGAATGATACATTTGTAACAATTGATGAACCTATGTTGACACATTATTAACACCCAAACTCCATATTTTCCATTAACATTCATGCTAGGTGTTGTATATTGTAAGTGTTTGGAGAAATGTACAATGACATATACCTAATACTATGGTATCATACAGCACAGTTTCACTTACCTAAAAGTCACTTGGCTCCACCTATTTAATTTTTCTCCCCTGGGTAAACCTGCAACTACTGTCCTTTTTGCTGATGTCTTAGCTTTGCCTTTCCAGAATGTCATGCAGTTGAAATCACACATTGTGTACACTTTTCAAATTGGTTTCTTTCATTTAGTAAAATGAACTTAAGTTTCCTCCATGTCTTTCCATAGCTCAATAATTTATATATTTTCAGTGTTAATTAATATTCCATTATCTGGTTATACCACAGTTTATTTATCCATTCACCTTCTGAAGAACATTATGGTTGCAATAATGATATGGCAGTTATGAATAAAACTGCTCTGAACATCCTTGTGCATTTTTTTAGGTTGATGTAAGTTTTCATCCCTTTGGATGAATAACAAGGTGTGTGATTGCTGAATTGTATGGTAAGAGTATGTTTAGTTTTGAAAGGAACAACAAAAATGTCCTCCAAAATGGCTGTACTATTGTTCATTCTCACCAGCAAGTAATGAGAGTTGTTACATCACATTTTCACTAGTATTTGGTTTTATCAATGTCCTGGATTTTGGCCTTTCTTATAGGTGAATATTGCTATCTTATTATTTGCATTTGCCTTTCTCTGTTGACCTATAATGTAGAACATATTTTTATATGCTTTTTTACCATTTATATGTCTTCTTTTGTGAAGTGTCTTTTGAGATCATTTGCACATTTTTAGATTATTTGTTTTCTTACTGTTGAATATTTAGTATTCTTTGTATATTTTGGATAGCAGTCATTTATAAGGCTCTTTCACAAATACTTTCTGCCAGTATGTGGAATGGCTTCTCATTTGCTTAACATTATCTTTCAGAGAAGGAGTTTTTAATTTTATTAATTAATTTATTTTTATTTATTTTTATTGAAATGTAGTTGGTTTACAAAGTTATATTAGTTTCAGGGGTACAATATAGTGATTTGAAGTCTCTATAGATTATATTCCATTTAAAGTTATTATCGAATATTAGTTGTATTCTCTGTGCTGTACATTATATATTTGTATCAATAATTTATTTAGTACCTAATAGTTTGTACTTCTTAATCCCCTTCCCCTATGTTGCCCACCCACCTTCTCCTCTCTCTGCTGCTAACCACTAGTTTGTTCTCTGTATCTATGTGTCTGTTCTAGTTTTGTTATTTTCATCTGTTTGGTTGTTTTTAAAATTTCATATATAAGTGAAAATATACAGTATTTTCCATTCCCAGTCTGACTTACTTCACTAAGCCTAATATCGTCCAGGTCCATCCATGTTGTTGCAAATGGCAGCATTTCATTCTTTTAATGGCTGAGTAATATTCTATTGTATATATTACGACTTCTTTAGCCATTCATCTGTTGGTGGACAGTTAGGCTGCTTCCATAAATTGACTATTGTAAAGGGTGTTCACATGAATATTGAGGTGCATGTACATTTTAGAATTAGTGTCTTCATTTTCTTTGGATATATATCCAATAGTCGAGTTTCTGGATCACATAGTAGTTATATTATTAATTTATTTAGGAATCTTTATACTATTTTCCATAGTGGTGGTATCAATTTATATTACTGCAACAGTGAACTGGGGTTTCCTTTTCTCCACATCTACGACAATATTTATAATTTGTTGTCTTTTAAGTGCTAGCCATTCTGACGGGTTTGAGGTGATAAGTCATTTTGGTTTTGATTTCCATTTTCCTGAGACTTAGGGATGTAGAGCATCTTCTCTCCTGCTTGTTAGCCATGTGTATGTGTTCTTTAGCAATATAACTGTACAGGTCTTCTGCTCACTTTCTTAATCAGATTGTTTTTTTAAATATTGAGTTTTATGAGCTCTTTATAAATTTTAGATATTAACCCACTTATCAGACATATGATTTGTAAATATTTTCTCCAATTCAGTAGGTTGTCTTTTCATTTTGTTGACTGTTTCCATTGCTGTGCAAAAGCTTTTAGGATTAATTAGGGGCCATTTGTTCATTTGTGTTTTGGTTTCCCTTACCTGAAGAGAAAAATCTGTATATATATTGCTAAGAGTTATGACAAAGTGTGCCCTATCAATGTTTCCCTCTAGACGTTTTATGGCTTACAGTCTTACATTTAGGTCTTTAATTCACTTTCAGTTTACATTTGTATATGGTGTGAGAAAATATTTTAATTTTATTCTTTTACATGAAACTCTCAAGTTCTCCCAACACCACTTATTGAAGACACTGTCTTTTCACCATTGTATATTTTTGTCTACTTTCTCATAGATTAATTGACCATAAATATGTGGGTTTATTTCTGTATTCTCTGTTCTGTTCTCTTGACCTATGTGTTTGTTCTTTGTGCCACTACCATGCTCTCTGAGCTATTGTAGCTTTGTAGTAGTCTGAAGTCAGGGAGTGTGATACCTCCAACTTTATTTTCTCAAGATTACTTTGGCTGTTTAGGATATTTTGTGGTTCCATACAAATTTTAGAATTATTTTTTCCAGTCATATGAAAAATTTCATGGGTGTTTTTATAGAGATTGCATTAAATCTATAGATTGCTTAGGTAGTATAGACACTTTAACAATATTAATTGTTCCAATTCATGAACACAGTATATCTTTTATTTATTCACAGTATAGGTGTTTCACCACCTTGGCTAAATTTATTCCTAGGTGTTTTATTCATTTTGAGGCAATTTTAAATGGGATTGTCTTCTTGTTTTCTTTTTCTGAGAGTTAATTATTAGTATATGGAGAAGCAATAGATGTCTGTATGTTAATCTTGTATCCTGAAACATTACTGAATTCATTTATTAGTTCTATTAGTTCTTTTGGTGGAGACTTTAGGGTTTTCTTTATATAGTATCATATCATCTGTGCATAGAAACAGTTTTACTTCTTCCTTCCAATTTGAATTATTTCATTTCTTTTTCTTGTCTGATTGCTGAGGCTGGAATTTCCAATACTCTGTTAAATAGAAATGTTGAGAATGACCATTCTTAGTTTGTTCCTGATTTTAGAAGAAAAGCTTTCAATTTTTCACTATTGAGTATGATGTTAGTTGTGGCATTTATTATGTTGAAGTATGTTCCATTTATACTAACTTTGTTGAGATTATTTAACATGACTGGTATTTTGAATTTCATCAAATGTCTTTTATGCATCTATTGAGATCATGATGTGTTTTGTATTCTTCTTTTAGTTGATGTGGTGTACCTCATTGATTGACTTGCAGATATTGAACCATCTTTGCATCACTGGAATAAGTCCCACTTGATCTTGATGTATGACTCATTTTATATACTGTTGGGAATTATCTGCTAAAATTATGTTGAGGATATTTTGCATCTATATTCATCAGGGATATTGGCCTATAATTTTCTGTTTTTATAATGTCTGTCCGGTTTTGGTATCAGGGTAATGCTAGCCACATAGAATGAATTGGGGAGCATTCCCTTCCCTTCAATTTTTTTTTTTGTACTAGTTTGAGAAGGATAAGTATTAACTCTTTTTTATATGCTTGCAAGAATTCTCCTATGAATCTGTCTGGTCCTAGACTTTTGTTTGTTTGGAATTTTTGATTACTGATTCAATTTCTATGCTAGTGTTCAGTTGGTTCAGGTTATGTATTTCTTCCCAGTTTGTAATTTTGTATATTTCTAGGAATTTATCCATTTTTTTCTAGGTTGTCTAAGTTTTTGGCATGTAAATTTTCAGAGTAGTCTATTATGACTGTTTGTATTTTGTGATATCTGTTGTAATTTCCTCTCTTTCATTTCTTGTTTTATTTGAGTCCTCTCTCTCACTCTCTCTCTTTATTTTTAAGGAACCTGGCTAAAGGCTTATCAATTTTATTTATCTTTTCATAAATAACTCTTGTTTTCATTATTCTTTCCAATTGTTTACTTAATCTCTACCTATTTCCTCTTTGATCTTTATTGTTTCTTTCATATGCTGACTTTGGGCTTTGTTTTACTTTTTCTACTGCTTTAGATGGTAAGTTAAGTTGTTCATGTGAGATTTTTCTTGTTTCTTGAGGTAGACATTTATTACTATAAACTTCCTTCCTAGAACTGCTTTTGCTGCAGCCCATAGGTTTTGGAAAGTTGTATTTTTATATTTATTTTCTCTAGTTATTCCCCATTTCCACTTTGGTTCATTGATACATTGGGTCTTTTAGTAACATTTTGTTTAGTCTCCATGTATTTGTCTTTTTTCCATTTTCTTTCTTTAATTGTTTTCTAGTTTCATACTGTTGTGGTTGAAAAAGATGCTTGATATATTTACTATTATCTTAAATTTGTTGAGACTTATTTTGTGGCCTAGCACATGATCTATCCTAAAGAATGCTTCATGTGCTGTTTAGAAGAATGTGTAGTCTACTGTTTTTGTATGAAATGTCCTGTATATATCTACAAGTCTAACTGTTCTAGTGTGTCAATTATTATTATTGTATTATTGTCAATTTCTTCCTTTATGTCTGTTAGTATTTGCTTTATATACTTACGAGCTCCTATATTAGATGCATATATATTTATGAATGTTACTCCTCCTTTTACTGTTCCCTATATAATTAAATAATGCCCTAATTTTTCTTGTATTGCAGACTTTTTAATAAAATCTACATTGTCTGTTATATGTTACCCTATAACAGACAAAAGCTACCCTAGCTTTCTTTTCATTTCCATTTTCATGGAATATATTTTTCTGTCCCCTCACTTTAAGCATGTGTGTGCGTTTCTTTAGCTTTAAAGTAAGACTCTTGTAGGCTGAATATTGATGGGTCATTCTGTAAAATCCAATCAGCTACTCTATGTCTCCTTAGTGGAGAATTTAGTCAATTGACATTTCAGTGATTATATATCAGTTTTTACTTATTGACATTTTGTTACCTGTTTTCTGGTTGTTTTTTGTAGTCTTCTCTCTTCTTTATTATTTTCCCTTGTGGTTTGATGATTTTTTTTTAGTGATATGTTTGTGTTCCTTTCTCTGTAGTTTTTGTACATCTGTTGTAGGTTTTTGATTTGTGGGTACCATGTATTTCATATATGTTGGCCTATACCTGTATCTACTTTTTTAAGACTGATAATCATTTGAGTTCAAACACTTTCTAAAGGCTCTATGCTCTTTACTCCCCACTCCATGTTTTTTTTTTTCTTTGCAGTACACGAGCTTCTCATGCTTGTGGCCTCTCCTGTTGTGGAGCACTGGCTCCAGACGTGCAGGCTCAGTGACCACAGTTCACAGGCCCAGCCACTCTGTGGCATGTGGGATCCTCCCGGACCAGGGCACAAACCCATGTCCCCTGCATTGGCAGGTGGACTCTCAACCACTGCACCACCAGGGAAGCCCCCCATGTTTTGTGTTTTTGATGCCTTATTTTACATCTTCATGTCTACGCCTTTACTGTTTATTGTAGTTATCGTTCATTTTACGATTTTTGTCTTTTAACATTTGTACTAGCTTATTTAAATGTTTGGTCCATAGCCTTTATTTGTTGTTACCAGTTGGATTTTCCCCTTCCTTTAATTTCTTATTTCTTTTTGTGGCCTTTTCTTTTTCACGTAAAGAAGACTCTTTAATACTTTTTATAAAGTTGGTTTAGTACTTTGGAACTTTTTTACTTTTTGCTTGTCTGAGAAACTCTTTATCTCACTTTCAATTCTGAAGTATAACACCTTACTGGATAGAATATCCTAGGTTGTAGGTTTTTTTTTTCCTTTCATGACTTTAAATACATCATGCCACTCTCATTTGGCCTGCAAAATTTCTGCAGAAAAATCAGCTGATAGCCTTAGGAGGGTTCCCTTGTATGCAAGTCTTTCTTTTTCTTTGGTTGCCTTTAGAATTTTCCCTTTATCTTTAACATTTGCCATTTAAATTATAGTATGTCTTGGTGTGGTTCTTTTTTGGCTCATCTATTTGGGACTCTGTGTGCTTCCTGTGCCTGGATATCTTTCCTACTTCAGTTTTGGGAAATTTTCATCCATAATTTAATCACATATATATTTGACCCCTTTCTCTCTTTTCTCCTTCTGGGACCTCCAAACTATGAACATTAGTATGCTTGATGCTCTCTCAGAGGTCCCTTAAACTATTCCTATTTTTCAATTTTTTTCTTTTTGCTCTGCTAATTGTGTGATTTTCATCATTCTAACTTCCAGATGGCTTATGCATTCTTCTGTATCATCTAATCTGTTGTTAATTCCATCTAGTGTATTTTTCATTTTATTTAATGTATTTTTCAGCTCTGTCTGTTTATATGTTCCAGGTCTGTATTAAAATTCCTACTGTGTTCATTTATTCTTTTCCCCACTTCAGTGAACATTTTTGTTACTATTCTTTTGAACTCCTTATCAGGTAAAATATTTACCTGTGTTTTATTAGGATTTTTTACAGTAAGTTTTTTCTTTTATGTTCTTTTGTTTGATTCATATTTCTCTGTTTTATCATTTTGTTTTTCTTTTTCTGTCTGTTACCTTTCCTTGAAGGAGTGACATTGTGTGGGATCTTCCTTATGCAATATGTGTGGCTTTGGTGCATGAGCTGGTTCTGAAGTGAACATAGGCTGATGAGGTGTCCTGGCAGCCACCACCTTGGTGGGAGGTAGGGATGGGTTGGATGGACTAGAGCCAGAGCTCTGAGGGAGTTGGTTTCCTCCTGAGTGTGTTGGCTTCCTCCTGAGTGTGTTGGCTGTCCCCAGCTTGGTTTGGGGCATGTCTGGGGCCTGAGGGCTTAGGGCTGCACTTCTGTGCTGGTTTCACTCTTTCCCTGATGTGTGCAAATTGGTTAGAAGCTAGGTCTGGGCCAGAGGGCTTGGTGCCATACCACTGAGTGGGCCTCTCCATCTCCCAAGTGTGCACAGGGACACTCACTCATACAATGATGATCTCCACCCTGGAACTAGCTTCATTCCATTCAAACCATACACAAGAATTGGCACTCCTGTATTGGTGGTCTCTGCCCTGGAGCTAACATCGCTCCTGAGTGTGTGTACCAAAGTGTGCACTGGCAGTGGCTGCCTTTACCTTGGTCAGAGGCAGGACAGGCATCCAAGTTGACCCCATTCCCTTCAAGTATGCACACTCTTATTGATAAAGGCCTTAGTGGGGAGCAATGCCTGGGCTTGAGGGACTGGAATAGGAGCCCAGGACAGGCTTAATTCCATGCTGGGCCAATTCGCCCAAGCCAGCCAGTGTCCTAGGCAGTTTTCAATCTGCTGCCTCCATGCTGTGACTGGGAGTAAGAAAGTTTGTGCACATGCTCTCCAAGAGTTGAGTCTTGGTTTGAGTCTTACAACCATTTGGTTTGTCCTACTGGTTTTCAAAATGGTTAAGGACACTTCTCTTTCCAGTGTCAGACTCCAGAGCTGGGGTGCCTAATATGTGGCTCAAACCTCTTGCTCCCAGGGAGGATCCTCAAGTCTGACATTTTTCTTCCTTATTGTGTCCCCCGCTAGCAGTGGGAGTGCTGACCAGATTGCTTTTCCTCCCTACCAGACTCTGTGTGGATCTTTCTTTACAGCCTTGGTTGTGGAGAGTTGTTCAGCTAATCCCTAGGTCAATTTCAGTGAGAGACACTCTATATGTATTTGTACTTTTGATGTGTTCATGAGAAATGTGAGCCCAGCTTCCTCCTACTTCACCAATTAGATCTCTCTTCCTAGAAGTTTTTAATATAATACAGTCTAGCTTATTGATTGTTTCTTCCATGGATTGTGTCTCTCGCGTTGTAGATAAAAAAGTCATTGCGATATGCAATATCATCTAGGTTTACTTTTATTTTTCATTTAGATCTGTGATGCATTTCAACTTTATTATTCTGCAGGGTATAACGTCTGTGTCTAGATACTGATGATGAAGATTGCATTCAGGGGATCAGTTTTCTACACCATTAGTGCAAATGACTATTTTTATTCCTCTGTCAAAGATCAGTTGGTTATTTTTATGTGAGACTTTTTATGGGCTATTTTTTCCATTGATGTATTTGTATTTTATTTCACTGGTATCACAGTATCTTGATTACTATAGTTTTAGAGTAAGTTTGAAGAGGATAGTGTCAGTATTTCAGCATTGTTCTCCATTATTGTGTTGGCTATTCTGGGTTGTTTGTCTCTCCATATAAAATTTAGAATTATATATCAATATTCATAAAGTATCTCTAGAGATTTTTATTAGGGTTTCACTGTATAGTTCAAGTTGGGAAGAACTGTTATCTTGACATTATTGTCTTTCTATCCATGAACATGGAATATCTCTCCATTTATTTATTTCTTCTTTGATTTTGTTTATCAGAGCTTTTGTTTGTTTGCTTTGTTTTCCTCATAAAGATCTTGTACTTATTTTGTAAATGTATACCTAAGTGTTTCTTTCATTTTTTAGTGGTTTTATTTTATATATAATATAAATTTAACAGATGTATATTTCAAATTTTATTTGTGTGTTGCTGGTGTACAGAAAAACAATTAACTTTTGTTAATTAACCTTGAATACCAGAATCTTTCTATAATGGTATATGAGTTCCAGTAGCTTGTTTTGGTGTTGATTATTTTGGATTTTCTGCATAAGATGTTATGTCATCTGTGAACAAATAACATTTTATTTTTTCCTTCCCAATATGTATACATTTTATTTAATTTTCTTATCTTACTGAATTATCTAGAACTTCCAGTACAATGTAAAAAAAAGTGATGAGAACAGACATTCTTTCCTTGTCTCTAATCTTAGTGTGAAGTTTTAAGTTTCTCTCCATTAAGTATTATGTTAGCTTTAAGCTACTTGTAGATATTCTTTATCAAGTTGTGAAAGTTTCCCTCTGTCCTTATTTTACTTAGAGTTTTTACATTGAATGGGTGTTGGATTTCATCAAGTGCATTTTCTGCATCTATTAATATTATCATGTGATTTTCCTGTTATAGCCTGCTGTTGTGCTGTATTATATTAATTGATTTTTGAATGGTGAACCAGCCTTGCATACCAGAGATAAATCTCATTTCGTTATGGTGCATAATCCTTTTCATAGATTGTTGGATTCATTTTGTTAATATTTTAAATTTTTTTTTTTTTTTTTTTTTTGCCGTACGCGGGCCTCTCACTGTTGTGGCCACTCCCACTGCGATCACAGGCTCTGGACGCGCAGGCTCAGCAGCCATGGCTCATGGGCTCAGCCACTCCATGGCATGTGGGATCCTCCTGGACTGGGGCACGAACCCATGTTCCCTGCATTGGCAGGCGGATTCTCAACCACTGCACCACCAGGGAAGCCTTCTTTATTCTTTTTTATTTTATTTTATTTATTTATTATTTTTTTAAAAAACATTTATTGGGGTATAATTGCTTTACAATGGTGTGTTACTTTCTGCTTTATAAAAAAGTGAATCAGTTATACATATACATATGTTCCCATAACTCTCCCATCTTGTGTCTCCCTCCCCCCCCCCCTCCAAATCCCACCCCTCCAGGCGGTCACAAAACACTGAGCTGATATCCCTGTGCTATGCGGCTGCTTCCCACCAGCTATCTACCTTAAGTTTGGTAGTGTGTATATGTCCATGCCTCTCTCTCACTTTGTCACAGCTCACCCTTCCCCCTCCCCATATCCTCAAGTCTGTTCCCAGTAGGTCTGTGTCTTTATTCCGGTCTTACCCCTAGGTTCTTCATGACATTTTTTTCTTAACTTCCATATATATGTGTTAGCATACGGTATTTGTCTTTCTCTTTCTGACCTACTTCACTCGGTATGACAGACTCTAGGTCTATCCACCTCATTACAAATAGCTCAATTTCGTTTCTTTTTATGGCTGAGTAATATTCCATTTTATATATGTGGAACATCTTCTTTATCCATTCATCCGATCATGGGCAGGTAGGTTGCTTCCACCTCCAGGCTATTGTAAATAGAGCTGCAATGAACATTTTGGTACATGACTCTTTTTGAATTACGGTTTTCTCAGGGTATATGCCCAGTAGTGGGATTGCTGGGTCATATGGCAGTTCCATTTGTCGTTTTTTAAGGAACCTCCATACTGTTCTCCATAGTGGCTGTACCAATTCACATTCCCACCAGCAGTGCCAGAGTGTTCCCTTTTCTCCACACACTCTCGAGCATTTATTGTTTCTAGATATTTTGATGATGGCCATTCTGACAGGTGTGAGATGATATCTCATTGTAGTTTTGATTTGCATTTCCCTAATTATAAATGATGTTGAGCATTCGTTCATGTGCTTGTTGGCAGTCTGTATATCTTCTTTGGAGAAATGTCTATTTAGGTCTTCTGCCCATTGTTGGATTGGGTTGTTTGTTTTTTTGTTATTGAGCTGCATGTGTTGCTTGTAAGTTTTGGAAACTAATCCTTTGTCAGTTGCTTCATTTGCAAATATTTTCTCCCATTCTGAGGGTTGTCTTTTGGTCTTGATTATGGTTTCCTTTACTGTGCAAAAGCTTTGAAGTTTCATTAGGTCCCATTTGTTTATTTTTGCTTTTATTTCCCTTTCTCTAGGAGGTGGGTCAAAAAGGATCTTGCTGTGATTTAGGTCATAGAGTGTTGTGCCTATGTTTTCCTCTAAGAGTTTGATAGTTTCTGGCCTTACATTTAGGTCTTTAATCCATTTTGAGCTTATTTTTTTTGTATGGCATTAAGGAGTGATCTAATCTCATACTTTTACATGTACCTGTCCCGTTTTCCCAGCACCACTTATTGAAGAGGCTGTCCTTTCTACACTGTACATTCCTGCCTCCTTTATCAAAGATAAGGTGCCCATATGTGCGTGGCTTTATCTCTGGGCCTTCTATCCTGTTTCATTAATCTGTCTTTCTGTTTTTGTGCCAGTATCATACTGTCTTGATTACTGTAGCTTTGTAGTATAGTCTGAAGTCAAAAAGCCTGATTCTTCCAGCTCCGTTTTGTGTTTTCAAGATTGCTTTGGCTATTCGGGGTCTTTTGCGTTTCCATATAAATTGTGATTTTTTTGTACTAGTTCTGTGAAAAATGCCAGTGGTAGTTTGATAGGGATTGCATTGAATCTGTAGATTGCTTTGTGTACTAGAGTCATTTTCACAATGTTGATTCTTCCAATCCAAGAACATGGTATATCTCTCCATCTACTTCTATTATTTTTAATTTCTTTCATCAGTGTCTTATAATTTTCTGCATACAGGTCTTTTGTCTCCTTAGGTAGGTTTATTCCTAGATATTTTATTCTTTTTGTTGCAATGGTAAATGGGAGTGTTTTCTTGATTTCACTTTCAGATTTTTCATCATTAGTGTATAGGAATGCCAGAGATTTCTGTGCATTAATTTTGTATCCTGCTACTTTACCAAATTCATTGATTAGCTCTAGTACTTTCCTGGTAGCACCTTTAGGATTCTCTATGTATAGTATCATGTCATCTGCAAACAGTGACAGCTTTATATATTCTTTTCCAATTTGGATTCCTTTTATTTCCTTTTCTTCTCTGATTGCTGTGGCTAAAACTTCCAAAAGTATATTGAATAAGAGTGGTGAGAGTGGGCAACCTTGTCTTGTTCCTGATCTTAGTGGAAATGCTTTCAGTTTTTCACCATTGTGTATGATGTTGGCTGTGGGTTTGTCATATATGGCCTTTATTATGTTGAGGAATGTTCCTTCTATGCCTACTTTCTGCAGAGTTTTTTTAACATAAATGGGTGTTGAATATTGTCAAAAGCTTTCTCTGCATGTATTGAGATGATCATACGGTTTTTCTCCTTCAATTTGCTAATATGGATTATCAAACTGATTGATTTGCATATATTGAAGAATCCTTGCATTCCTGGAATAAACCCCACTTGATCATGGTGTATGATCCTTTTAATGTGCTGTTGCATTCTATTTGCTAGTATTTTTTTGAGGATTTTTGCATCTATTTTCTTCAGTTATATTGACCTGCAGATTTCTTTCTTTGTGACATCCTTGTCTGGTTTTGTTATCAAGGTGATGCTGGCTTCGTAGAATGAATTTGGGAGTGTTCCTCCGTCTGCTATATTTTGGAAGAGTTTGAGAAGGATGGGTGTTAGCTCTTCTCTAAATGTTTGATAGAAGTCGCCTGTGAAACCATGTGGTCCTGGGCTTTTGTTTATTGGAAGGATTTTTATCACAGTTTCAATTTCAGTGCTTGTGATTGGTCTGTTCTTATTTTTTATTTCTTCCTGATTCTGTCTTGGCAGGTTGTGCATTTCTAAGAATTTGTCCATTTCTTCCAGGTTGTCCATTTTATTGACATAGAGTAGCTTGTAGTAATCTCTCATGATCTTTTGTATTTCTGCAGTGTCAGTTGTTACTTCTCCTTTTTCATTTCTAATTCTATTGACTTGAGTCTTCTCCATTATTTTCTTGATGACTCTGGCTAATGGTTTATCTATTTTGTTTATCTTCTCAAAGAACCAGCTTTTAGTTTTATTGATCTTTGCTATTGTTTCCTTCATTTCTTTTTCATTTATTCCTGATCTGATTTTTATGATTTCTTTCCTTCGGCTAACTTTGTGGGGTGTTTTGTTCTTTCTCTAATTGCTTTAGCTGCAAGGTTAGGTTGTTTATTTGAGATGTTTCCTGTTTCTTAAAGTGGGCTTGTATTGCTATAAAGTTCCCTCTTAGAACTGCTTTTGCTGCATCCCATAGGTTTTGTGTCATTGTGTCTCCATTGTCATTTGTTTCTAGGTATTTTTTGATTTCCTCTTTGATTTCTTCAGTGATCACATCGTTATTAAGTAGTGTATTGTTTAGTCTCCATGTGTTTGTATTTTTTACAGATCTTTTCCTGTAATTGATATCTAGTCTTATGACACTGTGGTCAGAAAAGATACTTGATACAATTTCAATTATCTTAAATTTGCAAAGGGTTGATTTGTGACCCAAGATATGATCTATCTTGGAGAATGTTCCATGAGCACTTGAGAAAAATGTCTATTCTGTTGTTTTTGGAAGGAGTGTCCTATAAATATCAATTAAGTCCATCGTGTTTAATGTATCATTTAAAGCTTGTGTTTCCTTGTTTATTTTCATTTTGGATGATCTGTCCATTGGTGAAAGTGGGGTGTTAAAGTCCCCTACTAGAAATGTGATACTGTCTATTTCCTCTTTTATGGCTGATAGTATTTGCCTTATGTATTGAGGTACTCCTATGTTGGGTGCATATATATTTTCAATTGTTATATCTTCTTCTTGGATCAAACCCTTGATCATTATGTAGTGTCCTTCTTTGTCTCTTGTAATAGTCTTTATTTTAAAGTCTATTTTGTCTGATATGAGAATTGCTAGTTCAGCTTTCTTTTGGTTTCCATGTGCATGGAATATCTTTTTCCACCCCCTTACTTTCAGTCTGTATGTGTCTCTAGGTCTGAAGTCAGTCTCTTGTAGACAGCATATATAAGGGTGTTGTTTTTGTATCCATTCAGCCAATCTGTGTCTTTTGGTGGCAGCATTTGGTCCATTTACATTTAGGGTAATTATCGATATGTATGTTCCTTTTCCCATATTCTAAATTGTTTTGAGTTTGTTATTGTAGGTCTTTTCCTTCTCTTGTGTTACTTGCCTAGAGAAGTTCCTTTAGCAGTTGTTGTAAAGCTGGTTTGGTGGTGCTGAACTCTCTCAGCTTTTGCTTGTCTGTAAAGGTTTTAATTTCTCCATCAAATCTGAATGAGATCCTTGCTGGGTAGAGTAATCTTGGTTGCAGATTTTTCTCCTTCATCACTTTCAGTATGTCCTGCCAGTCCTTTCTGGCTTGCAGGGTTTCTGCTGAGAGATCAGCTGTTAACCTTATGGGGATTCCCTTGTGTATTATTTGTTGTTTTTCCCTTTCTACTTTTAATATGCTTTCTTTGTATGTAATTTTTGACAGTTTGATTAATATATGTCTTGGCATATTTCTCCTTGGATTTATCCTGTATGGGGCTCTCTGTGCTTCCTGGAGTTGATTAACTATTTCCTTTCCCATATTAGAGAAGTTTTCAACTATAATCTCTTCAAATATTTTCTCAGTCCCTTTCTTTTTCTCTTCTTCTTCTGGAACCATTATAATTCGAATGTTGGTGCATTTAATGTTGTCCCCGATGTCTATGAGACTGTCCTCAGTTCTTTTCATTCTTTTTTCTTTATTCTGCTCTGCAGTAGTTATTTCCACTATTTTATCTTCCAGGTCACTTATCCATTCTTCTGCCTCAGGTTCTTCTGCCTCAGTTATTCTGTTATTGATCCCTTTTACAGTATTTTTCATTTCATTTATTGTGTTGTTCATCATTGTTTGTTTCATCTTTAGTTCTTCTAGATCCTTGATAAATGTTTATTGCATTTTGTCTATTCTATTTCCAGGACTTTGGATCATGGTTACTTTCATTATTCTGAGGACTTTTTCAGGTAGACTGCCTATTTCCTCTTCATTTGTTAGGTTTGGTGCATTTTTATCTTGCTGCTTCATCTGTTGTGTGTTTTTCTGTCTTCTTATTTTGCTTATCTTACTGTGTTTGGGGTCTCCTTTTTGCAGGCTGCAGGTTCGTAGTTCCTGTTGTTTTTCATGTCTGTCCCCAGTGGCTAAGGTTGGTTCAGTGTGTTGTGTAGGCTTCCTGGTGGAGCGGAGTAGTGCCTGTGTTCTGGTGGATGAGGCTGGATCTTGTCTCTCTGGTGTGCAGGTCCATGTCTGGTGGTGTGTTTTGGGATATCTCTGGACTTATTATGAGTTTAGGCAGCCTGTCTTCTAATGGGTGGTGTTGTGTTCCTGTTTTGCTAGTTGTTTGGCATAGGGTGTCCAGCACTGTAGCTTGCTTGTCGTTGAGTGAAGCTGGGTTCTTGTGTTGAGATGGAGATCTCTGGGGGATTTTCGCTGTTTGATATTATGTGCAGCTGGGAGGTCTCTTGTTGACCAGTGTCCTGAAGTTGGCTCTCCCACCTCAGAGGCAAAGCAGTGACTTCTGGCTGCAGCACCAAGAGCCTTTCATGCACACGACTCAGAATAAAAGGGAGAAAATATAGACAGAAAGAATTAGTAGAAGTAGGAAGAAAGAAAGAAAGAAAGAAAGAAGGGAAGGAAGTAAGGAAGGAAGGAAGGAAGAAAGAAAGAAGAAAAGAAGGAAAGAAGGAAAGAAAAAAGAAAGATAGAAAGGAGGTAGGGAGGGAGGGAGGGAAGGAGGGACAGTGGGTGGAAGGAAGGAAGGAAGGAAAGAGGGAAGGAAGGAAAAAAGAATGAAAGAAAGAAGATAAAGTAAAATAAAGTAAAGCAAATATAATAAAGTTATTAAATTAAAAATAATTTTTAAGAAAAAAAATTTTTTAAAAATGGGCAGATAGATCCTTAGGAAAAATGGTGGAAGCAAAGCTATACAGACCATATCTCACACAGAAGCATACATATACACACTCACAAAAAGAGGAGAAGTGGAGAAAATCATAAATCTTGCTCTCAAAGTCCACCTCCTCAATTTGGGATGATTCATGTCTAAAGGAGGGAAAGAAGGAAAGAAAGAAAGAAAGAAAGAGAGATAAAGAGAGAGAGAGAAAGAAAGAAAGAAAGAAAGAATGAAAGAGAGAGAGAAATACAGAAGATATAGTAAAATAAAATCAAGTTATTAAAATTAATTATTAATAAAAAAATTAAAAACAGAACCAACAAACAAAAAAAATGGACAGATAGAACCCTACGAGAAATGGTGGAAGCAAAGCTATACAGACAAAATCTCACACAGAAGCATACACATACACACTCACAAAAAGAGGAAAAGGGGAAAAAATAAATCTTGCTCTCAAAATCCACCTCCTCAATTTGGGATGATTTGTTGTCTATTCATGTATTCCACAGATGCAGGGTACATCAAGTTGATTGTGGAGCTTTAATCCACTGCTTCTGAGGCTGCTGGGAGAGATTTCCCTTTCTCTTCTTTGTTCTCACAGTTCCCAGGGGCTCAGCTTTAGATTTGTCCCTGCCTCTGTGTGTAGGTCACTGGAGGTCGTCTGTTTTTTGCTCAGACAGGACGGGGTTAAAGGAGCCGCTGATTCGGGGGCTCTGGCTCACTATTTATAATTTTTGAATCTATGTTCATGAGAGATATTAGTCTGTAGTTTTCTTACAATATCTTTGATTTTGGTATTACGATAATGTTGGTCTCAGAGAATGACTTAGGAAGCATTCTCTCTGCTTCTGTTCTCTGAAAGACATTATAGAATATTGGTATAATTTCTTCCATAAACGTTCAGTAAAATTCACTAGTGAACTCATCTGGGTCTTGGGCTTTCTCTTCTGTAAAGTTATTATTGAATCATTTTATTTAATAGATATTATGTCATCTATTTCAGTTTAAAAATTTTATTCATTGTATTCTTTTTGCCCAAAAATTCTGTTTGTTTCTTTTTCATATTTTCTATGTCTTTTTCAAATCTCTCATTTTGTTCATGTATATTTTTCCTGAATTTATTGAGTCATCTATCTTTGTTCTTTTGTAGCTCATAAGCTTCTAAAGTAGACAACTATTTTGATGTCTTTGTCAGGCAATTTGTAGGTCTCCATTTCTTTGGGGTTTGTTACTGAAAAGAAATAATTGTGGTTCTTTTGTAGTGTCATGTTTCCTTGATTTTTCATGTTTCTTTTAAACTTGCATTGCTGATGTCAAATTTTTTGATACAGTTACTTAATTCACTCTTTACTGACAGGCTTGGGGAGAGAAATGCCTTCATCAGTATGCCTAGCTAGGGATTCTTATGATCTTTCAGAAGTTTTATATGGAATTGCCCACTTCATATGTCTTGTTCCTTTCTGGAAGTGGAGGGGGTATTCTTAAGATTTTATTTATTCTCTCAATCCTACAAAGTCATGCTGGGTGCTGAAAGCCTCACATTTGTTTTCTCTAGTGGGGTGCCCTAAAATTCTCAATTTGTTTGTGTGTGTGTCTTCACCTAATTCTACAGATTCAGAATGGCTTTCTCCATATGGTTGTGAATCTTCTAAAAAGGGTTGCACTTCCTGTTAATGGACATGTGTGCATGGAGCAGACCACAGGATGTGAATGAAGTGCATGGAGCACTGGCTGTGCCCATGCATCAGTTAAAGGGGTCCGCAGTAAGGCATCACAAGAAGCTCATGTATGGGCTTCCTGAATGGGTCCAGAATGCTGTTAGTAATACCTGCATTCCTTTCATGAGCTCTGAAGTTGCTGTGTTCCAAGACTCTCCCAGTCCTTCAGCTTTACCGATCACATCAGTATTCTAGGTAAAGCATGAAAGAGGTGAGTGTCTTGGGCAGAGTCTCACTTGGTTGGGGAATCCAGACACTCACTGACTCTACTCTCACTTTCCCTGTGGTAGAAATCACAAATCAAGGTGGTCTCTCTTGACACTGAGCTGTGCTGTCTTGTGGGAAGTGTGATGTAGTTAAAGTGACACTGTTCTTACCCTCTTTAGTGTATTTAATCTTGGATTTTTTGCTCTAATTGTATTCTTTCATTTCTATGCTGGGCTCCTGAACTTCCACAAAGATATTCTTGTCCATAGGTAGTTGTCAAAATAGATGTTTTGTGGAGGGATGATGGTAGAAAATTCCTAGTTTGCCATTGTGCTAATGTTGTTCTGCCTTAGATTTCTTTGTTACTAATTTTCTAATTATGTTCCTTCCAAGTTCTTGGACATACAGCTAAGCCACTGGAAACAGCTCATAAGTAGGTATATAATCAAACATTTGGCATTTTCTCCTTCCAAGAAAAGTAAAGAACCAGGTGCACTGCCCAAAGTTCTGTCCACTAGGAGGATTTTCCTTTATCACTTTCCATTACTGATGTCCCAGAGAGGGGCTGTGGTGTTATAGCTGTCCAGTTTCAGGTGGTGACTTCAAATTGTGTGGAATCATCTGTAAACCAGGTCCAAGTCTTCTCTACTTCTGTCAACTTATTACAGGAACCTTTCCATAAGGCTATAGGTGCAGGCTGGAATACAGAAGGCTGTGTAGCTAGAGCAGGACCATGGGCACTTGGACCACTTCATTTTTTTTTAACATCTTTATTGGAGTATAATTGCTTTACAATGGTGTGTTAGTTTCTGCTTTAAAACAAAGTGAATCAGTTATACATATACTTATGTCCCCATATCTCTTCCGTCTTGCATCTCCCTCCCTCCCATCCTCCCTATCCCACCCCTCTAGGTGGTCACAAAGCACCGAGCTGATCTCCCTGTGCTATGCGACTTCTTCCCACTAGCTATTTATTTTACATTTGGTAGTGTATATATGTCCATGCCACTCTCTCACTTTGTCCCAGCTTACCCTTCCCCCCCCATATCCTCAAGTCCATTCTTAGTACGTCTGTGTCTTTATTCCCATCTTGCACCTAGGTTCTTCTGACCATTTTGTTTTCTTTCTCTTTTTTTTTTATATTCCATATATATGTGTTAGCATACAGTATTTGTTTTTCTCGTTCTGACTTACTTCACTATGTATGACAGTCTCTAGGTGCATGCACCTCACTACAAATAACTCAGTTTCATTCCTTTTTATGGCTGAGTAATATTCCATTGTATGCATGTGCCATATTTCTTTATCCATTCATCTGTTGATGGACACCTTGGTTGCTTCCATGTACTGGTTATTGTAAATAGAGCTGCAATGAATATTTTGGTACATGGCTCTTTTTGACTTATGGTTTTCTCAGGGTATATGCCCAGTAGAGGGATTGCTGGGTCGTATGGTAGTTCTAGTTTTAGTTTTTTAAGGAACCTCCATACTGTTCTGCATAGTGGCTGTATCAATTTACATTCTCACCAACAGTGCAAGAGTGTTCCCTTTTCTCTACACCCTCTCCAGAATTTATTGTTTGTAGATTTTTTGATAATGGCCAGTCTGACCGGTGTGAGATGATATCTCATTGTAGTTTTGATTTGCATTTCTCTAATGATTAATGATGTTGAGCATACTTTCATGTGTTTGTTGGCAATCTGTATATCTTTGGAAAAATGTCTATTCAGGTCTTCTGTCCATTTTTGGATTGGGTTGTTTATTTTTTTGATATTGAGCTGCATGAGTTGCTTGTATGTTTTGGAGATTAATCCTTTGTCAGTTGCTTCATTTGAACCACTTCTTCAACTAAGTTAGTTGTGCCTTCAGAACCTATGCAAGCCCAATCATGTATATACTATTTCCATTTCATAATGTAGTATTGCTGGGCACATCCAACTTTATGACTTATTGAGTCAGATAACACCCAGTTTATTATGGACAGCTCAGTTTTCATGGTAACTTGGTGGTCCTTGGTTAAGTGTTCAGTCTCTACTGATCCCAGTAGTAGCCTAAGACCTATTTCTCAAAATGAGAGTCATTATCTGCAGATGATGGAATTACCTTATGACAAAATTATAAAGGACTACTTTTTGTTTCACCTATAGGTGTATGACATGCAAATGTCTTACAAATAAGTATACAGAAGTTACTACTTCCTTCTTACGAAGTCCAATCAGCATATGCAACCACACCCACCTTGCCTTTGGCAGTTGAATGCTGCCATATGGCTCCTGCCACCCAAGGATCCAATTACTCACACTGCACCTAGGTTTTTCAATTATGTGGCTGTGGTTCCCACTGTAAGGTCTGACCTACAGAAAAGAGCAATCACAGAGCACTTTAAGGATGCTGGAGGCTCCCCTCACACATTTATTTCTTTAAGTATTAGTGAAAGGTGTGTGTTCTGAACCCTCCCAATGTGGGTGAGTAGATCTTAAATGACAAATTGCTTTCAACATTACAATATCCATAAGCCTCAGAATCATTTTCTCTACATTAAATCAAAGAAGATCAGGCATTTCTCATTCACTCACAGTGGACCATCTTTTGATCCACATTTCAGCCAGTCAGCCAAAAAGTTTTAGAGATATTTTTAACTCCTCAAGCTACAACATTAAATCCAGAATTTCTGCTTAAGAGGCTCATATCAATAAATGCACACTGATCCAACTTTCTGAATATATCACACCCTCGGTATCCAATCCCATATATGTTTCCCAGATTTTTGCTTGTATAAATTAGAAAAATCAAGTTGTTCTTTTGGAGTGTACTGTACCTTCTCATAGATCATACCTACAACTTTACCTTTAGGATTCTGTTGGGACTTGAGTCTAGTTACTGGCCCAGAAACACAGAGGATGTGGTGGGTGTGGATCTCGAGCAGAATCAGCATTACCTTCCATGACATCTGCTTCAGGGGAGACAGTTAACATTTCCTCAAGCAATGTTGGGCTTATCCCCTGAGGTGGAGGTGGAAAGGCTAATACCTCTGTGGGTGTGGCTGCCATCAAAGATGGGGAAGTCACTTCTGCTGGGGTTGTGGAAGCCACTTTTGATGGGGGTTGGGAGACCAATTCCACTGAGGGTAGGAAGACCTCTTCCACTGGCCAAAAAACTCATCATAATTTAAGGGTTCAATTCCCCAGCTTCATAAGGTTTTTCCCATCCAAACCTACATGATCTCATTCTTTCCCTGTTGATACTCTCACGTTAACAGTAGATACCTTGTGAGTCTGAGAGTTCAAATTGCTTTGTAAGTTAGTCAATTGCAAGATAAGTTACTATGTCTGACTTTCAGCAGTGTCATCCCTGTGGCTACAGAACATAAGGCTTTATTCAGAGCACACATAGTAGCTCCTAGACATTTATATAGCTCTTGCATAAAGTAGTGTATCAACTGTGGTATGCAGTATTGAATTGGGTTGCTTTCTTTTGTGTTGTTGAATTGAAGGACACTTCTCTAAAGAAGACCTACAGGTAGCCAAATAAATACATGAAAATATCCTCAACATCAATAGACATTGGGAAATGCAAATCAATATGACAAGTAGATACTACTTTACATGCATTAGGATGGCTATTAAACATAATAGAAAAATAACAAGTGATACTGAGGATGCTGAGAAATTGGAACCCTTGTGCATTGCTGTTGGAAATATAAACTGGTGCAGTTGCCATGAAAAACAATCTGGCGGTTTCTTAAAAATAATTAAACATAGCATTATCATATGATCCAGCATTTCACTTCTAGGTATATATTCCAAAATATTTAAAGCAGGGACTCATATCGTTGTAACCAATGTTCATAGTAGCATTTATTCATAATAGCCAAAAGGTGGAAGAAAACTTATGTGTTCATTAATGGATGAATGGATAAACAAATTGTGGAATATACAAAAAACAGAATATTATTTAGCCTTAGAAAGGAATGAAATTGTGACACACGTTACAACATGGATGAATTTTGAGGACATTATGCTTAGTGGAATAAGCCATTATAAATAGGTGAGTAACACAGTTAAGCCTTAGAAAGTAAATATGGGATGGGATAAATTTAATTTACTTTTGTTCATCACCAATTTTTTACCATTCCTTCCTTTCATTAGTTGAAGATATGTCTACTGAATAAAACACACAATGTAAGAGCAGTGAGGTTCAGTTTTGTCCGAGGACATTACTGAGGGCTATAGCTGTATCCCTGAAACTGAGACAAAAAAATTACATTGAGGTAAGCTCATGTTTGTTAATACATATCTGAATATTGAGGTTCTTATAAGAAGGGACAACTATGACCTTGATGTCTTCTTAGAGACAGAGTCCTGGGATTGTAGGGGAGCAGAATTCAACACCTTAAAACTATGTCTTTTTGTCATATTTATTATTTTAATCTTGTTATTTTCTGAGAAACATCAAACATGAGAAAAACTGAAAACTATGTAGAAACTACCCTTTTGTAAGAAACATTTACATTTATAAGAGAATCTCTATTTGTAAGGGTGTCTCCCTTCCTCTATGAGGAAATGAAGGATTATCAAATTTCTCGAAACTTTTTTCAGTGAAGAAGGCAATTACTTAAACTTGCATAACAAACTTATTATTGTTATTTGTGCTTTTCCTGGCAATCTTGCATAACTAACTGTCCCCACTCTCAAGATCCTCTTCTGTCTTTAGCTGAGGGTGATCTTTAAGGTGAGGGTTTTGGCAATTTTGGCAAGTTACACATATTCCTGAGTCTCTCCCATGTATAATGTTATTAAAGTTTTTGTTTGATTTTTCTCCTGTTAATATGTCTCATGTCATCTTAATTCTCAGACCAGCCAGAAGAAACTAGAAGGATAGAGGAAAATATGTTCTTCCCCAACAATGTGGTTAATCACAGGCCTGTGTTTATTCTTGTAAGCATGTAGAATACCCATAGTGATTAGTTATTCGACTTCCTTAGTTTCAGCTCCTGGAAGCTTTATCGAGTCCTAGTTTAGGAGAGGTGATTTGGTACCGTATGTTGAGCTGAATTTAAACTGTAAGCACTTAGGGGAAGTCAGAGATACATAGTGAAATGAGAACTGACCTTTTATAAACTAATCATAAGTAATTTTTCTTCTTCCTGTTAGATAAAACTGATTAAGATGGAAAAAGTGCAAATTGATTAAGGTAGTTATCGTTCAGCAAAGCAGCCTTATAAATCAATTCTCAAATGTGACATTTTATTGTGATAAAGTCACAATAAGCATTAACTCTGGGACAGACAAGTAAACTATTTAACATGACTTTCACAAATGCTATTGGAAGAGGTGGAAATTAATATCTGAAAAGTTTACCCACTTTCCATGAACTCTAATAAACTAAGAAAAGACATCATTCTCTTGCATCACAGAAGCTGAATTTGTAATAGCTCATCACTTGTCGAAAGGCTACACAATATTTATTATTGTCTATGAGTTCAGTGATAAGTTGATCTCTTTAAAGTCTTATTCATGAATTTTTATAAAATTAAAAAAATGTGAAAAGTGAATAAAATCATAGACTATTAATTCTAACCATTTATGGATTTTCTCCAAATAGAAATACTGAGAAACAGAGGAGGGAAATGATCTATCTAAGGTCATATTGCAAGTTAGTGGTAGAACTGGATATAAAATTTAGATAGTTTGGCTCCTGATTATAAACTCTTTTCATTTTGGGCCTGGAAGGATTTTCTTAGCTGGCCGGCAAGACCTACTTTATGCATGGATATAAGTGGTATAATGAGGAGCATTAGTTGCTTAAGTGGTATAATGAGGGCCATCAGTCAAAGCTCCATGCCCCAAATATTTCTCCCATTACCAATTATATTAATATAATTACATGGTTAATAAACTCTTTTGGGAGAGGCCATACACTCCCTGATTTTCCTTTATAAAAATACACATCCTCTGTCTACCAACCCACATGACCGGGGTTGAAGGAGGGTGTTAAAGTGTTATCTGTCTCTAAATTATTTAGTGCAATTTACTATTTTTTATTACTATACGTGCCCTCTTAACAAGTAGTTAAGGTCTAGATGAAAATTGTGGGTGAAGAAAGGGGTCTAGATTTTATTTTACTCAACTGCTCTTTACCCATTGGTGTGGATAGAATTCCTTTGCTAGGGTTATGTGGATGACCAAAGACACAATACCTGGCACTGGAAAGATGAGATATACAGCAGTATATTAGTCACATATACTCACAGATTAGAGGAGGAGGAGACAACATATCATGCAGGGCTACACGGGGCTTGTCCTCAAAAACAAATTTAAACCAGGGGCATGGGAAACAAGCATAGTAGTATAATATTAAGAGGAGGAGGTAATACCTGGTTCCCATGGGATTATATGATTGGCTTGTTTAATAATTCCATGGTCTGTCATGGAACTGAAACCTTATTCTCAGGGATAAGCAGTCATTGTACCTTCCCTGTAATAATAATGGTTGTTAGGATAGGGAACCTTTCTGAGTGACCATAATAGGAAGAGGAACTTGCAATTAGGCCATTTGAGGCCTTTTCAGTTTTTTCTAAATGTCAAGGTACACATAATATTGCACCTTAATTTTAGGCGCTATGTCACAGGTTTTAAGCATGGGGGCATTTATAGGCAGACATCTTCAATGGGCTTTCAATGTTTTTAGGATAAAGGCCCAAACACTTAACATAGGCCAGAGGACCCCAAATGATATGGTTCCTGTTCACTTTTCCAGCCTTATAACCCTACCACTCCCCACTTCCCACCTTGATGCAGCAATACTGGTTTTGTTTCAGTTCTTTAAATGGACTCTATTGTATCTTCAGTACTATTTTCTTATCTGTAGACTTTTATACTTACTTCTTCCTTCTGAAACTTTTCTCCCACATGCCATTATTCTTCTGGCTGACTCCTACTCATTCTTCATAACGCAGCTTAGAAATCGTTCCCTTAGGAAGATATTTCCTGAACCTATCTGTTAGGTCCTTCTTGTAACATTAACCAAATAGCATTCAGTACTTTTCTTATAAATTAACAGCCTTGTTTTTATTCTATTCTTCCCATGAAGTTGGCAGAATAATGGTTTTCCCAAGACATGCATGCCTTAATCTGCAAAACTTGTAGCTATGTTTAGCATAGAAGACAAAAGAGACTTTGAAGATGTTATTAAGGTTATGGACCTTGCAATAGGAAGATTACTCAGGTGGGCCCAGTCTAATCACATGACTTCTTAAAGGTAGGAAACTCGGCTGAAGTCAGAGAGATGTAGTAGAAGAAAAGAGAGAGAGAGAGAATTGAAGCATAAGAGGGACTCTTCATTGCTTGCTTTGAAGATGGAGAAATGAGGCAATGAGACAAAGAATGTGGGTGACATCTAGAAGCTAGAAACAACCCTCAGTTGACAGCCAGCAAGAAAATGGAGAACTCAATCCTACAACCACACAGAATTAAATTCTCCCAATAGCTTGTATGATCAAAAAACATATTCTCTTCTACAGTCAGCAGAAGAGAATACAGCACTATGAATACCTTGATTTTGACACCGTAAGCTTCTAAGCAGAGGTATTAGTTGAGCAACACTGTGTTCAGCCTTCTCTCACATACAGAATTGTGGGATAATAAACTTGTGTTGTTTTGAACTGCTAAGTTTATGATGACTTGTTATGGTATTCATAGAAAATGAATACCTTAATAGACTGAAAACTGCATGAAGGTATGGGTTATATCTGCCTTTGTTCCTCCCAGTATCCCCAGTGTACAGCTCAGTGTCTGGCAGAAAGTACTTCAATTTTTGTTTAACTCAAGAGGATCAAACAGGAGACAGGTAAAGTGCCTGGGTTTTACTTGGAGGCAGTCAGACATTAGAAGAAGGAAGAAAAACACATAAAAGGTAGCCATGAAAGTACAATAGACAAGACTTGTCGTTATGTACATTATTTCACACAGGACCAACTCTCATAGCTAGCTTTACTTAGAGAAGATGATGAGCTCACAGTCTACAATGGAAAAAAATTTAGCTTATGATACCATCAGCTGTGATATTAGCAAGCACTTTAACTCTTGCCTGATCCACACAGAACTCTGATGAGTTTGGACAATGCAACTCAAGTGCTTATTCCACTAGTTTCTCAAATTCCACTGTTTTTTTTCAATAATTGCTTTACCTCCATTTAATTTTTTAGTTTTACATTAACAGACTTCAGATACAGAATTAAGGACCCTGAAAAATACTTTGAATTTTTAGCTTCAGTGGCTGAATACACAGTGCAATCATATAAATAAGATCCCAAAGCCTATTCATCTTAGTTAGAAACAAATTTAAAATGTGCTCTAAATACATTTGATGCTCTTGTATTCAAATAGTTAATCTGCTGTGTTCTGTTCAAGAAAAAGAAAACTGTCACCCTGTCATTTTAGAGTCTGACACTAAGCTTGTCAAAAGAGACAGCTGTTAAAGTGAATTACTGTTGACATGAGAAGAAACGACCCTTGCTAGATGTAAAGGACATCTGTGACAATAAAGTGGTACAGGGTGGCTTTTCAAATGTGGTCATACTGGTATTTGAATAGTATGTCTATGGCATGAAAACATGGCTTTGACTTACTCCATTTAAGGCAGCGAACCAAAGCCAGTGAAAAGCACAAAGAAACTCTGCTCTCTGTTGCTATAACTTATGCCTGGGTATAAAAACAGTACAGTAACAAAGCCCTCACATTCTTATCTTGTATTCAGAAGCAGGGGGGCTTAAAGCACAGCCAGAAATTTGAGTTTCTAGGTCATTGAGTATGTGGCTAGGTGAGGGGTAAATTGATGAAGTAGATTTTACAGAGAATGAATGAAAATATTCTTGTATTCTAGTAACAAATGTTTCTGTGATAATTTTAAAGGGTTTTAGGTTGGTAAAGAGTTTGCTGGTTGAGGTATTCTGACAATGTTCTTCAGGAATTTTTTTTTTTAAACATCTTTATTGGGGTATAATTGCTTTACAATGGTGTGTTAGTTTCCGCTTTATAACAAAGTGAATCAGTTATACATATACATATGTTCCCATATGTCTTCCCTCTTGCGTCTCCCTCCCTCCCACTCTCCCTATCCCACCCCTCCAGGCTGTCACAAAGCATCGAGCTAATATCCCTGTGCCTTGCGACAGCTTCCCCCTAGCTATCTACCTTACTACGTTTGTTAGTGTGTATATGTCCATGACTCTCTCTCGCCCTGTCAAAGCTCACCCTTCCCCGTCCCCATATCCTCAAGTCCGTTCTCCAGTAGGTCTGCGTCTTTATTCCTGTCTTACCCCTAGGTCCTTCATGACATTTTTTTTTCCCCTTAAATTCCATATATATGTGTTAGCATACGGTATTTGTCTTTTTCTTTCTGACTTACTTCACTCTGTATGACAGACTCTAGGTCTATCCATCTCATTACAAATAGCTCAATTTCATTTCTTTTTAAGGCTGAGTAATATTCCATTGTATATATGTGCCACATCTTCTTTATCCATTCATCCGATGATGGGCGCTTAGGTTGTTTCCATCTCCGGGCTATTGTAAATAGAGCTGCAATGAACATTTTGGTACATGACTCTTTTTGAATT
>NW_021703779.1:69463923-69468211 GCF_005190385.1 Monodon monoceros | reverse complement strand
TTGTCATATATGGCCTTTATTATGTTGAGGAAAGTTCCCTCTATGCCTACTTTCTGCAGCGTTTTTATCATAAATGGGTGTTGAATTTTGTCGAAAGCTTTCTCTGCATCTATTGAGATGATCATATGGTTTTTCTCCTTCAATTTGTTAATATGGTTTATCACATTGATAGATTTGTGTATATTGAAGAATCCTTGCATTCCTGGAATAAACCCCACTTGATCATGGTGTATGATCCTTTTAATGTGCTCTTGGATTCTGTTTGCTAGTATTTTGTTGAGGATTTTTGCATCTATGTTCATCAGTGATATTGGCCTGTAGTTTTCTTTCTTTGTGATATCCTTGTCTGGTTTTGGTATCAAGGTGATGGTGGCCTCGTAGAAGGAATTCAGGAGTGTTCCACCCTCTGCTATATTTTGGAAGAGTTTGAGAAGGATAGGTGTTAGCTCTTCTCTAAACGTTTGATAGAATTCACCTGTGAAGCCATCTGGTCCTGGGCTTTTGTTTGTTGGAAGATTTTTAATCACAGTTTCAATTTCAGTGCTTGTGATTGGTCTGTTCATATTTTCTATTTCTTCCTGATTCAGTCTTGGCAGGTTGTGCATTTCTAAGAATTTGTCCATTTCTTCCAGATTGTCCATTTTATTGGCATAGAGTTGCTTGTAGTAATCTCTCATGATTTTTTTTATTTCTGCAGTGTCAGTTGTTACTTCTCCTTTTTCAATTCTAATTCTATTGATTTGAGTCTTCTCCCTTTTTTTCTTGATGAGTCTGGCTAGTGGTTTATCTATTTTGTTTATCTTCTCAAAGAACCAGCTTTTAGTTTTATTGATCTTTGCTATTGTTTCCTTCATTTGTTTTTCATTTATTTCTGATCTGATTTTTATGATTTCTTTCCTTCTGCTAGCTTTGGGGTTTTTTTGTTCTTCTTTCTCTAATAGCTTGAGGTGCAAGGTTAGGTTGTTTATTCGAGATGTTTCCTGCTTCTTAAGGTGGGCTTGTATTGCTATAAACTTCCCCCTTAGAACTGCTTTTGCTGCATCCCATAGGTTTTGGGTCGTTGTGTCTCCATTGTCATTTGTTTGTAGGTATTTTTTTATTTCCTCTTTGATTTCTTCAGTGATCACTTCATTATTAAGTAGTGTATTGTTTAGTCTCCATGTGTTTGTATTTTTTACAGATCTTTTCCTGTAATTGATATCTAGTCTCATGGCGTTGTGGTAAGAAAAGATACTTGATACAATTTCAATTTTCTTAAATTTACCAAGGCTTGATTTGTGACCCAAGATATGATCTATCCTGGAGAATGTTCCATGAGCACTTGAGAAAAATGTGTATTCTGTTGTTTTTGGATGGAGTGTCCTATAAATATCAATTAAGTCCATCTTGTTTAATGTATCATTTAAAGCTTGTGTTTCCTTATTTATTTTCATTTTGGATGATCTGTCCATGGGTGAAAGTGGGGTGTTAAAGTCCCCTACTATGAATGTGTTACTGTCGATCTCCCCTTTTATGGCTGTTAGTATTTGCCTTATGTATTGAGGTGCTCCTATGTTGGGTGCATAAATATTTACAATTGTTATATCTTCTTCTTGGATCGATCCCTTGATCATTATGTAGTGTCCTTCTTTGTCTCTTGTAATAGTCCTTATTTTAAAGTCTATTTTGTCTGATATGAGAATTGCTACTCCAGCTTTCTTTTGGTTTCCATTTGCATGGAATATCTTTTTCCATCCCCTTATTTTCAGTCTGTATGTGTCTCTAGGTCTGAAGTGGGTCTCTTGTAGACAGCATATATAAGGGTCTTGTTTTTGTATCCATTCAGCCAATCTGTGTCTTTTGGTGAGAGCATTTAGTCCATTTACATTTAAGGTAATTATCGATATGTATGTTCCTATTCCCATTTTCTATATTGTTTTGGGTTTGTTATTGTAGGTCTTTTCCTTCTCTTGTGTTACTTGCCTAGAGAAGTTCCTTTAGCAGTTGTTGTAAAGCTGGTTTGGTGGTGCTGAACTCTCTCAGCTTTTGCTTGTCTGTAAAGGTTTTAATTTCTCCATCAAATCTGAATGAGATCCTTGCTGGGTAGAGTAGTCTTGGTTGCAGGTTTTTCTCCTTCATCACTTTCAATATGTCCTGCCACTCCCTTCTGGCTTATAGGGTTTCTGCTGAGAGATCAGCTGTTAACCTTATGGAGATTCCTTTGTGTGTTATTTGTTGTTTTTCCCTTGCTGCTTTTAATATGCTTTCTTTGTATTTAATTTTTGACAGTTTGATTAGTATGTGTCTTGGCGTATTTCTCCTTGTATTTATCCTGTATGGGACTCTCTGTGCTTCCTGGACTTGATTAACTATTTCCTTTCCCATATTAGGGAAATTTTCAACTATAATCCCTTCAAATATTTTCTCAGTCCCTTTCTTTTTCTCTTCTTCTTCTGGAACCCCTATAATTCGAATGTTGGTGCGTTTAATGTTGTCCCAGAGGTCTCTGAGACTGTCCTCAGTTCTTTTCATTCTTTTTTCTTTATTCTGCTCTGCAGTAGTTATTTCCACTATTTTATCTTCCAGGTCACTTATCCGTTCTTCTGCCTCAGTTATTCTGTTATTGATCCCATCTAGAGTACTTTTAATTTCATTTATTGTGTTGTTCATCATTGCTTGTTTCATCTTTATTTCTTCTAGGTCCTTGTTAACTGTTTCTTGCATTTTGTCCATTCTACTTCCAAGATTTCGGATCATCCTTACTATCATTATTCTGAATTCTTTTCCAGCTAGACTGCCTATTTCCTCTTCATTTGTTAGGTCTGGTGCATTTTTATCTTGCTTCTTCATCTGCTGTGTGTTTTTCTGTCTTCTCATTTTGCTTATCTTACTGTGTTTGGGGTCTCCTTTTTGCAGGCTGCACGTACGTAGTTCCCATTGTTTTTGATGTCTGTCTCCAGTGGCTAAGGTTGTTTCAGTGGGTTGTGTAGGCTTCCTGGTGGAGGGGACTAGTGCCTGTGTTGTGGTGGATGAGGCTGGATCTTGTCTCTTTAGTGGGCAGGTTCACGTCTGGTGGTGTGTTTTGGGGTGTCTGTGGCCTTATTATGATTTTAGGCAGCCTCTCTGCTAATGGGTGGGGTTGTGTTCCTGTTTTGCTAGTTGTTTGGCATAGGTTGTCTAGCACTGTGGCTTGCTGGTCGTTGAGTGAAGCTGGGTGCTGGTGTTAAGATGGAGGTCACTGGGAGATTTCCGCCGTTTAATATTATGTGGAGCTGGGAGGTCTCTTGTTGACCAGTGTCCTGAAGTTGGCTCTCCTACCTCAGAGGCAGAGCCCTGACTCCTGGCTGCAGCACCAAGAGCTTTTCGTCCACACGGCTCAGAATAAAAGGGAGAAAAAGTAGAGAGAATTAGTAGAAGTATGAGGAAAGAAAGAAGGAAAGGAGGAAAGGAAGGAAGGAAGAAAGAAGCAAAGAAGGAAAGAAAGGAGGGAGGGAGGGAGGGAGGGAGGAAGGAAGGAAGGAAAGAGGGAAAGAAGGATAAAAGACAGAAAGAAAGAAGATAAGTAAAAATAAAATAAAGTATAATACAGTTATTGAATTAAAAAATATTTAGAAAAAAAAAAAAGGGACGGGTAGAACCTTAGGAGAAATGTTGGAAGCAAAGCTATACAGAGAAAATCTTACACAGAAGCATACACATACACCTTCACAAAAAGAGGTAAAGGGGGAAAAATCATAAATCTTGCTCTCAGAGACCACCTCCTCAATTTGGGGTGATTCTTTGTCTAAAGGAGGGAAGGAAGGAAGGAAAGAAAGAAAGAAAGGACGAAGGTAAAGTATAATATAGTTATTACAATTAAAATTAATTATTGAGAAAAAATTTTTTTTAAAAAAACCATGGACAGATTGAGCCCTAGGACAAATGGTGGAAGCAAGAGTATACAGGCAAGGTCTCACACAGAAGCATACACGTACACATTCACAAAAAGAGGAAAAGGGAAAAAAATCATAGATCTCGCTCCTAAATTCCACCTCTTCAATTTGGGATCATTCCTTGTCTATTCAGGTATTCCACAGATGCATGGTATATCAAGTTGATTGTGGAGCTTTAATCCGCTGCTTCTGAGGCTGCTGGGAGAGATTTCCCTTTCTCTTCTTTGTTCTCACAGCTTACAGGAGCTCAGCTTTGGATTTGGCACTGCCTCTGCGTGTAGGTCGCTGGAGGGCGTCTGTTTTTTGCTCAGACAGGACAGGGTTAAAGGAGCCGCTGATTCGGGGGCTCTGGCTCACTCAGGTCGGGGGGGGGGGGA
>NW_021703779.1:69392579-69463823 GCF_005190385.1 Monodon monoceros | reverse complement strand
GGGGGAAGGAGGGGCACTGCGTGCGGGGCGGGCCTGCGGCGTCAGAGGCGGCGTGACGTTGCGGCAGAGGCCGGCGTTACGTTGCACCAGCCTGAGGCCCGCCGTGCGTTCTCCCGGGGAAGTTGTCCCTGGTTCCCGGGATCCTGGCAGTGGCGGGCTGCACAGTCTCCGCGGAAGAGGGGTGTGGAGAGTGACCTGTGCTCGCACACAGGCCCCTTGGTGGCGGCAGCAGCAGCCTTAGCGTCTCCCGCCCGTTTCTGGGGTCCGCGCTTTTAGCCGCGGCTCGCGCCCGTCTCTGGGGTTTGCGCTTTTAGCCGCGGCTCGCGCCCGTCTCTGGGGTTTGCGCTTTTAGCCGCGGCTCGCGCCCGTCTCTGGAGTTCCTTTAAGCAGCGCTCTTAAACCCCTCTCCTCGCGCACCAGGAAACAAAGAGGGAAGAAAAAGTCTCTTGCCTCTTCGACAGGTGCAGGCTTTTCCCCGAACGCCCTCCCAGCTAGTCGTGGTGCACTAACCCCTTCAGGCTATGTTCAAGCCGCCAACCCCAGTCCTCTCCCTGCGCTCCGTCCAAAACCGAAACCCGAGCCTCAGCTCGCAGCCCCGCCCGCCCCGGCGGGTGAGCAGACAAGCCTCTTGGGCTGGTGAGTGCCGGTCGGCACCGATCCTCTGTGCGGGAATCTCCCCGCTTTGCCCTCCGCACCCGTCGCTGTGCACTACTCCGCGGTTCCGAAGCTCCCCCCTCCGCCTCCCACAGTCTCCGCCCGCGGAGGGGCTTCCTAGTGTGTGGAAACTTTTCCTCCTTCACAGCTCCCTCCCACTGGTGCAGGTTCCGTCCTTATTCTTTTGTCTCTGTTTTTTCTTTTTTTCTTTTGCCCTACCCAGGTACGTGGGGAGTTTCTTGCCTTTTGGGAGGTCTGAGGTCTTCTGCCAGCCTTCAGTAGGTGTTCTGCAGGAGTCGTTCCACGTGTAGATGTATTTCTGGTGTATCCGTGGGGAGGAAGGCGATCTCTGCGTCTTACTCTTCCGCCATCTTCAAGGTCCCCCTCTTCAGGAATTTAAAGCACTGAATTTACAGATAGACAACACAGATAACTTTTTAGTACATATGAGTTATATTGATGACCAAAGAACAGAGGTAGTTCAAAAATATATACTAATTGCTTAATATGTCTGAGCTACTGTGTTAGGTATTACTCAGAATGCATGAAGTGTCCAAAACAGAGGGCTTCCTCCCTCAAAGAGCTCCTTATCTAATGGGACGATGAGCACCAACACAAAAAGTCTTTTCTGAGGAAGACTGTGATAAGAGCAGGGACTAAGGTAGCAAAAATATTTTTCAAGAATGAATAAGAAAAAAAGCTCAGCCAAGGTACCATGGAAGAGGTAAGAAATTAGCAGAATCTTAAAGAACAGATGTATATATATATATATATATATATATATATATATATATATATATATAAACATTAAGAAAAAATAAAGTATCAATGCAAACACATTTTCGAAGGGTTGTTTCACAAATAATTTGGAATTTAAGGTATTGAGCTAAAGAGTACATTCTATTATTAACCTTTGTGTGCCTTGACTATCTCTAATTGTACCTCCAACAGAACTATACCCACTTCAGATCAGAACAGAAAGTGTGAGATTATTCATCCCTAGAGGCCAGAGTCATCCAAGCAGTTAAGCCAGAGCCAGATCTGATTTTTCTTTTTCATGACTGGTAAGAGCAAAAATCTCATGGCTTGGTGGTGGTACAGACAGACAGACTAAGAAATCATTTCACAAGAAGGAGCATGATTCTACTACAGTATTAGATATTATTAGCCATCATTTATTGGGTTAGTTGCTTTACATCATATCTCAGTTAATAGGCGCAACAATGCTGTTAGGAGGTATTTACTATTACCATATTTTAGATAAGGAAACAGGCTCAGAGATGGAATCACTTGCACATGCTACACAGTAGAAAGTGGTGGATCCCTTGGAATGTCTGAGTCCAAAGACTTTCATCCTTTGTTACTTATACCTGCTTTTACAAGCTCTGGAGTAGACGTTTGATAGCTTTATTCAGTAAATCAGGTCAAAGTAGGAGAAATATCTGTAACTCAACTTTAATACTTGCCTTCTCAGTTCACTACTCCTGGAGACACCATGTATTACCATGTAGCCCCAAAACTGCTTGGTGAATCATTTGGCTTGTAATTTTGGCCACCTGTAAACCATACCTGAAGTGAATGGAAATATTTGAGGACTTTAAATAAGAAAGAACTGTAAGAACCAGTCCCATATAGTTCAAAATCATGTCTATCCCACTGCAAAAGGAATTAAAAATCTAAGAAATTTGGAGCTGCACATATACCTCAATATTAAATCTATAGTAGCCACTTGTTTTTAATAGACTTTCTTTTTAGAGTAATTTTTTTGTTGAGCAGAAGGTATGGAGATTTCCCATATACCCCCTGCTCCAACACATGCATAGCCTCCCCCATTTTCAACATCCCCACCAGTGTGGTACCTTCGTTAAAATTGACAGGCCTACATTGACAGATCATTCTTACTCAGAGTCCATAGTTTACATGAAAATTAACTTTTGGTGTTCTACATTCTATGGGTTTGGACAAATGAATAATGACATGCATCCACCATTATAGTATAATACAGAGTATTTTCACTGCCCTATAAATCCTCTGCTCTTCACCTATTCATTCCTCACTTTCCCCTTACCTCTGGGAACCACTGATCTTTTTATTGTCTCTATAGTTTTGCCTTTCTCAGTGTGTCGTGTAATTAGAATCATACAGTGCATAGTCTTTCAAGCTGACTTCTTTAACTTAGTAGTATGTATTTTAAGTTTCCTCCGTGTCTTTTCACAGATTGTGAGTTCATTTTTATTGCTAAATAATATTTAATAATCTGGATGTACCACAATTTATCCATTCATCTACCGAAGGACATCTTGCTTGCTTCCAAGGTTTGACAATTACGAATAAAGTGTCAATAAACGTTCTTGTTCAGCTATTTAGGTGGACATGAGTTTTCAACTCCTTTGGGTTAATATCAAATATTGAGATTACTGGATCATATGTAAGAGTATGTTTAGTTTTGCAAGAAACTGCCAAACCATTTTCCAAAGTGGCTGTACCATTTTTCATTCCCGCCAGTAATGAATAAGTGTTCCTGTTCCACTGTATATATGTACCACATCTTCTTTATCCATTCCTCTATTGATGGACATTTAGGTTGCTTCCATGTCCTGGCTATTATAAATAGTGCTGCAATGAACATTACTCATCCATAAAAAGGAACGAAATTGTGCCATTTGCAGAGATGTGGATGGACCTAGAGACTGTCGTACAGAGTGAAGTAAGTCAGAAAGGGAAAAACAAATATCGTATAATATCACTTATATGTGGTATCTAGAAAAATGATACAGATGAACTTATTTACAAAGCAGAAATAGAGACACAGGTGTAGAGAGCAGATGTATGGACACCAAGGAGGGAAGGACGCATGGGATGGATTGGGAGATTGGTATTGACATATATACAGTACCATGCATAAAATAGATAACCAAACCGAACCTACTGTATAGCACATGGAACTCTACTCAGTGCTCTATGATGACCTAAGTGGGAAAAAAATCCAAAAAAGAGGGAATATATGTATACATATAGCAGATTCTTTTTGCTGTACAGTAGAAACTAACACAACATTGTAAAGCAACTATACTCCAATAAAAAATAATTAAATAAAAATGAGTTCCTGTTGTCTATATCCCTAGTGTTTTCAATGTTCTGTATTTTGGCCACTCTAATAGGTATGCAGTAGTATAGCCACTTTTTAAAGATATCCTTAACTCTGTTCCCTCATAGATATATCTTTGAGTTTAAAATACTAGCATAATGAATACTGCAAAGATCTAACTGCCCTCTGTGTAAATTACATTTTAAAATGGGCAATCACTAACTTAAAGAGAGTAATTTATTAAAATACATTAAAGATCATCCAGTACATGATGAGACCTAGAATTAAGGGACACGGTGTGTGTGTGTGTGTTTGTGGGTGTGTGCACATGCAATGTGTGTATTGAGGATGTTGGTGAGAAGATTTGTGTTAAGAGGTGAATTGCCAATAATCCTAGTTTAAGATATACCACAGACTTCCTGAATGAAATTTTCAAGTTTATCTTCCAATCTGGTTTTCTGTATCTTCATTTTAAAAGTAGAAGTTATTATCAGATCATCATCGTCATTTTTTAAAATTTATTTTTTTAATTTTTTAATTGGAGTATAGTTGATTTATGATGTTGAGTTAGTTTCTACTTTATGGCAAAGTGAATCAGTTATACATATACATATATCCCCTCTTTTTTGGATTTCTGGCACCCACATAAAGGGGTTCTAGGGTTATAGGATAAAGAGTGAGAAAACAGCCCAGAAAATTTGCTATTTTAAAATTTTTAGTTTAAAATTCAATGCAATCAGTTACACTCACAATGTTGTGCAACCATCCTATTACCTATTCCTAAAATATTTTATCACCTCAAACAGAAACTCTATAGCCATTAGGCAATAACTCTCATTCCTTCTTACCCACAGCCCCTGGTAACCACTATCCTACTTTCTATCACTATTAATTTGATTTACTTATTTTAGGTATCTCATATAAGTGGAATCATTAAATACTGGTTATTTTGTGTCTGGATTATTTCACAAGGCATGTTTTCAAGATCCATCCATGTTGTAGTATGTATTAGAAATTCATTCCATTTTATGGTTGGATAATATTCAATTGCAGGCATATAACATTTTGTTTGTCCATTTATCTGTTGATGAACACTTTGGTTGTTACAGCCTTTCGAGTACTGTGAATAATGCAGCTGTGAATACTGATGTACAGTTGTGTGTTTGAGGGTCTATTTTCAATGTTTCTGAGTTATACATAGAAGGGAGATTGTTGGGTCATACGGTAATTTTATGACTAACTTTTGAGGAACTCCCAAACTGTTTTTCACAGCAGCTGCACCCTTTTACATCACCACCAAGAAAGTATTATGGTTCCAATTACTCTACATCCACTCCAAAACATATTTTCATTTATATATATGTATATAAATATATATACATATAAACACATATAAATATATATAAAAATATATATACATATATATATATATACTCATCCTAGTAGGTGTGAAGTTGTATCTCATTGTGGATTTGATTCTCATTCCCTTAATTACTAATAATGTTCAGAATTCTTTCATGTGCTTATTGGCCATTTTTATATCTTCTTTGGAGAAATATCTATTCAAGTCCTCTGTCCATTTTTTAATTGGATAGTTTGTCTTGTTGTTGAGTTCTAGATGTTAAGTTGTTCTCTATATATTCTGGTTATTAATTCGTTAGAAGATATATGATTTGCAAATACTTTCTCCCATTCTGTGGGCTTTCTTTTCACTCTCTTAATAGTGTTATTTTATGCACAATGTTTTTAATTTGAATAAAATCCAATTTACTTTTTTCTTTTGTTGCTTTTTCTTTTCATTTCGTATTAAAGAAACCATTGCCAAATCGAACACATATTTGCCTCTATGATTTCTTATAATTGTAGCTATTAAATTTAGGTTTTCGTTCTATTTTGAGTTATTTTTTATATGTGGTATGAAAGTGCAACTTCATCCTTTTTATTCATATTTTGGTATATCCACTTTTCTCTTCATCATTTATTGTTCTTCCCCCTTTAAATAATCTTGGCTCTCTTGTTGAAAAACCAATAGACCTTAGATATGTGGGTTTATTTCTGGGTTTCCAATTCTACCCCATTGGCCTATATGTCTGTCCTTATGCCAGCTCTACATTGTTCTGAGTATTGTAATTTTGTAGTAATATTTGAAATTTGAAAATTTGAGCCCTCTAATTTTGTTTTATTTTTTCAATTATGTTTTAGCTATTTGAAGTTTTTTGCGATTCCGTATAAGATTTAGGATGAGATTTTCCATTTCTTTACAAATGCCACTGGGATTTTGATGGGTATTACATTGAATCTGTAGATCACTTTGGGTAATATTGACATCTTAATATTATTAAATCTTCCACTTCATGAACACAGGATAGTTTTCTGTTTACTTGTGTCTTCATTTTCTTTAGGCTATATTTTGTGATTTTCAGTATATGAGTCTTTTTACTTCCTTGTTAAATTTATTCCTAAGTATTGTTTTTTGATGCCATTGTAAATGAAATTGTTTTCTTAATTTCCCTTTTGGATTGCTTATGCTAGTATGTGGAAATAAAGCTGATTTTTGTATGTTTATTTTGTATGCTGCAACTTTGCTGAATTTGTCTATGAGTTCTAACAGGTGTGTGTGTGTGTGTGTGTGTGTGTGTGTGTGTGTGTGTGTTTCATGGTTTACAAAAGTAAAATCATGTCATCGGATGATATAGTTTTATAATTTCCTTTCCAATCTGGAAGCCATTTATTTTCTTATTTTTTACCTAGTTTCTCTGGCTAGAATTTCTACTAATACATTGAACATTGAATCTAGGTGATAAAAGCAGACATCCTTGTCTTGTTCCTGATCTTAGCGGGAAATATTTTGGTCTTTCATCCTTGAGTATGATGTTAGCTGTGTTTTTGTTTTTGTTTTTTTAACTTGGCTTTGATCATTTTGATAAACTTCCCTTATATTCCTAGTTTATTGAATGTTTTTTATCATGAAACGGTGCTTCCTTTTTTCAAATATATATGGTCACATTTTATATTTCAAATATATATGGTCAAAATTTATATGGTCACATTTTCCCCTTTAATCTACTCATGTGATACGTTACATTGATTGTTTTTCATATGTTAAATCCACTCTTACATTCCTGTGATAAATCCTATTTGGTCTTGGTATATAATTCTTTTAATATGCTGTTGGATTAGGTTTGCTAGTATTTTCTTGAGGATTTCTGAATCTATATACATAAAGGATATTGGTTTGCAGTTTTCTTTTCTTGCAGTGTCATTGTCTAACTTTGCTTTCAGGGCAATGCTGGCTTCATAGAATGATTTAGAAAATGTTCTTTCTTCATATTTTTGGGAAAAGTTTGAGAAACGTTGGTGTTTAGCATTTTTTAAATGTTTGGTAGAACATATCAAATATTTGGTAGTGGGTTTTTGTTTGGGGGAGGTTTTTATTAGGGATTCAATCTTCTTAGTTTTTATCAGCCTATTCAGATTTTCTGATTATCTATTTCTTCCTCAGTCAGTCTTGGTAGTTTGTGTGTTTATCAGAATTTGCACATTTAATCCAGATATCCAATTTTTATTTGTTTTGAATTTTATTTTATTTATTATTTTATGCAGCAGGTTCTTATTAGTTATCAATTTTATACACATTAGTGTATATATGCCAATCCCAATTCCCCAGTTCATCCAAGTTAGTGTCATGCTGTTGTTCATAATATACTCATAATGATTTTATTCCTGTAAAATCAGTAAAGTTCCCTTTTTTTTTTTTTGCAGTACGCGGGCCTCTCACTGTTGTGGCTTCTCCTGTTGCAGAGCACAGGCTCCGGACATGCAGGCTCACTGGCCATGGCTCACGGACTCAGCTGCTCTGTGGCATGTGGGATCTTCCTGGTCCGGGGCGCGAACCCATGTCCCCTGCTTTGGCAGGCAGACTCTCAACCACTGCACCACAAGGGAAGCCCGTAAAGTTCCCTTTTTAATTTCACAATTTAATAATTTGAGTCTTCTCTATGATTTAGTCAATCTAGTTAAAAGTTTGTCAATTTTGTTGATCTTTATAAAAAACTTTTGATTGTTAATTTTCTCTCTTGTTATTCTTTTTATATTTAATTTATCTCCACTCTTATATGTAGTATTTCCTTCCCTCTTCTAGCTTTGAGTTTAGTTTGCACTTTATCTTCTACTTCCTCAAATTGTACTGTTCAGTCTTTCTTCTTTTTAATGAATGCATTTATAGTTATAAACTTCTATCTTATCACTGCTTTTCCTGCATCCTATAAGTTTTTGTATGCTGTGTTTTCATTTTCTTTTGTATTAAGGTATTTTACAGTTTACCTTATGATTTATTTTTGACCCCTTGGTTATGTAAGTGTATGTTGTTTATTTTCCACAAATTTGTGAGTTTTCCAGTTTTCTTTCAGTTATTGTTATTTAGCATTATTCCATTGTTCTCAGAAAACACACTTTATATAATTTCAATCTTTTTAAATTTGTTAAGATTTGTTTTGTGACCTCACATATGGTCTATTCTGGAGAATAATCTATGTACACTTGAGAAATATGTATATTCTGGTATTCTTGGGTGAAGTGTTTCTCAGGTATCTGTTAACTAGGTCTAATTGTTTTATAGGGTTATTGAAGCCCTCTCTTTCCTTATTTTACCCAGTCTTGTTGTTCATTCCATTATTAAAATTGAGGTATTGAAGTCTCCAAATATTATTCTAGATCTGTATAGCTCTCTCCTCAATTTAGTCAACTAATACTTCATATATTTAGTGGCTCTATTGTTAGATACATGTATGTTTATATATGTTATATCCTCTTGGATTGAGCCTTAATTAATGTATAATGTCCTTCTTGATCTCCTGTAATCTTTTATTACTTAATATCTATTTGGCTGGTAATTATATAACCAGTCCAGCTCTGTTTTGGTTAAGAGTTTCTTGGAATATCATTTTAAATTCTTTTACTTTTCACCACTTTGTTTCTTTTCATCTAGTTTCTTGTAGATTGTATATAAATGAATCAAGTCTTTGTATCCATTTTTTCCATTACCTATCTTTTAGCTGAAGATTTTTATTCATTTACATTTAAATTAGTGAGAATAAAATATTTCTGTCTTTATGTATTTTTTAAAGAATGATTCATTTCAAAAAGTATTTTTCCAGTTTTATTCAGATGTAATTGACAAACAGCACAGTATAATTTTAAAGTGCACAGCATAATGATTTGACTTACGTACACCATGAAATAATTACCACAATAAGTTTAGTGAATATGCATCATGTGTATAGATAAAAAATTAAAGAAATAGAAAAAAAATGTTTCCCTTGTGATGGGAACTCTTTAGGATTTACTCTCTTAACAACTTTCTTAAATAACGTACAGCAGTGTTAATTATGTTTATCATTTTGTACATTATATCAATAGTACTTATTTGCCTTATAACTGTAGTTTGTACATTTTGACTACCTTCATCAAATTGCCCTTTCCCCCTACCCTGGTCCCTTGTAACCACAAATCTGAAATTTTTTCTATGAGTTTGTTTTGGGTTTTTTGTGGGTGTTTTTGAAGTATAGTTGGGCTATACCATTTTTTTAGTTCCTGGTACACAATATAGTAATTTGCTATTTCTATACATTTTACAGCAATAACCATGAGAAGTCTAGTTACTATCTGTAACCATACAAACATATTACATAATTATTAACTATATTCCCCACACTGTATATTTCATACCTGTGACTCACTTATTTGTAATTTAAAGTTTGTACCTCAATATCCCCCACCTATTTCTCTCCTCCCATCCCTGCCATCTGGCAATCACCTGTTTTTCTCTGTATCCATGATGGTGTTTCTGTTTAGTTGAGTTTGTTAATATGTCTTTTTTATTTTAGATTCCACATATAAGTGAAATCATACAGTATTTTTCTTTCTTTTTTTGACTTATTTCATTTAGCATTAATACACTCTAGGCCCATCCATGTTGTCACAAACGGAAATATTTCATTCAGTTTTATGGCTGATATATATATATATATATATATATATATATATATCACATCTTCTTTAACAATTTATCTATCAATGGACACTTAGATTGCTCCCATACCTTGACTATTGTAAATAGTGATGAAATAAACATAGATATACATATACCCTTTTGAATTAGGGTTTGTATTTTTTTTCATAGATGCACAGAATGAAATTACTGGATTCCATGGCAATTCTATCTTTAGTTATTTGAGAAATTTTCGTACTGCTTTCTATAGGCTACACCAATTTACATTCTCGCCAACAGTGCATGAGTGTTCCCTTTTCTTCACATTGTCCCAAAAACTTGGTGTTTCTTGTCTTGTTGATCATAGCCATGCTGACAGATGTGAGGTGATATCTCACTGTGGTTTGTACTTGCATTTCCCTTAAGATTAGTGATAATTCAGGTCCTCTAAATAGACATTTAAACCAAATTGTTCGTTATTTTGATATTGAGTTTTATAAATTCTTCAAATATTTTTAATATCAACCTTTTATCAAATATATTGTTTGCAAATATCTTCTTCCATTCAGAAAGTTGCCTTTTGTTGTTTTTGACAGTTTTCTTCACTGTGCAAAAGTGGTTTTTGTTGTTGTTGTTTTGTTTTGTTTTTTGTAGTCCCATTTGAATCCCATTTATTTATTTTTGCTTTTGTTGTCCTTGCCTGAGGAGACAGATCCAAGAAATTGTTGCTAAGTCTGATGTCACAGAGATTACTGTCATGATTTCTTCTAGGAGTTTTATGGCTTTAGGTCTTACATTTAAGTCTTTCAATCAGTTTTGACATTGTTTTTGTATATGGTGTAAAAATGGTCCAGTTACTTTCTTTTATTTGTAGTTGTCTAGTTTTTCCAACACCATTTATTGAAAAGACAGTCTTTTCCTCATTGTTATATTCTTGCTTCTTTGCCATAGATTAATAGACCATATAACCATGACTTTACTTCTGGACTCTCTATTCTGTTCCATTTATTTATATGTCAGCTTTTGTGTCAGTACCATGCTATTTTGATTACTGTAACTTTGTGTTATAACCTAAAATCAGGGACTGTGATAAGTCCAGCTTTGTTCTTCTTTCTCAAAATTGCTTTGGCTATTGGAGGTCTTTTGTTGTTCCATACAAATTTTATAATTATTTGTTCCGGTTATATGAAAAATGGCATTGGTATTTTGATAGAGATTGCACTGAATCTGTACATTCGGTACATGTACATCTATACATTCGGGTAGCATGGAAATTTTTGCAATGTTGATTTTCAATTTAATGGATTTTTAAATCAATAAGCATGGTATATCTTTGTTTTATCTGTGCCATCTTCAATTTCTTTCATCAATTTCTTACAGTATTCAGAGTACAGGTCTTTCACGCCCTTCTTTAAACTTATTCTTGGGCATATATTATTTTTAATGTAATTGTTAATGAGATTATTTTCCTCTCTGTTTCTGACGGTTCATTATTAGTGAATAGAAATTCAACAGATTTATGCATATTAATTTTGTTTCATGCAACTTGACTGAATTTGTACTTCTAATAATTTTTTTTGGTGGAGTCTCTGGTTTTCTACAGATGGTATACTGTCTTCTGCCAATAATGACAGTTTTATTTCTTCCTTTCCAGTTGGGATGAATTTTATTTCTTATTCTTGCCTAATTGCTCTGATTAGGACTTCCAATTATATGTTAAAGAAAAGTGGTGAGAGTTGGCACCTTGTCTTGTTCCTAATCTTAGAGAAAAAGATTTCAGATTTTCACCGTTGAGTATGACAGTAGAGGTGGGTGTATCACATATGGCCTTGATTATGTTGAGCTACATGACCTCTATACCCAGTGTGTCAAGAGTTTTTATCATAAATGGAGGTTGATTTTTTTCAAATACATGTTTTACATTTATGATATGATCATATGATTTTTTAAACATCTTTATTGCAGTAAACTTGCTTTACAATGGTGTGTTAGTTTCTGCCTTATAACAAAGTGAATCAGCTACACATATACATATATCCCCATATCTCATCCCTCTTGTGTCTCCCTCCTTCCCTCCCTATCCCACCCGTCTAGGTGGTCAGAGAGCACTGAGCTGATCTCCCTGTGCTATTCAGCTGTTTCTCACTAGCTATCTATTTTGCATTTGATATAGTATATATGACCATGTCACTCTTTCACATCGTCCCAGCTTACCCTTCCCCCTCCTCTTTTCCTCAAGTCCATTGCTACATCTGCATCTATATTTCTCTCCTGCTCCTAATTTCTGTCATCAGTGTCTTATAGTATTCTGAATACAGGTCTTTTGTCTCCTAGGTTGGTATATTCCTAGATATTTTATTTTTCTGTTGCAATGGTAAGTGGGAGTGTTTCTGTAATTTCTCTTTCAGATTTTTCATCAGTACTATATAGGAATGTAAGAGATCTGTGCACTAATTTTGTATCCTGCTACTTTACCAAATTCATTAATTAGCTCTAGCAGTTTTCTTGTAGCCTCTTTAGGATTCTCTATATGTATTATCATGTCATCTGCAAACAGTGAGATCTTTACTTCTTTTTCAATTTGGATTCCTTTGATTTCTTTTTCTTTTCTGATTCCTTTGGCTAAAACTTCCAAAACTATGTTGAATAATAGTGGTGAGAGTGGCAACCTTGTTTTGTTTCTGATATTTGTGTAAATGGTTTCAGTTTTTCACCATTGAGGATGATGTTGGCGGTGGGTTTGTCATACATGGCCTTTATTATATTTATGTAAGCTCCCTCTATACTTACTTTCTGGAGAATTTCTATCATAAATTGGTGTTGAATTTTGTTGAAAGCTTTTTCTGCCTCTATTGAGATGATCATATAGTTTTTCTCTTTCAATTTGATAATATGGTTTATCACATTGTGTTATTTGTGTATATTGAAGAATCCTTGCATTACTGGGATAAATCCCATTTGATCATGCTGTATGATTCTTTTAATGTAAGTTGGATTCTATTTGCTAGAATTTTGTTGAAAATTTTGCATCTATGTTCATCAGTGATATTTGCCTGTATTAGGATGATGGTGGCCTTGTAGAATGAATTTGGAAGTGTTCCTCCCTCTGCTATGTTTTGGGAGAGTTTGAGAAGGATAAGCATTAGCTCTTTTCTAAATGTTTGATAGAATTTGCCTGTGAAGCCATCTGGTCCTGGGTTTTTGTTTGTTGGAAGATTTTTAATCACAGTGTCAATTTCAGTGCTTCTGATTGGTCTGCTTATATTTTCTGTTTCTTCCAGATTTAGTTTCCGAACGTTGTGCTTTTCTAAGAATTTGTCCATTTCTTCCAGGTTGTCCATTTTATTGGCATATAGTTGCTTGTAGTAATGTCTCATGATCCTTTGTATTTCTGCAGTGTCAGTTGTTACTTCTCCTTTTTCATTTCTAATTCTATTTATTTGACTCTTCACCCTTTTTTCTTGATGAGTCTGGCTAATGGTTTACCAATTTTGTTTATCTTCTCGTAGAACGAGCTTTGAGTTTTATTGATCTTTGCTCTTATTTCCTTCATTTCTTTTTCATTTCTTTCTGATCTGATCAATATGATTTCTTTCCTTCTGCTATGTTTGTGTTTTTTTCTCTTCTCATTTGTCTAATTGCTTTAGAAGTAAAATTAGGTTGTTTAGTTGAGATGTTTCTTGTTTCTTGCGGTAGGATTGTATTGCTATAAACTTCCCTCTTAGAAATGCTTTTGCTGCATCCCATAGGGTTTGGGTCATAGTGTTTTCATTGCCATTTGTTTCTATGTATTTTTTGATTTCCTCTTTGATTTCTTCAGTTATCTCTTGGTTATTTAGTAGTGTATTGTTTAGCCTCCATGTGTTTGTAATTTTTACAGATTTTTTCCTGTAATTGAAATGTAGTCTCATTGTGGTCAGAAAATTTACTTGATATGATTTCAGTTTTGTTAAATTTAACGAGGCTCGGTTTTTAACCCATGATATAATCTATCCTGGAAAATCTTCCATGAGCATTTGAGAAGAAAGTTTATTCGTTGTTTTTGGATGGAATGTCCTATAAATATCAATTAAGTCTATCTTGTTTAATGTATCATTTAAAAATTGTGTTTCCTTCTTTATTTTCATTTTGGATGATCTGTCCATTGATGAAAGTGGGGTGTTAAAGTCCCCTACTATGATTGTGTTACTGTCGATTTCCCCTTTTATGGCTGTTAGTATTTTCCTCATGTCTTGGAGTGCTCCTATGTTGGGTGTATAAATATTTACAATTGTTATATCTTTTTTTTTATTGATCCCTTGATCATTATGGAGTGTCCTTCTTTGTAGCTTGTAATAATATTTATTTTAAATTCTGTTTCGTCTGATATGAGAGTTGCTACTTCAGCTCTCTTTTTTTTTCCCTTTGCATGGAATACCTTTTTCCATCCTCTCACTTTCAATCTGTTTATGTCCCTAGGGCTGAAGTTGGTCTCTTTTATACTGAATATATATACATCCTGCCTTGTATCCATTTAGACAGTCTGTGTCTTTTGGTTGGGGCAATTAATCTATTTACATTTAAGGTAATTATCGATATGAATTGTTCCTATTACCATTTTCTTAATTGTTTTCAGTTTGTTGTTGTAAGACTTTTCCTTCTCTTGTTTTTCCTGCCTAGAGAAATTCCTTTATCATTTATTGTAAAGCTGGTTTGGTGGTGCTGAATTCTTTAACTTTTGCTTGACTATAAGGTTTTAATGTCTCCATTGATTATTAATGAGATCCTGACTGAGTAGAGTAATCTTGGTTACAGGTTTTTCCCCTGCATCACTTTAAATATGTCCTGCCACTCCCTTCTGGTTTGCAGAGATTCTGCTGAATGATCACCTGTTAACCTTATGTGTATTACATGTATGTTTTTTGTTGCTTTACCCTTGTTACTTTTAATGTTTTTTCTTTGTATTTAATTTTTGGTAGCTTGATTAATATGTGTCTTGGTGTGTTTCTCCTTGGATTTATCCTGTATGGGTACTCTGTGCACCTCCTGGACTTTTGGATTATTTCCTTTCCCATATTAGGGAAGTTATCAACTATAATCTCTTCAAATATTTTCTCAGTATCTTTCTTTTACTCTTCTTCTTCTGGGACCCCTATAATTTGAAATTTGGTGCATTTAATGTTGTCCCAGACGTCTCTGAGACTGTCCTCAATTGTTTTCATTCTTTTTTCTTTATTCTGCCCTGCAGTAGCTAATTCCACTCTTTTGTCTTCCAGGTCACTTATCCGTTTTTCTGCCTCAGTTATTCTGCTATTGATTCCTTCTAGGGAATTTTTAATTTCATTTATTGTGTTGTTCATCATTGTTTGTTTACTCTTTAGTTTTTCTAGTTCTTTGTTAAATGTTTCTCCATTCTATTTCCAAGATTTTGGATCATCTTTACATAATTACTCTGAACTATTTTTCAGGTAGACTGCCTATTTCGTCTTCATTTGTTTGGTCTAATTGGTTTTTACTTTGCTCCTTCATCTGCTGCATAATTTTCTGTCTTCTCATTTTGCTTAACTTTGTGTTTGGGGACTCCTTTTCACAGCCTTCAGGTTGGTATTTCCCATTGCTTTTGGTGTCTGCCCCCAGTGGGTAAGGTTTTTTCAGTAGGTTGTGTATTCTTCCTGGTGGAGGGGATTGGTGCCTGTGCTCTGGTGGATGAGGCTGGATCTTGTCTTTCTTGTGGGCAGGATTGCATCTGGTGGTGTGTTTTGGGTTGTTTGTGAAGTTATTATGATTTTAAGCAGCCTCTCTTTTAATGGGTGGTGTTGTGTTTTTGTGTTGCTAGTTGTTTGGTATATGGTGTCCTGCCCTGAAGTTTGCTGGAGGTTTAGTGGAGCTGGGTCTTAGCGTTGAGTTGGAGATCTCTGGGAGAGCTTTTGCTGTTTGATATTATGTGGAGCCAGGAGGTCTCTGATCGACCAATGTCCTGAAATTGGCTCTGTCACCTCAGAGCCTTAGGCCTGACATCTGGCTGAAACATCAAGACCCTGACTGCCAGATGGCACAGAAGAAAAGGGAGATAAAGAAAGAAAGAGAGAAAGAAGGAAAGAAAGAAAGAAAGAGAAAATAATAATATAAAGAAAATAAAATAATTAAAATATAAATTAAAAAATATTATTATAAAAACTATTTATAAAGTACTTAAAAGGAAAAGAAAGAAAGAAGAGAGCAACCAAGCCAAAAAACAAATCCACCAATGATAACAAACACTAAAAACTATGCTAAGAAAAAATAAAAATAAAACAGACAGACAGAACCCTAAGACAAATGGTAAAAGCAAAGCTATAGAGGAAAAAATCACAGAAATATGGATACAGATACACATTCACAAATAGAGAAAAAGGAAGAAAAAAATACATATATAAAAGGAAAAGAGCAACCAAGTCAATAAACAAATCTGCCAATGATAATAAACTCTAAATACTAAAGTGAGATAAACATAAAATTAGAAATAAATTAGATTCAGAAAGCAAACCCCAAGTCTATAATTGCTCCCAAAGTCCACTGGGTCAATTTTGGGATGATATTTTGTCTATTCAGGTTTTCCACAGATGCAGTGTACATCAAATTGATTGTGGAGATTTAATCTGCTGCTCCTGAGGCTGCTGGGAGAAATTTCCCTTTCTCTTTTTTGTTCACACAGCTCCTGGGGTTCAGCTTTGGATTTGGCCCCACCTCTGCATGTAGGTCACCTGAGGGGGTCTGTTTCCCACCCAGACAGGATGGCATTGAAGTAGCAACTGATTAGGGGCTCTGGCTCACTCAGGCCAGTGGGATGGAAGGGTATGGAATATGGGGTGAGCCTGAGGCTGAAAAGGCCAGCATGGTATTGCAGCAGCCTGAGGCATGCCATGTGCTCTCCCAAGGAAGTTGTCCTTGGATCACGGGACCCTGGCAGTTGCATGCTGCACAGGCTCTTGGGAGGGGAGGTTTGGATAGTGACCTGTGCTTGTGCACAGGCTTCTTTGTGGCTGCAGCAGCAGCCTTAGTGTTTCATGCCTGCCTCTGGTGTCTGCACTGACAGCCATGGCTCGCACCTATCTCTGGAGCTCATTAGGCAGTGCTCTGAATCGTCTCTCCTCACCCACACTGAAACAATGGTCTCTTACCTCTTAGGTAGTCCCAGGCTTTTCCCTGGACTCTCTCCTAGCTATCTGTGGCACACTAGCCCTCTTCAGGCTGTGTTCATGCAGCCAACCCCAGTCCTCTCCCTGGGATCTCACCTCCACAGCTGAAGCATCAGCTCCCAGGCCCCACCCACCCAGGTGGGTGAGCAAAGCCCCTCAGGCTGGTGCATGCCGGTTGGCACCTATCCTCTGTGCAGGAATCTCTCTGCTTTGTCCTCTGCACCCCTGTTGCTGTGCTCTCCCCCATGGCTCTGAAGCTATCCCCTGCCCAACCCCCATCTCCACCTTTGAATGGGCTTCATAGTGTGTGGGAAGTTTTCCTCCTTCACAGCTCCCTCCCAGAGGTGCCGGTGCCATCCCTATTCTTTTGTCTCTGTTTTTTGTTTTTTCTTTTGCCTTACCCAGGTTCGTGGGGGGTTTCTTGCATTTTGGGAAGTCTGAGGTCTTCTGCCAGCATTCAGTAGGGCTTCTGTAGGAGTTGTTCCACATGTAGATGTATTTCTGCTGTATTTTTGGGTGGTACATGACCTCCACGTCTTACTCCTCCACCATCTTGAAGGTCTCTCTGATCATATCATTTTTATTCATCATTTTGTTGGTTTTGTGTATGACATTGATTGCTTTGTGGATGTTAAATCATCCTTGCATCACTGGAATAAATCCATTGCAAAGTATGAAGTAGAGTTCCCTATGCTATATAATAGGTTCTTATTAGTTATCTATTTTATACATACTAGTGTGTATATGTCAATCCCAATATTTCAATTCATCCCTCCCCCAATTACCCCCTGTTAACCATAAATTTGTTTCTACATCTGTAACTCTATTTCTGTTTTGTAGATATATTCATTTGTACCTTTTTTTTAGATTCCACATATAAGTTATATCATATGATATTTGTCTTTCTCTGACTTACTTCACTGAGTATGACAATCTCTAGGTTCATCCATTTTCCTGCAAATGGCATTATTTCATTATTTTTTACAGCTGAGTAGTATTCCATTGTATATATGTACCACATCATTTTTATCCATTTCTCTGTTGATGGAAATTTAGGTTGCTTCCATGTCCTGGCTATTATAAATAGTGTTGCAATGAACATTGTGTGGATGTTTTTGAATTATGGTTTTCTCCAGCTATATGCCCAAGAGTGAGATTGCTGAATTATATATTAGCCAATTTCTTCTTTTCCAAGATTCCCTGCTTCTCTTCCTCTTTTTCCATCAAATACATGAATTTGTGCTAATCAAATGTAAACTGAGAGAAATGATATTTCCACCAGTTTTATTGACAAATGATTGACATACATTAATGCATAAGTTTAAAGTGTACAGCAAGAAAGTTTGATTTACATATAATGTGAAATAATGAGCAAAATAGGTTTCATTACCATCTATCATCTCATACAGATACAATAAAAGAGAAAAAAGAAAACTGTTCTCCTTTTGATGAGAACTCTTAGGATCTAGTATCTTAACAACTTCCTTATATTTCATAGAGAACTGATAACTATAGTCATCATGTTGTACATTATATCCTTAGTACTTATTTATCTTATAACTGGAAGTTTATACCTCTTGACCACCTTCCTCCAATTCCCCCTCTTCCTACCTCTGGTAAGAACAAATCCGATCACTCTTTCTATGAGTTTTGTTGGGTTATTTTTGTTTTTTTTTTTTTGTTTTAGATTCTACTTACAAGTGAGATTTTATAGTGTTTGTCTTTGTTTTATTTTACTTAGCATAATATCATCAACATTCTTCCATGTTGTTACAAATGGAAGAGTTTCCTTGTGTTGTTTGTTTTTGTTTTGTTTTTGTTTTTTTTGTGGTACGCGGGCCTCTCACTGTTGTGGCCTCTCCCATTGCAGAGCACAGACCCCGGATGCGCAGGCTCAGTGGACATGGCTCACGGGTCTAGCCGCTCCATGGCATGTGGGATCTTCCCAGACCAGGGCACGAACCCATGTCCCATGCATTGGCAGGCGGACTCTCAACCACTGCACCACCAGGGAAGCCCTCCTTGTTTTTTATGGTTGAATATATATATATATATAAAATCTCACAACTTCTTTTTTTTCATTTATCCATCAGTGGACACTTAGGTTATTTCCATGTGTTGGTTATTGTAAAAAATGCTGCTTTAACATGGGGAGGCAGATATCTTTTCAAATAAGTGGTTCTGTTTCCTTTGGATATAGTATTCCCAGAAGTAGAATTGCTGGATCATAGAGTAGTTCTAGTTTTTACTTTTTGAGGACCCTCCATACTGTTTTTCATATTGGCTATCCCAATCTACAATTCCACCAACAATGCACAAGGGTTCCCTTTTCTCCACATCCATGCCAGCATTTGTTATTACTTGTGTTTTTGACAATGACCATTCTAAAAAGTGTGTGACAATATCTTACTATGGTTCAAGTTTGCATTTCCCAAATGACTAGTGATATTTAACATCCTTTCATGTACCTGTTGGCCATTTTTATATCTTCTTGGAATTTTTTTTGGAATGTTTATTCAGGCCCTTTACCCACTTAATTGGATATTTTGGCTATTGAATTGCATGAGTTCTTTATATTTTTTGAATAACAACTCCTTATCAGACATATGGTATGCAAATATTTTCGCATTCCATAGGTTATCCTTTCACTTTGTTGATGTTTTCTTTTGCTGTGCAATAGTTTTTAGTTTGATGTACTTCCAATAGTTTATTTTTGATTTTGTTGCTTGTACTTTAGGTGTGATTTTCAGAAATGCATTACCAAGACCCAAGTCAAGGAATTTTTTCTTATGTTTTCTTTCAGGAATTTTATGGTCTCAGGTCTTACATTTAAGTCTTCAATCCATTTTGAGTTATTTTTTGTGAGTTGTATAATTAGGGGTCAAGTTTCATACTTTTACCTGTGAATATCTTACTTTCTCAGCACCATTTTTTAAAGATACTGTTATTTCTCCATTGAATATTTTAGTTTCCTTGTCAATTATTAGTTGATGGTGAAGTGATATTTTTAAAAAACAGCAGAATGAAAGAAGGTGCAATCCCCTCACTCACTCAAACTTGATCAGCAGAAGGTTATTTGCATGGACTTTATTTTCCTATCTTCTCTTAAGATAGCCTTCAATGAGCTACCATTTAAAGTTATGCTTTTGGCCTTTATCAAAGTTCTGTAAAGAAAACACATTGGAAGATTGCTTATTCATTTGCTTTCCATCTGTTGTCAAAGACATTGCTCATTATATCAGTTGAAGTCTTCCATAAAATTTCCTGTGTGATAAGTTAATTTGTAGTCTTAACATTGGAAATAAGTGTGTTTTGATGAAGAACTAATATGCTCTTTTTATCAAATTATGAGTGAAAGATGTCAAGAATTAGCAATCAGAAAGAAGGATAATTAAGAAGCTACCAGGAAGCTAAAGAGAAGGGAATTATCAGAAGGTGTAAAAGATCAGAAAATTGGATGATTTTGGGGAAAGAGCTAAATCTGTTCATTGGTAGATTTGTGATACTGGATGTAGTCCACTATCACAAATATACCAATTTGTGGTAGTGGATAGTGTGATAACCCATTTGGATGAGCCAGCATTGGATCTGTCATAATCCCATGTTTTTGTCTTAGTTTCCCGTCCTGGTCCCTGAAGCCTATATACAAAGACTCCTTCTTTTTATTTAACTTGGGGCAGCCATCCAGAGTTTCTAATCATTATGTTAGTACTCAACCATTGAAATTAGTATCATCTCAATAGCACACTTTTGGGGAACAAAGTTGCAACATATCTTTACTAAATGAAGAAAAACAACTTCTTGGCAATATATCCTTTGTAGCATAGCTTTTAAATTTCTGCCTTTCTGCTTTAGCTCATTCATCACTCTAAAAATTTGTGAATGGGTGGGAGATTCACCCAAAGTGTCACCTCTCCAAATTTTTCAAATCACACTGCCCAAATATTTGTCTATCTTGTTAAATTCCAGAGCTTAATAATCATAAAAAGACATGTCTTAATAAATATCATGTATGATAAATGTGACAAATAGTTGCCATATAGGCATTTTTTCACCCCAACCTCTTTCACACCACCAACCTCTTGATGCAATGCTAAGCACAGTGTCTTCTTTAGAGTGAGTAATGAATAGAAGAGTTATAATTAGAATTGCATGGACATAAGACCATTACTCCTTATCATTCAATTTAATATATTTTAAGATATTTATTAACAACTCAAAAGAATTTTGAGGTGATATAGAGGGAAAAATATTGCACTTGAAACTAACTCTGCTTTCCATAGGTTTGCATTCAATACTGAGTACAATAACTTCCCCCATGCCTTTTCTGAAACCACATTCCAGAAAGTTCCAGAAATGAGAAGCATTAAATATAATGAAAGGTGGAATTAATGTAACTAAAACAGAAGGGTATATTGATATTCTGTGAAAGGAGCATTTAAACACCCACATGCCTTCTTACTGCTTGGTTAGCCAAGCCATTATCCATCTCTCATCCCTTAAGAATTTAGATTTGTTCCTTGAAGAAATTAAGTGGAAAATTCTCCAGGATTTGGAAATGGGACACAGTAAAAGGCTGGTGGTAATATTTGGTGGCTAAAACCAAAGAGAATAATTGAAAGTTTATGTAATGAACACTAAGGTATTGGTTTCTTGTTCTATCTATATCCCAGCATTGTGATAGCCAGCTTGAAATATCTAAGGCAGGAGATAATTATTTTGAGAAAATACACTACTCTAGAGAAAATATCTACAAATATTGATATCTCGGTGTTTCTGTAGTGAAAAAAACCTTGCTTGCTAACTGATTATCTTAGAGTAGAACATAACAGTTATCAAGCTCCACCCATGTACCTAGAGCTTCCAATCAACTATTTAGAGTACTATTTCTCAGTATGAATGGATATCTAAAAATCTACAGACATATGAAGAAAATCTAAAGTATGAAAGGAGAAAAATAAATAAAATGTTGTTTGGTTTACTTAGAAAGAGTAAAAAATATGTTATATCCTTAAAACATGAATATAAGGCTATGAAAGAAAGAAAAAAAAAGGACAGACCAAAAAAAATATATATATATAGAGAGAGTTTAAGCATGAACATGCTCCCCCTCCTTAAGTTAATAAAAGGACTGAATAATAAAATTTTTATAAAAATCTCTCAAGAATGTAGACCTGAAAACACAATGGCTGGGATAATTTTAAAAATATACATAAAAGACTAATCTAAGAGATCCAACTAAATGGAGTTTCAGTGGAAAACAGAAAATGAAATTAAGGCAAGTAGTAAAAAAATATAAAAACAAAATTTCAAGAGCTGAAGAGGTACACATAGTTTCATAGTGACAGGGCTCATCAAATATTCAACATGCTGAATGAATTAAAAAGATTCCTATTCAAAACAACAAGGATAAGAGAACTCCTAAGAGAAAAACAAGTTTAGAGGAAAGAAAACAGGTCATAGATTAAAAAATAACTCTCAGAAGGACATCAGACCTCTCATAAACAACTCTGATGTAGAAAATAATAGAATATTTCCTTAAAATTCTGAGGGAAATTTGTGAACCCAGATATTCAGACACAGCAAAACAATAAATTAAGTGGCGTGTCTACAGATTTTCAGATATGCAATCATAAAAACACTTCCTAAGATTTTAACTGGAAGCTCTACTTCAGTAATATGAGGGAGAGAACTGAAGAAAAGTAAAATATGAGATTGAAAAAAGAGGACACAACTCAAAAGAATAGTGATAGAAAGTGTCAGGATGAGATCTGGGCAGAATTCTAGGGAGCTACTGATTCCAATTGGAACAATAGGATAGAGGAGCATATGAAAGAGGACTGTCAGAAAAATGAAGTCCCCAAGAAACAGACAGTGTAATGAAAAGGATAAAAATACCTGGAAATACAATGGAGGATGATTTTTTTTTCTAAAAGATATTTTTAAAATGCTGGTAGAAGCTCTTGAATTCATAAAGAAAACAAAAGTCCAAATATTTCTAAATAATTATAAACAAAGTAAAATATTCCATGATTTTAAGCAATTAGGGAAATATAGTTGACCTCTGAACAACATGGTTTTGAACTGCACAAGCCCACTTATAGGAGGATTTTATAAAACTGGTAAATACTATGGTACTACATGATCCACAGTTGGTTGAATCTGTGGATATGGAACTGCCGATAGGAGGGAACAACAGTTACCAAGGAACTGGTTTATAGAAAACAGTTAAGCAGATTTTCTATTGCAGAGAGTGTTGGGGCCGCCTATCCTCCACGTTCCTCAAGGGTCAATGGTCTATGAAAAAAATAATCATTTGTCTTCAGTGTTCTAAACATTTACCTTTGAATGGTTGAAGGAAGAGAGCACAGTCGATTGTTTTAAATACTCCAGAGCAAATAACTAAATATGAGGAGTAAAGTACACAGAATTTACCAGAAAAAAAGTATTTTGTCAGATTGTAAATGACTTTACATTTTTTACAAAATATTTGAAATAGCTTTAGCAAATTCATAGTGAGGGAAAGAAGTCAATTAATGTAGACAACTCTGCCAATAACTAATTCTGATGGGGAGAGAAAACATAGAACAGAAGATAGAGCACTGGTTGAAATTGATTTTGCCTTTTCTTATTTTCTTTTAACTTTTAAAAAATTCACATATAGTTGATGTACAATATTATAATAGACATATACAACATTGTGATTCACAATTTTTGACAGTTATACTCTATTTATAGTTATTATAAAATATTGGCTATGTTCCTTGTGCTGGAAAATATATCCCTGTAGTTATTTATTTTGTACCTCTTAAACTTATACTCATATTTTCCCCTCCCCCTTCCCTCTCCCCACTGGTAACCACTAAAATTTTCTCTATATCTGTGAGTCTGTTATCTTTTTTTAGTTATATTCACTAGTTTGCTGTATTTTTAAAATTCAAAATATGTTATATCATACAGTATTTGTCTTTCTCCTTCTGAATTTTTTTATTTAGCATAATATCTTCCAAGTCCATACATGTTTTTGCAAATGGCAATATTTCTTAGTTTCTATGGCTGAGAAGTATTCCATAAATAAGAATATATATGAGTATATATATATATATATATATATATATATATATATATATATATATACATACATACATATTCTTTTTCAGATTCTTTTCTCTTACAGGTTATTACAAAATATTGAGTATGGTTCCCTGTGCTATACAGTAGGTCTTTGTCAGTTATCTATTTTATATACAGTGTGTATATGTTAATCCCAACCTCCTAATTCATCCCTCCGCCACCCCTTTCACCTTTGGTAACCATGAGTTTGTTTTCTATGTTCTGTGGGTATATTTCTGTTTTATAACTAAATTCATTTGCCTTCTCTTTTTTTATTTTTGTGGCACACAGGCCTCTCACTGCTGTGGCCTCTCCCATTGCGGAGCACAGGCTCTGGACACACAGGCTGAGTGGCCATGGCTCATGGGTCCAGCCGCTCCACGGCATGTGGGATCCTCCCAGACCGGGGCACGAACCCACGTTCCCTGCATCGGCAGGTGGACTCTCAACCACTGTGCCACCAGGGAAACCCTGTATTTTCTTTTTGATTCCATATATAAGTGATATCGTATGATATCTTTCCTTCTTTGTCTGGCTTACTTCACTTAGTACAATAATCTCTAGGTCCATCCATGTTGTTGCAAATGGCATTATTTCATTCTTTTTTTATGACTGAACAATATCACTTTATATATATATATATATATATATATATATATATATATATACACATATATATATAGTCTTTTGTATGGAAACAAGAAAGACCCCACATAACCACAGCAATCATGAGAAAGAGAAACGGAGCTGGAGGAATCAGGCTTCCTTGACTTCAGACTATACTACAAAGTGACAGTAATCAAAACAGTATCATACTGGCAACAAAGACATATAGATCCATGGAACAGGATAGAAAGCCCAGAAATAAACCCACACACCTCTGGTCAATTAATCTATGACATAGGAGGCAAGAATATACAATTGAGAAAAGACAATCTCTTCAGTAAGTGGTGCTGTATTGGACAGCTACATGTTAGAGAGATTAACTTACCCATACACAGCTATGTATTGAAGTGTACAGAAATTTAAAACCCATGCTCTTAAGTAGAGTTTTTCAATGTATAGTGAACATGCCTCTGATTTGGAAAGGTACATTTGAATATTTTTGATACTTGCAGCAGGTATTTATTAATTTTATTATATTTAAAAAATATAATATGTACTTTTCTGATATTAGGTGAAGGGTTACATAAATGTCAATTAAATCAAGTAGGTTTATAGTGCTGTCCAAGTCTTCTATATCCTTACTTATTATCTGTCTGTTGAAACGTTCTATCAATTATAGAGAAGAAAGCTAAGGACTCAAACTATAATTATGATTTCTTTTGCTCCTTGTATTTTGAAGCTATAAAGTGCATACACTTTCAGGATGGTTATTTTCTTAATAATTTGATCCCTTTATTGATATGAAAAACCCACCTACATTTCATGTTCTGATCTCTTTTTTTATCTAATATTAATATAGTTATTTCAGTTTTTATTGATTAGAGTTTTGATAGTTTATATTTTTATATCCTTTACTTTTTAATAAACCTGAATATTTTATGTAAAGTAGGCTCTTTGTACACAGCATATAATTAGGGCCTACACTTTTTATTTCAGTTTTATTAAGATATAATTGAAATAAAGGTATGTAGAAGTTTAAGGTGTACAGCATAACAACTTAACATATATTACAAATGACTACCATAATATGCCCAAAATGAAAGCAATCCTGCCATTTGTGACAGTATGGATGGACCTTGAGGACATTGTTCTAAGTAAAATAAATCAGAGAAAGACACATACTGTACAATTTCTCTTATATGTGGAATCTTAAAAACATAATAATACTCATAGAAAGAGATCAGATTTGTGGTTACTAGAGGTGGGAGGTGTGGGTGGGGGAATTGGATGAAAGTGTTCAAACGGTGTAAACTTCCAGTTATAAGAAAAATAAGTACTAGGTTCCTACATTTTTATCTAATCTGACAAATTCTGCTTTCTATTTGGAGTGTTTTTACCATTTATGCTTAATATAATTATGAATTTGGTTCGTCTCAAATCTATTATCTTGCTTTTTTTTTTAATTTTCCAAGCTGAAGCTGTTCACTGTCTCTTTTCTCTCTTTCCCCATCTTGTCTTGAATTAAATAATTTTAATGATGCCATTATATCATGACTATGGGCTTACTTTAAAATTTTAAAATATTATTGGTATGAATATTCTTATATCCAAGCAATGAACAATTGGAAATAGAAATTAAAACAAGATTTCAATTTACAATATTATCAAATTAAGATATATGTTCAAAAATATCAGTAAAAAATTACAGTAGACATTTTATAGAAATGGACAAGCTGATGCTAAAATTTACATTGAAATGCCAAAGCCCTCTAATATTCAATACAGTTTTGAAAATAATAAGACAATTGTGGATCTTAGATAACCTTATATCAACACTTAATATAAAGCTACAGTAATCAAGACAGTGTGGTAATGGTGAAGGCAGATCCATAAATTTATGGGCTGAAATAGACACACTAAAAATACATCCATACACATATAGTCAACTGATTGTTGATAAAGGTGGAAAAGCAATTCACTGGAAGAAAGACAGACTTGTCAAGAAATGGTTCTGGAACAATTGTATATACATCCATATAGTAGTAACACAGATGTAGTCCTCATAACTTACACAAAAATTAACTGAGAACGGACCATACATGTAAATGTAAAACACAGAACTCTAAAGTCTAGAAGAGAGTAGAAAATCTGTGTAAATTTAGGTTTGATGATGAGATTTTTTAAAAAATACAACATCCAAAGAATGATAAATCACATACAAAATTGATAAGTTCAGCTTTACTAAAACCAAAAAGTTCTGCTCTGCAAAAGACACTATTAAGAGAATGATAACATGAGCCACAGACTGAATTTAAGTATTTGTAAAACACATATCATATAAAGTAGTTGTATCCAATATATTTCTTTTAACATCTTTATTGGAGTATAGTTGCTTTACAATGGTGTGTTAGTTTCTGCTTCATAACAAAGTGAATCAGTTATACATATACATATGTTACCATATCTCTTCCCTCTTGTTTCTCCCTCCCTCCCACCCTCCCTATCCCACCCCTCTAGGTGGTCACAAAGCACCAAGCTGATCTCCCTGTGCCATGCAGCTGCTTCCCATTAGCTATCTATTTTATGATTGGTAGTGTATACATGTCCATGCCACTCTCTCACTTTGTCACAGCTTACCCTTCCCCCTCCCATTCTCTAGTAGGTTTTTGTCTTTATTCCCGTCTTACCCTTAGGTTCTTCATGACCTTCTTTTTTCCCTTAGATTCCATATACATGTGTTAGCATATGGTATTTGTCTTTCTCTTTCTGACTTACTTCACTCTTTATGACAGACTCTAGGTCCATCTGCCTCATTAGAAATAACACAATTTCGTTTCTTTTTATGGCTGAGTAATATTCCATTTTATATATATGCCACATCTTCTTTATCCATTCATCCAATGATGGACACTTAGATTGCTTCCATCTCCTGGCTATTGTAAATAGAGCTACAATGAACATTTTGGTACATGACTTTGAATTATGCTTTTCTCAGGGTATATGCCCAGTAGTGGGATTGCTGGGTCATATGGTAGTTCTATTTGTAGTTTTTTAAGGAAGCTCCATACTCTTCTCCATAGTGGATGTACCAATTCACATTCATACCAGCAGTGCAAGAGTGTTCCCTTTACTCTGCACCCTCTCCAGCATTTATTGTTTCTAGATTTTTTGATGATGGCCATTCTGACAGGTGTGAGATGATATCTCATTGTAGTTTTGATTTGCATTTCCCTAATGATTAATGATGTTGAGCATTCTTTCATGTGTTTGTTGGCAATCTGTATATCTTCTTTGGAGAAATGTCTATTTAGGTCTTCTGCCCATTTTTGGATTGGGTTGTTTGTTTTTTTTGTTATTGAGCTGCATGGGCTGCTTGTAAGTTTTGGAGATTAATCCTTTGTCAGTTGTTTCATTTACAAATGTATTCTCCCATTCTGAGGATTGTCTTTTGGTCTTGTTTATGGTTTCCTTTGCTGTGCAAAAGCTTTGAAGTTTCATTAGGTGCCATTTGTTTATTTTTGTTTTTGTTTCCATTTGTCAAGGAGGTGGGTCAAAAAGGATCTTGCTGCGATTTATGTCATAGAATGTTCTGCCTATGTTTTCCTCTAAGAGTTTGATAGTTTCTGACCTTACATTTAGATCTTTAATCCATTTTGAACTTATTTTTGTGTATGGTGTTAGGGAGTGTTCTAATCTCATACTTTTACATGTACCTGTCCAGTTTTCCCAGCACCACTTATTGAAGAGGCTGTCTTTTCTCCACTTTATATTCTTTCCTCCTTTATCAAAGATAAGGTGATGATGTCTGCGTGGGTATATTTCTGGGTTTTCTATCCTGTTCCATTGATCTATCTTTCTGTTTTTGTGCCAGTACCATACTGTCTTGATTTCTGTAGCTTTGTAGTATAGTCTGAAGTCAGGGAGCCTGATTTCTCTAGCTCCATTTTTTGTTCTCAAGTTTGCTTTGGCTATTCGGGGTCTTTTGTGTGTCCATACGAATTGTGAAATGTTTTGTTCTAGTTCTGTGAAACATACCTGTGATAGTTTGAAAGGGATTGCATTGAATCTGTAGATTGCTTTGGGTAGCAGAGTCATTTTCACAATGTTGATTCTTCCAATCCAAGAACATGGTATATCTCTCCATCTATTTGTATCATGCTTAATTTCTAGTCTCATTACCCAAAAAAAAAACGAAATTTAGAAAGGGGGAAATATCTAAAAGTCATCTCCCTAAAGAAAAATTTCATATGGCAATTAAACATAGGAAAGGATGCTCATCAATTATCATTAACAACTGCAAATTAAAATAGCAATTAAATACCAACTCACTGATTGGAATGGATAAAATCCAAAATCTACCAATAGCAGGGGACACCTTCAAGATGGCAGGGGAGTAAAACTTGGGGATCACCTTCCTCCCCACAAGTACATCAAAAACACATCTACATGTGGAACAACTCTTACAGAACCCCTACTGAACGCTGGAAAAAAACCTCAGACTTCCCAAAAGGCAAGAAACTCCCCACATACATGGGTAGGGCAAAAGAAAACAGAAAAAACAGAGATAAAAGCATAGGGATAGGACCTACACCTCTGGGAGGGAAGGAGGAAAACTTTCCACACACTAGGAAAGCCCTTCACTGGTGGAAATGGAGGGTGGGTGTGGGGGAAGCTTCGGAACCATGGAGGAGAGCAAAGCAAAAGGGATGCAGACGGCAAAGCAGAGAGATTCTCCCACAGAGTATTGTTGTCAACCTACACTCACCAGCCTGAGAGGCTTGTCTGCTCACCCATTGGGGTAGGTGGGGACTGGGAACTGAGGCTTGGGCTTCAGAGGTCAGATCCCAGTGAGAGGACTGTGGTTGGCTGCATGAACATAGCCAGAAGGGGACTAGGACACCACAGCTAGCTGGCAGGGAGTCCGGGAAAAACTCTGGACCTGCCTAAGAGGCAAGGGACCATTGTTTTGGGATGCACAAGGAGAGGGGATTCCATACCTGTCTGCCCACAGAAGGCAGAGCACCACCTAAATGAACTCCACAGATGGGCACGAGCCTTGGCTATCAGCTCCAGAGCCCCCTAATCAGCTGTCCCTTTAACCTCGTCCTGTCTGGGTGGGAACAGATGCCTGAGGACAACCTACATGCAGAGGTGGGGCCAGAACCAAAGCTGAAGCCCAGGAGCTTTGTGAACAAAGAGAAAGGGAAATTTCTCCATGAAACCTCAGGAGCAGTGGATTAAATCCCCACAATCAACTTGAGGTACTCTGCATCTGTGGAATACCTGAATAGACAAAGTATCAACCCAAAATTGAGGTGGTGGACTTGGGGAGTAACTGTAGACTTGGCGTTTGCTGTTTGAAACTGACTTGTTTCTGATTTTTATATTTACCTTAGTATAGCTTTTAGTGCTTGCTATCATTGGTGGATTTGTTTATTCGTTCGGTTGCTCTCTTTTTTTTATTACTTTTTAAAATTTGAATATTTTTATTTTTATTTTATTTTATTTTTTAAATTATTATCTTTTTTCTTTATTTTTCGCCCTTACCTCCTGAGCCATGTGCCTGACAGGCTCTTGGTGTTCTGGCCTGGTGCCAGGCCTTAGCCTCTGAGGTGGGACAGCCAAGTTCAGGACATTGGACCACCAGAGACCTCCCAACCCCATGTAGTATCAAACGGTGAAAGCTCTCCCAGAGATCTGTGTCTGAATGGTAAGACTCAGCTCCAGACAAGAGCAACAAATTCCATTGCTGAATGCCCCATGCCAAACAACTAGCAAGACAGGAGCACAACATAACCCATTAACAGAGAGGCTGCCTAAAATCACACTAAGTTCACAGACACCCCAAAACACACCACCAGCCGTGGATCTGCCCACCAGAAAGAAAAAGTCCAGCCTCATCTACCAGAACACAGGCACCAGTCCCCTCCACCAGGAAGCCTACACAGCCCACTGAACCAACCTTACCCACTGGAGGCAGACACCAAAAACAACGGGAACTACAAACCTGCAGGCTGCAAAAATGAGACCCCAAACTCAGTAAGTTAAGCAAAATGAGAAGACAGAGAAATACACAGCAGATGAAGTAGCAAGGTAAAAACCCACCAGGACAAACAAAGAGGAAGTAGGCAGACTACCTGGAAAAGAATTCACAGTAATGATAGTAAAGATGATCCAAAATCTTGGAAATAGGATGGAGAAATTCAAGAAACCTTTAAGAGGACCTAGAAGAACTAAAGAGCAAACAAACAATGATGAACAACAAAATAAATGAAATTAAAATTCTCTAGAAAGAATCAATAGCAGAATAACTGAGTCAGAAGAACGGATAAGTGACCTGGAAGATAAAATAGTGGAAATAACTACTGCAGAGCAGGATGAAGAAAAAAGAATGGAAAGAATTGAGGACAGTCCCAGAGACCTCTGGGACAACATTAAATGCACCAACATTAGCATTATAAGAGTCCCAGAAACAGAAGAAAAAGAGAAAGGCCCTGAGAAAATATTTTCCACTTGGGAATTCTTGTTGACTATGATAAGGAAACCTCATGAAAATAATCACTAAGATCTGAAAATTGGTTTTCTTATTTGCAAGACAGTTTGCTTCTCTTTTGCTTTTCAATGTGTATAATTTTAACTCTGTAGAATTGCATTAAAACATTAAAAAGTAAGACATTTTACTTCTTTTACTAAGTTGTAAGCAGCTTGATGGCAGATATTTTTTCGTATATAATTTACAGTACTTCACAATGGTGCATATTGTAGTATTTAGTAAACATCTGTTGGTAAATAAAATAAAGTTTCAAAAGATCACAGCTTCCAACATGTGGAGGAGATATTTTAAGTTAAAAGAAAGATTTAAAACTAGGAGAATACAAAATCTTCATATTGCTTAAAATGCACAAAAGCCCTAGGTAAGATATTAATTACCATTACTTTCAAAATATTTATCACCATTTCTTTTTTTTTTTTTGTGGTACTCGGGCCTCTCACTGTTGTGGCCTCTCCTGTTGCAGAGCACAGGCTCCGGACGCGCAGGCTCAGCGGCCATGGCTCACAGGCCCAGCCACTCTGTGGCATGTGCCACAGAGTGCCCCAGACTGGGGCACAGACCTGCATCCCCTGCATCAGCAGGCGGACTCCTAACCACTGCACCACCAGGGAAGCCCTATCACCATTTCTTATAAATTCACATGAAAATACTCTATGAGCAATTGTGTTGGGGACTGGGAAGGGAGATACAGAGAAAGACATAGAAAGTAGCAAAGGGAGATAATTAAAGAAAGGGAGATAATTAAAGAAAGGGAGAGGGAAAAAAGGAAATAGAAACAGACTTAGAGAAACATTGAAAAAGAAAATGATGTGGAGACAAAAAGAATGGAAAGTATAGATGAAACCACAGAAAATGAGACAAGGAGAAAAAGATAGAAAACAGAGCATGAGAACAGGTAAAAAAAGATAAAGAATGACAGGCATATTCAAGAGACAGGAATTATGAAGAAGAAAAATAAAGTCTGAGAAAACATAGATAAAGAGATGGCTTTGTTTCAGAGCAAGATTGAGTAAGAATATTCCACTTATTTCCCACTGAACAGAAATATAAATCATTTTAATGATAAAGGAAGCAGCTATATGGGACCATAAAAGGTAAATTATAACAGGTAGACTGGGGAAGGAATTTAGAATTTGATATACCACCAAATGGTTGGGTGGTGGTGGTGGTGATGAGTTTTCTGATCCCCACTCCTCACCCTATTCTTGCCTTGCTGGATTAAAAGACTGACCAAATTCCAGAAGTGTATGCTCAGTGCAGACAGAAAGAGTTTTAGAAGACTACTTTTCCTTTCCTAATGAGCAATTAAAAGAACACCTAAATCAGAGAAACAGGGGAAATGCCTTTATTTTCTTTTTGTTTGTTCAATTTCAATCTAACACTCAGATAATTCTATGGTATCTCATTGTCAGTAAAGGCTGATCTGGTGCTTAGCACTCTGAGAGAAGAGATTTTTTCTCTCTGACTAGAGGAATTATGGTCTCCCAAATTTGGTGTGAATTCCCATCACATTTTGTTTCTCTTTTCTTGTTGCTTTGACCAGGATAGGGTCATAGTAGTGGAAGTACATAGCAGAGAAGAGAAATTAAGTTTTTGCTTTCTATCCAGAGTAAAAGGAAACAAGCCTCCAGGGAACCAAAAAGTGTTGGGTAATTCACGGAGATGAAAGAACTCAAGAGCTATGCCATAGTGAGGTCTATGAACACCTGGGTTCAACTCAAAGGTCACATATATGGATCTATCCTATACAGCTCACCAAAAGCTTTGAAAACTGACCTTCAGAGTTAACTACCATTAAGTTTACAGAACAACTACTGGGTGGCACAAATGCAAGGTAAATCCAAGTAACATTACAAAGGCTTTGAAAAATGAAGTGATGATATCTGTGATCACATATCACAGAAGTCATGTATGAACTCTTGGCCAGAATAGAAACAAGTTAATTATCTATTAAAACAAACAAAACAAAAATCAGCATTCTCTTTAGCATTCAGACAGGATCTGGACAGGAACGCCCAGTGCACAGATCTGAAGAACAGTGTAGAGACTGTGAAAACTGTAATGACATTTGAAAAACAGGCCACAGAAAGTGCATAGAAAATTGTGGCCTAAACCTACCAAGTCAATTGCCTGCTAAAAGAAACCAGAAGTTAACATTCTGCTCAAGATTTTAACAAGAAAAAGAGTCTCATAAGAAAATATAGAAAGGTACAAGAAATAATCCAAAATTACATGGCATATGAAGAATCAGGAAATAAAATTTACAAGGAAACTGCTAATCAACAGATGAAAATACAAAAATGACACTGATGTTGGAATTATCAAAGTTTTTAAAGCAGTTTTTATAATCAAGTTCCAAGAAGTAAGGACTTATACTCTTTGAAAAAATGGAAACAAGACCCATATATATGCTGTCGACAAGAGGCCCACTTCAGACCTAGAGACACATACAGGCTGAAAGTAAGGGGATGGAAAAAGATATTCCATGCAAACGGAAACCAAAAGAAAGCTGGAGTAACAATTCTCATATCACACAAAATAGACATTAAAATAAAGACTATTAGAAGAGACAAAGAAGGACACTACATAATGATCAAGGGATCGATCCAAGAAGAAGATATAACAATTGTAAATATTTATGCACCCAACATAGGAGCACCTCAATACAAAAGGCAAATACTAACAGCCATAAAAGGGGAAATTGACAGTAGCACATTCATAGCATGGGATTTTAACACCCCACTTTCACCAATGGACACATCATCCAAAATGAAAGTAAATAAGGAAACATAAGGCTTAAATGATACATTAAACAAGATGAAATTAATTGATATTTATAGGACATTCCATCCAAAAACAACAGAATACACATTTTTCTTAAGTGCTCATGGAACATTCTCCAGGATAGATGATATCTTGGGTCACAAATCAAGCCTTGGCAAATTTAAGAAAATTGAAATTGTATCAAGTACCTTTTCCGACCACAATGCTATGAGACTAGATATAAATTACAGGAAAAGATCTGTAAAAAAATAAAAAACATGGAGGCTAAACAATACACTACCTAATAATGAAGTGATCACTGAAGAAATCAAAGAGGAAATAAAATAGACCTAGAAACAAATGACAATGGAGACATGACGACCAAAACCTATGGGATGCAGCAAAAGCAGTTCTAAGAGGGAAGTTTATAGCAATATAATCCTACCTTAAGAAACAAGAAACATCTCGAATAAACAACCTAACCTTGCACCTAAAGCAAATAGAGAAATATGAACAAAAAGACCCCAAAGTTACCAGAAGGAAAGAAATGATAAAAATCAAATCAGAAATAAATGAAAAAAGAAATGAAGGAAACGATAGCAAAGATCAATACAACTAAAATCTGTTTTTTTCAGAAGATAAAAAATTTGATAAACCAGTACCCAGACTCATCAAGAAAAAAAGGGAGAAGATTCAAATCAATAGAATTAGGAATGAAAAAGTAGAAGTAACAACTGACACTGCAGAAATACAAAAGATGATGAGAGATTACTACAAGCAACTCTATGCCAATAAAATGGACAACCTGGAAGAAATGTGCAAATTATTAGAAATGCTCAACCTGCGAAGACTGAATCAGGGAGAAATAGAAAATATGAACAGACCAATCACAAGCACTGAAATTGAAACTGTGATTAAAAATCTTCCAACAAACAAAAGCCCAGGACAAGATGGCTTCACAGGGGAATTCTATTAAACATTTAGAGAAGAGCTAACACCTATCCTTCTCAAACTCTTCCAAAATATAGCAGAGGAAGGAACACTCCCAAACTCATTCTACGAGTCCAGCATCACCTTGATAACAAAACCAGACAAGGATGTCACAAAGAAAGAAAACGACAGGCCAATATCACTAAAGAACATAAATGCAGAGGTCCTCAACAAAATGCTAGCAAACAGAATCCAACAGCACATTAAAAGGATCATACACCGTGATCCAGTGGGGTTTATTCCAAGAAAGCAAGGGTTCTTCAATATACGCAAATCAATCAATGTGATAAACCGTATTAACAATTTGAAGGAGGAAAACCATATAATCATCTCAATAGATGCAGAGAAAGCTTTCAACAAAATTCAACACCAATTTATGATAAAAACCATGAAGATAGTAGGCATAGAGGGAACTTTCCTCAACATAATAAACATAATAAAGGCCATATATGACAAACCCACAGCCAACGTCATCCTCAATGGTGAAAAACTGAGAGCATTTCCACTAAGATCAGGAACAAGACAAGGTTACCCACTCTCACCACTCTTATTCAACATAGTTTTGGAAGTTTTAGCCACAGCAATCAGAGAAGAAAAGGAAATAAAAGGAATCCAAATCGGAAAAGAAGAAGTAAAGTTGTCACTTTTTGCAGATGACATGACACAATACATAGAGAATCCTAAACATGTTACCAGAAAACTACTAGAGCTAATCAAAGAATTTGGTAAAGTAGCAGGATAAAAAATTAATGCACAGAAATCTCTGGCCTTCCTATAACTAATGATGAAAAATCTGAAAGTGAAATCAAGAAAACACTCCCATTTACCATTGCGACAAAAAGATTAAAATATCTAGGAATAAACCTACCTAAGGAGAAAAAAGACCTGTAGGCAGAAAATTATAAGACACTGATGAAGGAAATTAAAGATAATACAAATAGATGGAGAGACATACCATGTTCTTTGATTGGAAGAATCAACATTGTGAAAATGACTCTACTACCCAAAGCAATCTACAGATTCAATGCAATCCCTATCAAACTACCACTGGCATTTTTCACATAACTAGAAAAAAAATTTCACAATTTGTATTGGAACACAAAAGACCCCGAATAGCCAAAGCAAACTTGAGAACGAAAAACAGAGCTGGAGGAATCAGGCTCCCTGACTTCAGACTATACTACAAAGCTACAGTAATCAAGACAGTATGGTACTGGCACAAAACCAGAAATATAGATCAATGGAAAAGGATAGAAAGCCCAGAGATAAACCCAGACACATATGGTCACCTTATCTTTGGTAAAGGAGGCCTGAATGTACAGTGGAGAACGGACAGCCTCTTCAATAAATGATGCTGGAAAAACCGGACAGGTACACCGCAAAGTATGAGATTAGGTCACTCCCTAACACCATACACAAAAATAAGCTCAAAATGGATTAAAGACCTAAATGTAAGGCCAGAAACTATCAAACTCTTAGAGGAAAACATAGGCAGAACACTCTATGACATAAATCACAGCAAGATCCTTTTTGACCCACCTCCTAGAGAAATGGAAATAAAAACAAAGATAAACAAATGGCACCTAGTGAAACTTCAAAACTTTTGCACAGCAAAGGAAACCATAAACAAGACCAAAAGACAACCCTTAGAATCGGAGAATATATTTGCAAATGAAGGAACTGATAAAGGATTAATCTCCAATATTTATAAGCAGCTCATGCAGCTCAATAACAAAAAAACAAACAGCCCAATCCAAAAATGGGCAGAAGACTTAAATAGACATTTCTCCAAAGAAGATATACAGGCTGCTAACAAACACGTGAAAGAATGCTCAATATCATTAATCATCAGAGAAATGCAAATCAAAACTACAGTGAGATATCATCTCACACCAGTCAGAATGGCCATCATCAAAAAATCTAGAAACAATAAATGCTGGAGAGGGTGTGGAGAAATGGGAACACTCTTGCACTGCTGGTGTGAATGTGAATTGGTACATACACTATGGAGAAGAGTTTGGAGGTTCTTTAAATATCTACAAATAGAACTACCATATGACCCAGCAATCCCACTACTGGGCATATACCCTGAGAAAACTATAATTCAAAAAGAGCCATTTACCAAAATGTTCATTGCAGCTCTGTTTACAATAGCCATGACATGGAAACAACCTAAGTGTCCTTCGTCAAATGAATGGATAAAGAATATTTGGCACATATATACAATGGAATACTACTCAGCCATAAAAGGAAATGAAATTGAGCTACTTGTAATGAGGTGGATAGACCTAGAGTCTGTCATGCCGAGTGAAGTAAGTCAGAAAGAGAAAGACAAATACCATATGCAAACACACATATATGGAATTTAAGAAAAAAAATGTCACGAAGAACCTAGGGGTAAGACAGGAATAAAGATATAGACCTAGTAGAGAATGGACTTGAGGATATGGGGAGGGGGAAGGGTAATCTGGGACAAAGTGAGAGAGTGGCATGGACATATATACACTACCAAATGTAAAATAGATAGCTAGTGGGGAGCAGCTGCATAGCACAAGGTGATATGCTCGGTGGTTTGTGACCACCTAGAGGGGTGGGTTAGGGAGTGTGTGAGGGAGGGAGATGCAAGAGGAAAGAGATATGGGAACATACGTATAACTGATTCACTTTGTTATAAATCAGAAACTAACACACCATTGTAAAGCAATTATATTCCAATAAAAATGTAAAAAAAAAGAATCTTAGCAAAGAAATAGAACATATAGAGAACAAAACAACAATTGGGAACTAAAAAAACAATAATCAAAATTAAACTCACTAAGTTGCTTCAATAACAGGATGGAGATGACAGTGGAAAGATTTAGTTGTCTTGATGGTAGATCAATAAAAAATATTCAATCTAAGTTAAAGAATATGAAAAAGATTGGCAATACTTAACTGGGCCTTGGAGGCCTGTGGGACTATAACAAAAACTACAGCATTCAAACATTATCATTACTTGCATTAAATGTATATGGTTTAAATATATCAATTAAAAGACAGATTGTTAGAATGGAGTTTTTAGAATGACCAAATGATTTATTGTCTATAAAATAGTTTACTGTCTATATTTATTGCCTATGTAACTCACTTTACATATAATGATAATAGGTACTTTAAAGGTAACAGGATAAAAAAAAATATTTACCATCCAACTCCAAAGAAAACTGGAGTGGCTTTATCAATATAAGGCACAGTGTATTTCAGAGCAAGGAAAAGTACCAGGTATCAGGAGGAACATTACATAGTGGTAAATGTTGCAATTCTCCAAGAAGACAGAACATAATAATCCTAAATGCACATAAATTTAGCAATAGAACTGTAAATTGCATAAAGCAAAAATTGATACAACTATGAGGAGAAATGGAGAATCTCTGGTATTTTTCACTGGAGCACAATTTTCAGCAATCTTTGTGTATTGGATTTTCAAATAGTGTGGAAATGTTTTCTAAATATAAATTAATTTTAGAGGCTTTCCCGACTTCTTATTAAAAGAAAAATTTCATTACTATCAGTATATACAGGTAATAAGAATTTATTTTACTAATGAACTTATGTGTTCTAAAACCTCTTATGTATTTATTCCAGTTGATTTCCTAATCTTCATGGAAGAAGTGAGAGTGAAGTGTTGATATGTTTCCCTCTCCAGAGTCTATGACAATATTTGGCTTATCTCTTATGACAATCCCAAATCTGACATTTTGATAAGCATTTTTGCAAAAATTGAAAATTTTTCATCTAGGGGGGTCTTGAAATGTGAACGAATCAAATATTACTTGACCCTAACTTCTAGACCTTTGAATCAAAATTATGGAATTTCTGCATTGATTTGACTCTTAAGGGAGACAAAATCAGTTGGACACATTGCTTCCTTTTTATCAGGGAACTACTGATGTTGTTATGTTTCCATTGTACTCCCTGTCAATCAGTATGTCATTCATGGGTATGCAGGAAGTAAAAAATAAGTAAAGAAGTATTCTACAAAAAGGAAAACCTAGGACATTCATTTATTTATTTAGCACATAAAAATTACATGAAGGCCTACTCTCTTAGACACAAAGAATAAAGTGAACAACGACACAATATTTGCTGTAGAACATCTTACCATCTAACAGGGTTTAGAAAAGTAGTGCAAGAAAAATAAAGTAATAGAATTCTAACATTTAGAAACGTGATATAGTACGAGTACTGTTACCATCAAAAGCAAAGCCTGAGGAAGTTATAAATTTAGTCCTGAGATGCTGCTATTGTTCAAAACATTTTGAATACTCTTCCAAACTTTGGAACTTCCTTCAGAGCCATTGTCACATTCTTGGAATATTTTTGTGGGATAAGCTTACAGCTTTGGAATGTGGATATGATTTTCCAAAATAGTCAAAAGCTTTTTGTAAGAAAGATGGTGAAATAATGGAAATTGGATTTGGAGAGATGCCTGGAGAACAATATAGACAAAAGGATTGATTTTTAAAAGTGGAAAAATGGATTCTGGCAATAGATGTCAGGAAATCTTGAAATGCATGTCTCTGGTAAAACTGTAGGATTAATTATTAAACTAATTGTTTGTAAACACTTAGAAATTGAGGGAGTAATCACTAGAAGGGAACTTAACAGTGAGTTTGTCAAGCTAAACTCCTAACCCTTTCTAATAGCATTATCAGACTGGCCAAATTAGGGTAATGGTAGATGTAGAAATGAAAGCTAATTAACATTTAATAAACTCCTATCTGGTACTGGGCCAGGTGCCTTATATGCTTTATATCATTTGATTCTCACCAACATCCTACAAATTAGATAATATCACCCTCATTTTACTAATAAAGAAATTGCAGTTGAATGAATTTCAGTAATGTGGTACAGAATTGTTAAGACTCAAATTGACCTCAAGTTTACCCAATTTCAAAATACGAGTTTTATTTATTTCAGAATTATGTAAAATTTCAAACATACAGAAAAGTATAGTGACTAATATAACCAACACCCACAGACACTGTCTAACAAATATAAATATTTTCTTTTGATTTTTAAATAAATAAACCTTACAAACACAGTTTAAATTTTCTTATGCTTTTCATCATCTCATTGCTTTTGCTTCTCCTTCAACTATACCCATTATCTTGAAGTTAATGTGAATTGTATCTACCCACGCTATTTCAATGTTTTAAATGTATCAATATATCACAATATTTACTATTATTTTAAAACTTAACTCCAAGACATGGAAGCAACCTAAATGTCCATCAACAGATGAATGGATATGGAAGATGTGGTACATATATACACTGGAATGTTACTTAGCCATAAAAAAGAATGAAATAATGCCATTTGAGGCAACATGGATGGACCAAGAGATTATCATACTAAGTGAAGTAAGTCAGAGAAAGACAAATATTATAGTATATCACTTGTCTGTGCAATCTAAAATAATCATACAAATGAACTTAGTTACAAACTAAAACAGACTTACAGACTTAGAAAACAAACGTATGGTTACCAAAGGGAAAATGTGGCAGTGGGAATAAATTATATATATACTGTATATTATATAACATATACACAGTTCTATATATAAAATAATCAACAATGACATACTGTATAGCACAGGGAACTCTACTCAATACTCTGTGATAACCTATATGGAAAAAGGTTCTGAAAAATAATATATATATGTATACAGATAACCAAATCACTTTGCTGTACACCTAAAACTAATACAACATTTTAAATCAACTATAATCCAATAGAAAATAAAATTTTTTAAATAAAAGTAATTAAGTACTATTTACAGTATATGTTATTGTGGAACTTCATTTTCTCATTCAATACTATTATTGAGATCCACTAATATTGATACATGTGGTTCTAGTTCAATTATTTTCACTGCTTAATTCATAATTCATCATATGCTTTTTAATGCATACTTTTAGTTTCCCCACACCAAAATTTCCACTCTGGGAAATAGTACTGCAATAAATATTTTTGTAAATGTTTTCATTGTACACTTGTGCTGGAGTTAATCTATGTACCTTGGAGTGGAACTGTTAAATTGTTGACAATACACATTTCATATTTACTAGGTATTTTCCTAATTGTCCTTCATAATTGTTGACCAATTTACAACCCTCTTGCTGTTATTTTTTTTAATTGCCCGTCCTATACGGTTTTTGAAAAGTATCTCATTTTTATTTTAACTTGCCTTTTCCTGATTAATAATGAAGGTAATGACCCTTTCTTGCAATTACTGTTCATTCATATTTCCTCATCTGTTAATTGCCCATCCATATCATTTGCCAGCTTTTATATATACATTATTTTACTTATTAGCTTATAGGAAGTACTTCTTATGAATTGGAAATATTTTGTCCTAGAACCTCACATAAATATTTATTTTGTTTATAGTATTTTTTCACACAAATGAGTTTTGGTTTAATGTAGCCAAATTTATCAATATTTTCTGTATGTTTTGTGCTAATTATGTCTTATTAAAGAAACCCTTCTTTACACTGACATATACATATCTTTATGCTTTCTATTACAATATATACAGTTCTAAAATTTTACTTTGTTGTCTTTGATGCATATTTAATTCATTTTGTGAGATATGTGAGGTGGGCACCTAATTTTGCTGTTTTTCATGCGGAGAGTCAGTTGTTCCAAATTATGACACTGTATAAAATATTATTTCCCTACTAATCTGTAATGCCTCCTGTGTTAGGTTATATATTATATATATATATATATATATATATATATTTTTAAAATACATTTTTGAATCAATTTTCATGATAAATGTTATTGTGATTTAAATTGGAATAGCACTGGATTTTAGATATTAATTAGCAGATGATTACCATCTTTATGAAATTAAATTTTCCCATTCAGACACATGGCATACCTCTACTTATTCAGGTATTTAAAAATGTACTTTAAACAATTTCTTTACATTTTTTGTCATTCAGCCTCAGGTTTATATGCCCATTGATAATATAAATCCATAGACAGCATAAGCTTTCTCTTATATGTCATTGTGTCTTCTACAATGTTTGTCAGTGTTAGATGTATGATTGAAGCAAAGTCATTACTATACTCTTGTAGACTTTTAATGATGGCCAATCTAACTGGTGTCAGTGATATCTCATTGAAGTTTTCCTTTGCATTTCTCTAATAATTAGTAATGTCGAGCATCTTTTCATGTGCCTGTTGGCCATCTGTATGTCTTTTTTTGAGAAATGCCTATTTCGGTTTTCTTGTCACTTTTTAATTTTTTCTTTTTTTTTTTTTTGATATTGAGCTTATGAGCTGTTTGTATATTTTGGAAATTAATCCCTTTTGTCTCATAATTTGCAAATACTTTTTCCCATTCTGTAGGTTGTCTTTTCATTTTATTTATGGTTTCCTTTGATGTGCAAATGCTCTTAAGTTTAATTAGGTCCCATTTGTTTGTTTTTTATTTTATTTCCATATCTGTAGGAGGTGGGTCCAAAAGGATCTTGCTGTGATTTATGTCAGAGTGCTTTACCTATGTTTTCCTCTAAGAGTTTTATAGTATCCAGTCTTATATTTAGTCTTTAATCCATTTTGAGTTTATTTTTGTATCTGGTGTTAGAGAATATTCCAATTTCATTCTTTTACATGTAGCTTTCCAGTTTTCCCAACACCGCTTATGGAAGAGACTGTCCTTTCTCCGTTTTATATTTTTGCCTTTTTTGTCTTATATTAATTGACCATAAGTGAGTAGGTTTATTTCTGAGCTTTCTATCCTGTTCCATTTATCTATTAGTCGGTTTTTGTGCCAGTACTGTATTGTTTTGAATGCTGTAGCTTTGTAGTATAGTCTGAAGTAACGGAGCATGATTCATCCAGCTCACTCCTTTCTCAAGATTGTTTTGGCTATTCTGGGTCTTTTGTGTTTTCATACAAATAATAAATGCTGTGTAGGGTTTAGAGAAAAAGGAACACTCGTAAACTGTTGAGGGGAATGTAAATTGTTGCAGCCACTATGGAGAACAGTGTGAAAGTTCCTTACAAAATTAAAAATAGAGTTACAATATGATCCAGCAATCCCACTCCTGGGAATATATCCCAGAGTAAACCATAATCCTAAAAGATACATGTACCCCAACTTTCATTGCAGCACTATGTACAATAGCTAAGACATGTAAGCAGCATAAATGTTCATCTATAGATGAATGAAGAAGATGTGATATATATATATATATATATATATATATATATATACACAATGGAATATTATTCTGCCATAAAAAGAATGAATTAATGCCATTTTCACCAGCACAGAGGGACCTAGAGATTATTATATTAAGTGAAGTAAGTTAGACAAAGACAAATATTATATGATATCACTTACATGTGGAATCTTAAAAAAATTATACAAATGAACTTATTTACCAAACAAAAATAGACTCACAGACACAGAAAACAAACTTATAGCTACCAAAGACCATGGGGTTGGAGATAAATTAGGAGCTCAGGATTAACATATACACACTACTATATACAAAATAGGTAAATAGCAAGGATGTGCAGTATAAGTCCTTTCCTATAGTATAGGAAACTATACTCAATATCTTGTAATAACCTATAAAGGAAAAGAATCTCAAAATGAATATATATATATATATATATATATATGTGTGTGTGTGAATCATTTTGCTGTACTCTTGAAACTAACGCAACATTATTAATTAACTATCCTTCAATTAAAAATATACTGTAGGGGCTTCCCTGGTGGCACAGTGGTTGAGAGTCCACCTGCTGGTACAGGGGACATGGATTCATGCCCCAGTCTGGGAAGATCCCACATGCTGTGGAGCAGCTGGGCCCATGAGCCATGGCCGCTGATCCTGCACGTCCGCAATGGGAGAGGCCACAACAGTGAGAGGCCCGCGTAACACAAAAAACAAAACAAAACAAAACAAAAAAACACTCTAGAAGGAATAAAAAGCACACTACATGATACAGAAGAAAGCATAAGTGATCTGAAAGATAAAATAATGTAAATCACCAAATCAAAACAGCAGAAAGACAAGTAAAAAATGAAATCAATCTATGAGGTCTTTGGTATAGCATTAAGCATGGTAACATTCACATTATAGTGGTTTCAGGAGGAGAAGAGAAAAGGGGTTCAAAATTGTATTTGAAGAAACTATGGCTGAAAACTGTCCAAACCTAAATAAGGAAACATATATTCAGGTACAAGAAGCATAGAGAGTCCAAATCAAGATGAACCCAAACAGAACCAAAACAAGACACATAATTAAAATGTCAAAAGTTAAAGATAGATAATTCTAAAGGAAAAAGAGAAAAACAAAGAGTCATATAAATGGGAACTTATATAAGACTATCTGCTGATTTTTGTGCAGAAAAATTGCAGGCCAGAAAGCAGTAGCATGATATATTCAAAGTGATGAAAGAGGAAAACTTGCAACCTAAGATACTCTACACAGCAAGACTGTCATTTAAAATAGAAGGAGAGATAAAGAACTTCTCAGAAAAGCAAAAACTAAAAGAATTCATCAATACTAAACCTACCTTAATAGAAATGTTGAAGGGCCTTATCTAAATGGAAAAGAAGTAAGAATCTATAGGAAAGGGAAAATCCCACTAAGAGAGGCAAGCATATATTAAGGCATAAAGATTACTGAAATAGCCAGTATGTAGATTAAAAGACAAAACAAATGTAAAAGACAATATAACTACAATAAACAGGTAAGGGATAAGCATGACAATGTAAAATATGATATTAAAACATAAAATGTGGGGGAGGGAAGTAAAAAACGTAGATCTTTTAGAATGTGTTAGAACTTAAAAACCACCAGTTGAAAAACATAGATATAATTATGTGTCAACATATATGAACCGCATGGTACCACAAATCAAAAACTTACAATAGATACACAAAAATCAAAAAGGAAGAGACCCAAGTATAGTCCCAAAGAAAATTATTGAACAAAACAGGAGAAATACAAAGAAGAAATGAATAGAAACTAACTACAAAAACAACTGAAGAACCAGTAATAAAATGACAATAAGTGCACACATATCAATAATTACTTTAAATGTCAATGGAATAAAAGCTCCAATCAAAAGACAGCATGATTGGATTAAAAAACATATATGCTGCCTATTAGAGACTTACTTCAAGGTTAAAGACATACACAAACTGAAAATGATGGGATGGAAAACGATATTTCATACAAACAAAAATGACAAGAATTTGGAGGTAGCAATACTCATATCAGATGAAATAGACTATAAAACTAAGGCTCCAGGGAAAGGAGTCAAGATGGTGGAATAGGAGGATGTGAAGTTCACTTCTTCCCACAAGTACATCAAGAATACATCTACAAATGGAACAATTCTCACAGAGAACCTGCTGAACACTAACAGAGGACCTTGGACACCTAAAAGGACAAGACAAACACCTAGGCAACTGGGTAGGATTAAAGAAAGCAAAAAAAAAAAGTAAAGAAAAGAAGAGTCAGGATGGGAACTGCAACCCTAGGGGGAAAACTGAAGGGCAGGAGAGGTTCCTGGACCCATAGAAACCCCCTAACTGGTGGGGAGACAGGCTGGAACAGAAAGGGAGCTTCAGGGGCTTGGAGGAGTATGCAGCAAACAGTATGTGGCAGGCAAGACAGAGTAAGACCTACACAGATGGCCCATGTCACAGCCCTACACACTCCAGCCTGAGATGTGTGCCTGATGGTGCAGTTAGGGGTTGGGTCTAGATTGTGGGGTTTGGAGAGCAGACTCAGGTAGAGGACTGTTGTTGGCTGAGAAGAGACAAACTGAATTGACAGCAGTAAGGAGCTCCACAACCAGGAATGTTCGTGGAGGAAGCCCAGACACCCATAGAAGCAGAGTGCTATTGTTGAGTGGCACATGAGGAGTGAGGCTGTCATTGCAGCCCCTTCACTACATGCTGGCCCCTGCTTCCATGGGCACTAGGAGGGGTCCCTGCCTGAGCAGGGTCATGCACCTCACCTGCCACTGCCTCCTCTGCCCCTTCTGTCCAAGAAAGCCCATGTGCCACACCCACCACCTCCTCCTCCATGCCCACCAGCCTGAGAGGGCCCACACTCCCTGCCTGCCACCCTCTCCAATGCTCCTGCCCACCTGCATGAGTGCCTGTGCTCTGGAGCAGCCTCAGGAGCAGACACCAGTGGGAGACCCACACACAGAGGTGAGGTTGAAACCACAGCTGAGCCTCAGGGGCCATACAACAAAGGAAGAAGTGCTGAAAACTCTCCTTGCATATGCAGGAACTGCAGATTTACAGCCCTGCTTCTGGGTTTGTAAACTTAGCACTTGTGGAACATCCAAATGGACAAGTGCTCCTGTAGCTGAGACAGGTCTAGCTTTAGCAGCTGTGGGCTTTGTAGGCACATACATGCGGTGAATGGACCAGGCAGAATCTGAGCTGCCTCCATAGCTCTCACAGTGGTTCAAGGTGCATGATTACTGCAGTCCTGGAACCTGACTTCTGTTGGTCTGCACTGGTGACATGGTTAAAAGAACACCCGAGAGACACCGGGGCCAAGTGCTGGCATATCCATGGTAAAAGTGGGGCTGAGAGCAGTGCCAATGACAGTGTAATTTGTTAGCCAGCACAACGGGTGAAAAGTGACACAACAGAGTAGACTCGTAGGCGAACAGCTCCAGAGGAGGAAAGCTCAGTGCATTCTCTCCCAGTGGGAGTGATCCAATCCCACCTACCTCACACAGCAGGTCAAAAACACAGCTCAGAAATGTATCTGGGGGCCTCTACTCTAACAACTAGGGAACAGATCCTGCCCCTAACAGGGCAGTGACAATCACAGAACAAAGGGGAGGCTGTGCTCAATATCCGGTGTAGTCTCAGATCACCACATCAGTCAGACCTCCTATCAATGGGTTAATGGCCAGCATACACCAAGGAAAGAGGTGACAGACATCCATACTAAGAACAACCTTTGAACCAAAAAATATTTTATTCATGCAGGCTACACAGGGACATTTCCACATAAATAATAGCCCTCCAAGATAGTCAGAGGGCCAGGCATTAGGAGGAAGAACCCACAGAGCATTTGGATTTGAAGGCCATTAGGGTTTGAAAGCAGGAGCTTCACAGGACTGGGAGAAACACAGACACCGCACATGGCGGGAGCACACAAGACCTCACATGCACTGGGACTCAGCACAAAGCAATAGGGACAGGGGCTAGAATTACCTGGGGTCATGGAGTGCATCATGGGGAGGCAGGGATTGGCTGTAGCTCACTAGGGGGGCAAGGACACTGGTGGTGGAAGCCCAAGGGAATATTGATCAGGGTGAGCTCTCCTGGAGGTCCTTGTATTGGCACCAAGACCCAGCTCCACCCAACAGACTACAGAGCTGGAATGCATCAGGCCAAAGAACTAGCAAGACAGGAACATAGCCCAATCTATCAGCAAACAGGCAGCCTAAAGCTATAATGAGCTCACAGTTACCTCAAAACACACCCTTTGATACAGCCCTGTACACCAAAGGGACAAGTCACAGCTCCACCCACCAGTGGGCAGGCATAAGTGCCCCCAACCAGGAAGCCTGCATAAGCCCCTCAACCAACTTCAACCACCAGGGGCAGACACCAGAAACAAGAAGAACTACAATCCTGCAGGCTGCAGAAACGAGACCACAAACACAGGTGTTAGACAAAATGAGACAATAGAGAAGCATGTTGCAAACGAAGGAAGAAGATAAAACCCCACAAGAACAATTAAATGAAGAGGAGATAGGCATTGACCTCAAAAAAAGAAAAGAAAAGAAAATTCAGAGTAAAGATAGCAAATACAATCCAAAATCTAGGAAAAAGAATGGAGGCACAGATTGAGAAGATACAAGAAATGTTTAAAAAGGAGCTAGAAGATTAAAGAACAAACAGAGGTGATCAATAAAATAACTGCAATGAAAAATACAGTAGAAGGAATCAATAGCAGAATAATTAAGGCAGAAGAAGGAATAAGTGAGCTGGAAGACAGAGTGGTGGAAGTCACTGCCACAGAACAGAATAAAGAAAAAAGAATGTAAAGAAATGAGGACAGTCTCAAAGACCTCTTGGACAACACTAAAAGCAACAACATTTGCATTATAAGAGTCCCAGAAACAGAAGAAAAAGAGAAAGGCTCTAAGAAAATATTTGAAGATATTATAGCCAAAAGCTGCCTAACATGAGAAAGGAAACACTTAAGCCCAGATATCACAGAGAGTCCCATACAGGATGAACCCAAGAAGGAACATGCCAAGACACATGTTAATCAAACTGACAAAAATCAAAGACAAAGAAAAAGTATTTAAAGTAACAAGGGAAAAGCAACAAATATTGTACAACAGAATCCCCATAAGGTTATCAGCTGATTTTCAGCAGAAACTCTGCAGGCCAGAAATGAATGTCATGATATATTTAAAATGATGAAAGGGAAAACCCTACAACTAAGAATATTCTACACAGCAAGGTTCCCATTTACATTCAACAAAGAATCATAAGCTTAACAAACAAGCAAAAGCTAAGAGAATTCAGCACTACCAAACCAGCTTCACAACAAATGATAAAAGAACTTCTCTAGGTGGAAGATTGACCAGCAACTTATAACAACCTTCTCTATATATAGACTGCTATATCAAAACCTCATGGAAAATGAAAACCAAAAATCTACAGTAGATACACACACACACACAAAAAAAAAAACAAGCAAAACACAACACTAAATATAGTCATCAAATCAAAAGAAAAGAGATCAAAAGAAGAAGGAAAGAAAAAACCTACAAAAACAAATCCAAAACAATTAAGAAAATAACAATAGGAACATACATATCAATAATTATCTTAAGTGTAAATGGATTAAACGCTCCAACCAAAAGACATAGATTGGCTGAATGAATACAAGAGCTAGACCCGTATATATGCTGTCTACAAGAGACCCACTTCAGACCTATCAACACACACAGACTGAAAGTGAGGGGATGGAAAAAGATATCCTATGTAAATGGAAACCAAAAGAAAGCTGGAGTAGCAATACTCATACCAGAAAAAATAGACTTTAAACTAAAGACTATTACAAGAGACAAGGAAGGACACTACATAATGATCAAGGGATCAATCCAAGAAGAAGATATAACAATTGTAAACATATATACACCCAACACAGGAGCACTTCAATATATAAGCCTGTTTCTTTGTTTGTTTTGATATTGAGCTGCATGAGCTGTTTGTATATTTTGGAGATTAATCCTTTGTTGGTCACTTTATTTTCAAATATGTTCTCCCATTCTATGGGTTGTCTTTTTGTCTTCTTTATGATTTCCTTTGCTGTGCAAAAGCTTTCAAGTTTAATTAGGTCCCATTTGTTTATTTTTGTGTTCATTACTCTAGGAGGTGGGTCAAAAAAGATCTTGCTGCTATTTATGTCTGCCTATGTTTTTTTTGTTGTTTTGTGTTTTTTGTTTGTTTTTTTGTTTTTTCGGTACACAGGCCTCTCACTGTTGTGGCCTCTCCCATTGTGGAGCACAGGCTCTGGACGCACAGGCTCAGTGGCCATGGCTCACGGACCTAGCCACTCCACGGCATGTGGGATCTTCCTGGACTGGGACATGAACCCGTGTCCCCTGCATCAGCAGGCGGACTCTCAACCACTGCACCACCAGGGAAGCCCTGTTCTGCCTATGTTTGCCTCTAAGAGTTTTATATTACCCAGCCTTATATTTAGGTCTTTAATCCATTTTGAGTTTATTTTTTGTATGGGGTTAAGCTGTGCTCTAATTTCATTCTTTTACATGTAGCTGTCCAGTTTCCCCAGCACCACTTATTGAAGAGACTGTCTTTTCTCCATTGCGTACCCTTACCTCCTTTGTCATAGATTAGATCACCATAAGTGATGTGGGTTTATCTCTGGACTTTCTATCCTGTTCCATTATTCTATATTTCGTTCTTTATGCCAGTACCATACTGTTTTGATGACGGTAGCTTTTCAGTATAGTCAGAAGCCAGGGAGCATGATTCCTCCAGCTCCATTTTGCTTTTTCAAGACTGCTTTGGATATTTGTGGCCTTTTGTGTTTCCATACAAATTGTAATTTTTTTTTTCTATTTCGGTGAAAAAATGCCATTTGTAATTTGATAAGCATTGAAGTGAATCTGGAGATACCCTTGGGTAGTGTGGTCATTTTGACATTATTGATTCTTCCAATTCAAGAACATGGTAATTTCTCCATCTGTTTGTGTCATCTTTTATTTCTTTCTTCAGTATCATAGTTTTCTGAACACAGGTCTTTTGCCTCCTTAGGTAGGTTTATTCTTAGGTATTTTATTTTTTTCGATGTGATGGTACATGGGATTTTTTCCTTAATCTCTCTGATTTTTCACTCTTAGTGTATAGGAACGCAAGAGATTTCTGTGTACTAATTTTGTATCCTGTAACTTTACCAAATTCATTGAAGAGCTCTAGTAGTATTCTAATAGCATCTTTAGGATTTTTAATGTATAGTATCATATCATCTGCAAACAGTGACAATTTTACTGCTTCTTTTCCAATTTGGATTACTTTTATTTATTTTTATTTTCTGGTAACCATGGCTAGGACTTCCATAACTAAATTGAATAAGAGTGGCGAAAGTGGACTTCTGTGTCCTGTTCCTGATCTTAGAGGAAATGCTTTTAGTTTTTCACCATTGAAAATGATGTTTGCTGTGGGTTTGTCATATGGGGCCTGTATTATGTTGAGTTATGTTCCCTCTATGCCCACTTTTTGGACAGTTTTTAGCATAAATGAATTTTGAATTTTGTCAAAAGTTTTTCTGCATCTATTGATATCATCATATGATATTTTTCCTTTAATTTGTTAATATGGTGTATTACATTGATTGATTTGCATATATTGCATCCCTGGGATAAATATCACTTGATCATACTGTATGATCCTTTTAATGTGTTGTTGGATTCGGTTTGCTAGTATTTTGTTGAGGATTTTTGCCTCTATGTTCATCAGTGATATTGGTATTTAATTTTCTTTTTCTGTGATATCTTGTCTGGTTTTAATATCAGGGTGATGGTGGTCTCATAGCATGAGCTTGGGAGTGTTCCTTCTTCTGCAATTTTTTGGAAGAGTTTCAGAAGTGTACGTGTTAACTCTTCTCTAAATGTTTGATAGAATTTGCCTGTAAAGCTATCTGGGCCTGGACTTTTGTATGTTGCAAGATTTTTTTCACAGTTTCAATTTCAGTTCTTGTGTTTGGTCTGTTCACATTTTCTATTTATTCCTGGTTCAGTCTTGAAAGTTGCAGCTTTCTAAGATTTTGTCCATTTCTTCTAGTTGGCCATTTTATTTGTGTATATATTCTTATAGTAAACTCTAATGATCCTTTGTATTTATATGGTGTCCATTGAAACTTCTTTTTCACTTCTAATTTTATTGATCTGAATCCTCTCCCTTTTTTTCTCTTGATGAGTCTGTCTAAAGGTTTATCAAATTTGTTTATCTTCTCAAAGTAATAGCTTTTAGTTTCATTGGTCTTTGCTATTTTTTTCTTTGTCTCTATTTCATTTATTTCTGCTCTGATTTTTATGATTTCTTTCCTTATACTAACTTTAGGGATTTTTTGTTCTTCTTTCTCTAGTTGCTTTAGGTATAAGGTTAGGTTGTTTATTTGAGAGTTTTCTTGTTTCCTGAGGTAGGACTGTATTGTTATAAACTTCTCTCTTAGAACTCCTTTTGCTGCATCCCATAGGTTTTTGATTGTTGTGTTTTTTTTGTCATTAGTCTGTAGGTATTTTTTGATTTCCTCAGTGATCCTTTATTATTTAGTAACATAGTGTTTAGTTTCCATGTGTTTGTGTTCTTTACAATTTTTTTCCTATAATTGATTTCTAATCTCATAGCATTGTGGTTGGAAAGGAGGCTTGATATGATTTCAATTTTCTTAAATTTATGGAGTCTCTATTTGTGACCCACAATGTGATGTATACTGGAGAATATTCCATGTGTACTTGAGAAGAAAATTTAATCTGCTGCTTTCAGATGGAACGTTCTTTAAGTATCAGTTAAGTCCATCTGGTCTAATGTGCCACTTAAGGCTTGTGTTTCCTTGTTGATTTTCTGTTGGGATGATGTATCCATTGGTGTAAGTAGGATGCTAATAACAACCACTATTATTTTGTTACTGTTGATTTCCCCTTTATGGTTGTTAGCATTTGCCTTGTTTATTGAGGTGCTCCTGTGTTCAGTGCATATATATTTACAATTGTTTTTTTTTCTTGGATTGATCCCTTGATCATTATGTAGTGTCCTTTCTTGTCTCTTGTAATAGTCTTTATTATAAAGTCTATTTTGTCTGATATGAGTATTGCTACTCCAGCTTTCTTAGGATTTCCATTTGCATGGAATATCTATTTCCATCCCCTCACTTTCCATCTGTATGTGTCCCTGGGTGTGAAATGGGTCTCTTGTAGATAACATATGTACAAGTTTTGGTTTTGTATCCATTCAACCAATCTGTGTCTTTTGGTTGGAGCATTTAATTATTGATATGTATGTTCCTATTGCCAGTTTCTTTATTGACTGGGTTTGTTTTTGTAAGTCTTTTTCTTCTCTTGTGATTCCCACTTCAAGAAGGTCCTTTAGCATTTGTTGTAAAGCTGGTTTGGTTGTGCTGAATTCTTTTAGCTTTTGTTTGTCTGTAAAGCTTTTTATTTCACTGTCAAATATGAATGAGAACCTTGCTGTGTAGAATATTCTTGGCTGTAGCTTTTTCTCTTTCATGACTTTAAATATATCATGTCACTCCCTTCTGGCTTGAAGAGTTTCTGCTGAAAAATCCACTGATAACCTTATGGGGATTACCTTATATATTATTTGTTGCTTTTCCCTTGCTGTTTTAATTTTTTATTTGTACTTAATATTTATTAGTTTGATTAACATGTGTTTTGGCATGTTTCTCCTTGGGTTTATCCTGTTAGGGACTCTCTGAACTTTCTGGACTTGGGTCACTATTTCATTTCTCATGTTAGGGAAGTTTTTGACTATAATCTCTTGAAATATTTTCTTAGACAATTTCTTCTTTTCTTCTTCTAGGAGCCCTATAATTCTAATGTTGGTGTGTTTAATGTTGTCTCAGAGGTTGCTGAGACTGTCCTCTTTTCTTTTCATTCTTTTATTTCTTTATTCTGTTCTGTAGCAATTATTTCCACCTTTCTATCTTCCAGCTCATTTACCTGTTCTTCTGCCTCAATTATTCTAGTATTGATTCCTTCTAGTGTATTTTTCATTGCAGTTATCATTTTGTTCATCACTGTTTGTTCTTTAGCCTTCTAGGTCTCTGTTAAACATTTCTTGTATATTCTGGATCTGTGCCTCCATTTTTTTCCCTAGGTCTTGGATCATCTTTTCTATCATTATTCTAAATCCTTTTTCAGGTAGATTGCCTATTTCTTCTTCATTTATTTGTCCTTTTAAGTTGCTCTATATGCAACATATTCCTCTGTCATCTCATTTTGTCTAACTTGATGTGTTTGCAGTCTCCTTCCCACAGGCTGCTGGGTCGTAGTTCCTCTTGCTTCTGGTGTCTGCCCCTTGTTGGGTGAAGTTGGTCCAGGGGCTTCTGTTGGCTTACTGTTGGGGGGACTGATGCCTGCCCTCTGGTGTGTGCAGCTGGGTCTTGTCCTTCTGATAGCCGCATCAGGGTTTTTGTGTGTGTGTGTGTGTGTGTGTGTGTGGTATCTGTGAGCTTAGTGCAACTTTAGGCAGCTTATTTGCTGATGGGTGGGGCTCTGTCCCTGTCTTGCCTATTGTTTGGACTGAGGCGTCCAACAGTGGAGCTTGCAGGCTGTTGGTTGGAGCCTCGTCTTGCTGCCAAGATGGGGCGTTCTGGGAGAGCTCATAACAATCAATATTCCCAGGGGACAGGAATTGTCTAGTGGTCCAGTGGCCTGGTCTCAGTGCTCCCACCATTGGGGCTTAGTTGTGACCCATGGGCAGGAAACCAATACCCTGCAAGAGACACAGCACAGTCAATTAAAAAAATAAAAAAGACAAAAGCCAAGGCAAATAATAAAAACAAAACCAAACAAAGACAAAAACAAACAAGAGAAATGAATAATAAAAAACACAGAAAACAAAAACCAGGAAACAACAAACCAAACAAAAAGAAAACCCAAAAGCAGAACAAGTGAAAACAAAACAAAAAACAAACTAAAAAATGCAAAGAAAACAACAAAACAAACACACAAAAAATGACAAGAAAAAGAAAAACAACAAAAATTAAAAAAACAATACATCAAAAACAAACAGAAAAGAAAAAATACAGAAATAAACATAGAAAAAATATCAAAAAAGTAAAAAAATAATAATAATAAAACCCCCAACAAAACAAAACATATATTTCCTGAGGTCTCCACTTTCAAGGTCCTTGCCAACATGGTGAGTCACAAGTAAGACCCACCTCCTCAGGAGGCCCTCCAAGATCTCTAGGTAGGTCTCTGGACCCACTGTGTGGGCACTGTGGGGTAGCTCAGACTCTGACTTGGCCCAACTCTTGTGTGTACTTGCCTCCAAATTTCACAGCTGCTAAAGCTATACTGGTCTTAGTTGTGGGAGCACTCATTGTTCATTCATATTTTCCACAGACCTTGGATTTACCAAGCCAATCACAGGGGTTTAATCCATGGCTTGTGCAGCTGCATGGGGAGATTTCAGTTCCTCTTCCTTAGTTGCACAGCCCCTGGGGCTGAGCTTTGGTTTCAGCCCCACCTCTCTGTGGGCCACCCTTGGGCTTCTGTTGCTCGCCCATGTGAAAATGGGCCAAGTCAGTGACAGATGGGGGCACACTTGCTTGCTTAGGTGGGAGAAGGATAAGGTGTCAATGACTGTGGTGTATGCTTGGTCTGATGGGATCCCTCTCTAGTGCCTGCAGGGGCAGGGCCTGGCAGGAAGCAGCAACAGACAGGGGTGCACTAGCTCTGGTGGGAGTCCCTCCCATTGCCCACAGAGTCAGGGGTTGGTGTGTGGGGAGAGAAGCCATGATGGAGACCCTGTCCCTTGTGCTCCACTCAACAATGGCACCTCACTTCCAAGGCAATCTGTGCTTCCTCCAGGAACAGTCCTGGCTGTGGAGCTCCTCTCACCCATGCCCTCAGGCTGTCTTGGCACAGCTGATCTACACACTCCCATCCCTTCAGGCCACCTCCATGCAGCCAAGAGCAGTCCTCTCCCAGGGTCTGCTCTCTTCATCCCATGCTTCAGCACCCAGCCCCCACCAGCCTTGGGGGACGCCCTTCTTAGGCTGGGGTGCGCAGTGTTTTAGTACAGACCATCTGTGCAAATCTTGCTCTGTCCTACCTGCCACAGACCATCTGCTGCCCTTCCAATAACCCCCAAAGTCCCCCCTTCTATTTCTGCATATCCATATCTTGTTGTTGGTGAGGGGCTCTCCCTAGGTGCAGTAACCTCTCCCCTCCTTCAGCTCCTCCCCCAGGAATGTGGGTCCCATCTCATTTCTTCTTTTCTTTTTCTTCCCTTTCTGAGACTCCTTCACCCTACCTTGTTGTGCAGGGGTCTTTTCTTGAACTTTTAGTTGTCTGAGGTCCTCTGTTAGTGTTTAGCAGGTGTTCTGTGCAAATTGTTCCATTTGCAGATGTATTCTTGATGTACTTGTGAGGAGAGGTGAACCTCGGGTCTTCCTATTCTGCCACCTTGACCAGGATTCCCTTTTCTTGATGCTCTGTTTTTCTCTTGCTGCCTTTAAAAGCCTTTAACTTTTGCCAGTTTAATTGTGATATTTCTTCATGTTGATCTCTTTGAGTTTATCTTGTTTCAGACTCTCTGTGATTCCTGTACCTGGAAATCTGTTCCTTTCTTCAGGTTTGGGAAGTTTTCCACCATAATTTCATCAAATACAGTTTCAATCTCTTTCTCTATCTTCTTATTCTTCTGGGGTCCCATTTATACAAATGCTGGTATGCTTGTTTTCCCAGAGATCTCTTCAACTGACCTCATTTTTATTTTATTTTATTTTATTTTTATTTATTTATTTTTTTGCAGTATGTGGGCCTCTCACTGTTGTGGTCTCTCCAGTTGTGGAGCACAGGCTCTGGATGCGCAGGCTCAGTGACCATGGCTCACAAGCCCAGCCGCTCCACGGCATGTGGGATCTTCCCATACCGGGCATGAACCCGTGTCCCTTGCATCGGCAGGCGTACTCTCAACCACTGCGCCACCAGGGAAGCCCACATTTTTAAATATTTAAAAAAAAATTGGCCATTCCATGTGACATGTGGGATCTTAGTTCCCCAACCAGGGATTGAACCCACACCAGCTGCATTGGAAGCGTGGAGTCTTAACCACTGGGCTGCCATGGAAGTCCCAACTGCCCTCATTTTTAAAAATTTATCTTTTTGCTGCTCTAATTGGATGCTTTCCATTATCCTATCTTACAGACCATTTTTCTGTATCAGCTAGTGTGTAGTTCATTCCATCTAGTGTGTTTTTCATTTCAGCTATTGTATTCTTCAGTTCCAACTTTTTTTTTTTTTTTGCGGTATGTGGGCTTTTCACCATTGCGGCCCCTCCCACTGTGGAGCACAGGCTCCGGACGCGCAGGCTCAGTGGCCATGGCTCATGGGCCCAGCTGCTCCATGGCATGTAGGATCCTCCTGGACCAGGGCACGAACCCACGTCCCCTGCATCAGCAGGCGGACTCTCAACCACTGTGCCACCAGAGAAGCCCCCAACTTTTATTCTCTTTATATTTTCTAGTCTCTTGTAAAAATTCTCATTGTGTTCATTTATTCTTTTCCTATGTTCAGTTAGCATTCTTAATATTAAGGCTTTGAACTCTTTATCAGTCAAATTATTTATCTCTATTTCATTAGTATTTTTTTTAGGGGTTTTCTGTTCTTTTATTTGAAACAAATTCCTCTGTCTCCTTATATTTTTCAGTTTGATCTGTCTCTATGAAATTAGGTTGAACAGTTATCTATTCTGCTCTTGAAGCGTTGTCCTAATGTGGGAGGATCCCTATGCAGTCTTCGTGTGCCTAGTACTTGGTGGTATAGTTGGATATGAAGTGAGCATGGATCACCTCTCCCCACGTGGCATGATGCTACCTATCACCTTCGTGGGATATGGGACTGGAGATGGAGTGGCTAAAGCTAGAGCCAGGTTAAAACAGGAGCTACTCCTATGCTCACTGGCTGTCACCACCGTATGGGGACAGGTTCAGTAAGATCAGTGCTGAAGGTGCTGGTGCACAAGCCTTGAGTGTCAGGGCTATGGTGGTTCTTTTACCTCTAAGTGTGCACTCTTCTCCCTCCTGGAAATGGTGCCTTTCTCCCAGAAATAAGTAGCTCTGAAGCAAGAGGGGCTGGAGTCACTGCCAGGTGCAGGCTGGGGCATGCACTGGGAAGTCCCAGTATGCCAGTGAGAGCTCCAGACAGCTTCTGATTTGCCAGCTCCATACATGCCAACTAGGTTCACTCTTGCCGCATTTGGATGTAGTGCTGGTTCCAAGCTGGCTCTGTCCCTTCCAAATATGCACTCTCCTTGGAAAAGGCAGCCTTTGCCAAACTGTGCTGGAACATGAGGGGCTGGAGCAGACACCCGGTGCAGGCCAGGGCTTGCAGTGCTGCAGTCATAGGTAACTGGTCTGAGCTCCAAGCAATTTAATTCTGCCTCTTCTACCTTGTTCCCAGGAGTAAGCAACAATGTGCACACATTCTTCATGAGTGGAGTCTCAGTTTCTTTCAGGCTTCCTGTAAGTCCCACTGATTTTCAAACCAGCTAAGGGGAATCATCTGCCTGGTGTTGGACCTCAGTGTTGGGGTGCCCTATATGTGGCTCAAACCCTTCACTCACCACAGAAGATTTCCAAGCCCATGTTTTCCCTCTCTTCTATGTCCCCTTCTAGGGCCATATGTCCCAACCTGATCACTTCTCCTCCCTTTCTACCCAACTCCACTTGGATCTTTCTTTATAGCCTTGGTTGTAGAAAGATCTTTCTTCCAGTCTTCAGTTTGTTTTTATTGTGAGTTGTTCCACATGTAGATATATATTTGATGTGTTCATGGGGGGAGGTGATCTCACCATCCTCCTACTCCTCCATCCTTATCTCCTCCACCTCTTGAATTCATTTAATCATATTTTATAGTTGAAAAGATAATAACACTGTCTGATATGGAGCTCAGTCCACATAAATAAATAATTCATAAATTAAATGTTTAAATTGAGAAGACAAAGAAATCTAATGGAAGTAACTTTTCTTGAAGTTTTAATACTTTAACACCTCTAGGCTGTGATAAGTTATGTATGTATATGTATTATAATACCTAGATCAACCACAAAGAAAATAGAACAAGTCTATGTACTAAAATAGGTGAATCCAAGTGGAACTCTAAAAAAGATACAAGCAGCCCACAGAAGAATGAGGAAAGCAGAGAACAAACAGAAAACAAAATAGCAGATATAGAAGCTAATATACCAATAATTACTTTACATGCAAATGATCTAAATACAACAACTAAAAGACAGAAATTTTTGGAGTGGCTCAAAATCCACACAACTGTCCCAACTGTATGCTATCTACAAGAAATTCACTTTAAACCTAATGCCAGATGTAGGTTGAAAGCAAAAGAATGTAAAGAGGCATTTCATGCAAAACATATTGAAGAAAGGGAGTGGATATATAAATATCAAATAAGCAAATACTATTATTAAGTACTTAACCAAGCTAGCATCAATTCTCCAAGCACATATTTGCAATTCAGTATGAGTATTTACAAAACACCAGAACTCCAAAATACATACAGCAAAGTTGTTAGAGATGAAATGAGAAATAGGCAAATCTTTAATTTTAGATGGGGACTTCTGTAGTCCACTCTCAGAAATTGATATAATTATTAATCAGGAAATTTTCAAGGATCTAGAAGAACAGGACAATAACAAGATCGAAAAGAATCTAATTGACATTTTTAGAACATTTCATTCTACTACAGAATACACATTCTTTTCAAGCACTTGTGAAACAGTCATCAAGCTAGACTACATTTTAGGTCATATTACTATTCTTAAAACATTTAAAAGAATTGGTATCATATAGGGTGCTCTCTGATAAAAATGAAATCAAACTAGAAATCAATAATAGACAATGATAAAATCTCCAAACACAAGGAAATTAAGCAAAAAGTGTCTAAATAGAGTATATAGATCAAAGAGAAAATAACAAAGGATTTGAAAGAAATGAATGAAAGTGAATATAAAACATAACAAAATTTGTGGGATACAGCCAAAGTAGTAGTGAGAAAAAAGCTTATGACACAAAATGCTTATATTAAAAAACAGTAACAATCTCAATTCTTAGTTTTTACTACAAGAAACTGGAAGTAGAACAAAAACATCCCAAAGCAAACAGTTGGAAAGAAATAATAAATACAAAAGCACATATAAATAAAATTGAACAGAGAACCACAATGGAGAAAATTAATAAAACAAAACTTAATTCTAAACAAATCAATAAAATTGGCAAACTTTTAGCAGCATTACAAAGATAGAAAGAGAGCACAAATCACCAATATCAAGAATGGAAAAGGGCCATAAAGCATATTCTATGTCCATTAAATGATAATTAGGAAATAATGCTTATAAATTCAATAATTTACAAGAAATGAACCAATTTCTTAAAAAACACAAACTTCCCAACTGAAATAGATAACCTGGAAAATGCTATAACTATTAAATAAGTTAAATGTTTAATTAAATTACTCCCCCAAAATAGATCTCCATGTCCAGATGGTTTCATTGGAAATTTTTACCAAATATTCAAAGAATAATTAACACCAAGTTTAGAAAATATCTCCCATAAAATAGAAGAGGATAAAACATTTCCCAACTCATTTTAAGAAGGCATTATTACCCTGTGTGATTATAAATTTTATGTGTTAACTTGGCTGGGCCATGGTGTCCAGATATTTGGTCAAATATAATACTGGATGTTTCCGTGAGTGCTTTTGGGGGGGAATGAAATTAACATTTATCAGTGGAGTTTGAGTACAGTAAAATAGATTGCCCTTCATGATGTGAGTAGGTCTCATCCAATAAATTGAAGAGAAAAAAATACCTCCCATGAACAAGATGAAATTATGCAGCATATGATTTTAAACCTGAATAGAAATATTGGCTGTTTTCTGGGTCTCAAGCCAGATGGCCTACCCTGCAGATTTTGGACTTGCTGGTCTATAATCACATGTGCCAATTCCTAAAAATAAATTTTTTCTCTATATATGCACACCTTATTGGTTCTGTTCCTCAGGAGAATGCTAACCAGTATATCCCGACACCAAAATCAGATTAAGATAGGAGAGGAAAAAAAAATGCAAACTGATATTTCTCCTGAACTTACACAAAAATTCTCAGGAAAATTTTATCAATACAATCTAAAAATGTATAAAAGGAGTAACATACTACAAGAAAGTTGGATTTTTCCATATAAAGCCTGGTTTGATATTTGAAAAATGAATCATAAGCTACAAGGATATATTGTACAACATGGGGAATATAGTTAATATTTTATAATAACTATAAATGGAATACAACCTTTAAAATTTGTAAATCACTACATGTATACCTGTAACATATAATATTGTACAACTATATATATATATATATATATATACACACACACACACACATATATATATATATATATTATTTTTTTTGCAGTACATGGGACTCTCACTGCTGTGGCCTCTCCTGTTGCAGAGCACAGGCTCCAGACACATAGGCTCAGCAGCCATGGCTCATGGGCCCAGCTTCTCCGTGGCATGTGGGATCCTCCCAGACCGGGGCATGAACCCGTGTCCCCTGTATCGGCAGGCAGACTCTCAACCACTCTGCCACCAGGGAAACCCATCATCAACTATATTTTGATTAAAAGTCAATCAATGTAATCATTCATACCAAAAGACTGATAAAGAAAAATGTCATATGGTAATTTTAAATGTTGCATAAAAAACATTTGACAAACTTCAATAACCATGTATGAGAAAAACTCTCACTACAAAATAAATACAGAAGACCTTCCTCAATCTCATATAGAGCATCTACATATAAAACAACAGGTAACATTAAACTTAATGGTGAAAGACTGGATGTTTCCTCTTAGAGATAAAAAATAAGGCAAAGGGAGCAACTATATATATATATATATATATATATATATATGTGTGTGTATTTTCCCTTTTTCTCTTTCTGTGAGTGTGTAAGTGTATGCTTCTGTGTGTGATTTTGTCTGTATAGCTTTACTTTTACCATTTGTCCTAGGGTTCAGTCTGTCTTTTTTCTTTTTTTTTTTAGTATAGTTTTTAGCACTTGTTATCATTTGGTGGATTCATTTTTTGGTTTGGTTGCTCTCTTCTTCCTTACTTTCTTTTTTAAAATTACTTTTAAATATTTTTAAAATAATTATGTTTTTATTTAAAAACTTTTAAATTTTATTTTATCATATTTTATTTTATCTTCTTCCTTTCTTTCTTTTTTTTTTCTCCCTTTTATTCTGAGTCACGTAGATGACAGGCTAATGGTGCTCCAGCCAGGCATAAGGGCTGTGCCTCTGAGGTAGGAGAGCTAAGTTCAGGACATTGGTCCATAAGAGACTTCCCTGCTCCACATAATATCAAATGGTGAAAATCTCCCAGAGATCTCCATCTCAACATCAAGCCCAAGCTCCACTCAAAGATCAGCAACATACAGTGCGGGACACCTTATGCCAAACAACAAGTAAGATAGGAACACAATATCACCCATTAGCAGAGAGGCTGCCTAAAATAATAATAAGGCCACAGACACCCCAAAACACACCACCAGACATGGACCTGCCCAACAGAAAGACAGATCCAGCCTCATCCACCAAAATCCAGGCACTAGTCCCCTCCACCAGGAAGCCTAAACAACCAACTGAACCAACCTTAGCCACTGGGGGCAGACACCAGAAACAACGGGAACTATGAATCTGCAGCCTGCAAAAAGGAGACCCCAAACACAGGAAGTTAAGCAAAATGAGAAGACAGAGGAACACACAGCAGAAGAAGGAGCATGGTAAAAGACCACCAGACCTAACAAATGAAGAGGAAATAAACAGTCTACCTGAAAAAGAATTCAGGAAAATGATAATAAAGATGACCCAAAATTGAGGAAAGAGATTGGAGAAAATACAAGAAAAGTTTAACAAGGACCTAGAAGAACTAAAGAGCAAACAAACAGTGATGAACAGCACAATAAATGAAATGAAAAATTTTCTAGAAGGGATCAATAGCAGAAAAACTGAGGCACAAGAACAGATAAGTGACCTGGAAGATAAAATAGTGGAAATAACTACTGAGCAGAAAAAAGAAAAAGGAATGAAAAGAATTGAGGACAGTCTCAGAGACCTCTGGGAAAGCATTAAATGCACCAACATTTGAATTATAGGAGTCCCAGAAGAAGAAGAGAAAAAGAAAGGCACTGAGAAAATATTTGAAGAGATTACAGTTCAAAACTTCCCTAATATGGGAAAGAAAATAAATAATCAAGTCCAGGAAGCACAAAGAGTCCCATACAGGATAAATGCAAGAAGAAACATGACAAGACACATATTAATCAAACTATCAAAAATTAAATATAAAGAAAAAATATTAAAAGCAGCAAGGGAGAAACAACACATAACATACAAGGGAATCCCCATAAGGTTAAGAGCTGAACTTTCAGCAGAGACTCTGCAAGCCATAAGGGAGTGGCAGGGCATATTTAAAGTGATGAAAGGGAAAAACCTACAACAAAGATTACTCTACCCAGAAAGGATCTCATTCAGATTTCACGGAGAAATTAAAACCTTTACAGACAAACAAAAGCTGCGAGCGTTCAGCACCACCAAACCAGCTTTACAACAAATGCTAAAGGAACTTCTCTAGGCAGGAAACACAAAAGAAGGAAAAGACTTACAATAACAAACACAAAACAATTAAGAAAATGGTAATAGGGACATACATATAGATAATTACCTTAAAGGTAAATGTATTAAATGTTCCAACCAAAAGACACAGACTGACTGAATGGATACAAAAACAAGACCCATATATATGCTGTCTACAAGAGACGAACTTCAGAGCTAGAGACACACACAGACTGAAAGTATAGGGATGGAAAAAGATATTCCATGCAAATGGGAATCAAAAGAAAGCTGGAGTAGCAATACTCAGACAAAATAAACTTGAAACAAAAACTATTACAAGAGACACAGAAGGACACCACATAATGATCAAAGATCAACCCAAGAAAAAGATATAAAAATTGTATTTAGTTTTGCACACAACATAGGAGCACCTCAATACATAAGGCAAATATTAACAGCCATAAAAGGGGAAATCGACAGTAACACAGTCTTGTAGGGAACTCTAACACTCCACTTTCACCGATGGACAGATCATCCAAAATGAAAATAAATAAGGAAACACAAGCTTTAAATAATAGATTTAAAAACATGGACTTAATTGATATTTATAGGACATTCCACTAAAAAATAACAGAATAAACTTTCTTCTCAAGTGCTCATGGAACATTCTCCAGGATAGATCATATCTTGGGTCACAAATCAGGCCGTGGTAAATTTAAGAAAATTGAAATCGTAATAAGTATCTTTTCCAACCACAATGCTCTGAGAGTAGATAACGATTACAGGAAAAGAATCTGTAAAAAATACAAACACATGGAGGCTTAACAACAAGATACTTAATAACCAAGCAATCACTGAAGAAATCAAAGAGAAAATCAAAAAACACCTAGAAACAAATGACAATGAAAACATGACAACCCAAATCCTATGGGATGCAACAAAAGCAGTTTTAGGAGGGAAGGTTACAGCAATAAAATCCTACTTTAAGAAACAAGAAACATTTCAAATAAACAACCTAACCTTACACCTAAAGCAATTAGAGAAAGAACAAAAAAAACCCAAAGTCAGCAGAATGAAAGAAATCATAAAGATCATATCAGAAATAAATGAAAAAGAAATGAAGGAAATGATAGCAAAGATCAATAAAACTAAAAGCTCATTCTTTGAGAAGATAAAAAATTGATAAACTATTAGCCAGACTAATCAAGAAAAAAAGGGAGAAGACTCAAATCAATAGAATTAGAAATGAAAAATGAGAAGTAACAACTGACACTGCAGAAATACAAAGTATCATGAAAGATTATTACAAGCAAATATATGCCAATAAAATGGACAACCTGGAAGAAATGGACAAATTCTTAGAAATGCCCAACTTATGAGACTGAACCAGGAAGAAATAGAAAATATGAAGAGACCAATCACAAGCACTAAAATTAAAACTGTGAGTAAAAATCTTCCAACAAACAAAGCCCAGGACCAGATGGCTTCACAGGCAAATTCTATCAAACATTTAGAGAAGAGCTAACACCTATCCTTCTCAAACTCTTCCAAAATATAGCAGAGGGAGGAACACTCCCAAACTCATGTTATGAAGCCACAATCATCCTGATACGAAAACCAGACAGATGTCACTAACAATGAAAACTACAGGCCAATATCACTGATGGACATAGATGCAAAATCCTCAACAAAATATTAGCAAACAGAGTGCAACAGCACATTAATAGGATATACACCATGATCAAGTAGGGTTTATCCCAGGAAGGCAAGGATCATTCAATATACACAAATCAATCAATGTGATACACCATATTAACAAATTGAAGGAGAAAAACCATGTGATCATCTCAATAGATGCAGAAGGAGCTTTTGACAATACTCAACACCCATTTATGATAAAAACCCTGCAGAAAGTAGGCATCAAGGGAACTTACCTCAACATACTAAAGGCCATATATGACAAATCCACAGCCAACATCATTCTGAATGGTGAAAAACTGAAAGCATTTCCACTAAGATCAGGAACAAGGCAAGGTTGCCCACTCTCATCACTATTATTCAACCTAGTTTTGGAAGTTTTAGCCACAGCTATCATAAAAGAAAAAGAAATAAAAGAAATCCAAATTGGAAAAGAAGAATGAAAGCTGTTAGTGTTTGCAGATGACATGGTACTATACACAGAGAATCCTAAAGATACTATCAGAAAACTACTAGAGTTAATCAATGAATTTGGTAAAGTAGCAGAATACAAAATTAATGCCCATAAATCTCTGTCTGTCATGTATAGTGAAGTGGGTCAGAAAGTAAACAGAAGTACTGTATGCTAACACGTATATATAGAATCTAAAAAACAAACAAACAAAAGTGGTCATGAAGAACCTAGGGGCAAAATGGGAATAAAGATGCAGAGCTAATAGTGAATGGACTTGAGGGTATGGGGAGGGGGAAAGGTAAGATGAGACAAAGTGAGAGAGTGGCATGAACATTTATACACTACCAAATGTAAAATAGATAGCTAGTGGGAAGCAGCCGCATAGCACAGAGAGATCAGCTTGGTGTTTTGTGACAACCTAGAGGCGTGGGATAAGGAGGGTGGGAGGGAGGTAGATGCAAAATGGAAGAGATATGGGGATATATGTATATGTATAACTGATTCACTTTGTTATAAAGCAGAAACTAACACACCATTTTAAAGCAGTTATACTCCAATAAAGATTTAAAAAAAAAAAGCAAGGCAAAGATGTACAAGGATTCTTAGTCAACAGTCCTGGACGTTGTAGCCACTGTCACAAGGAAAGAAAAATAAATAAATCTCCCTTGGAAAAGAAGAAATCATGCTGTCTCTATTTGCTGACAGCTTAACTATGTACATACAAAATCACAAGGATTCTACCAAAAAAAATATTCTAAAAGTAATAAATAAATTTTGTAAGTTCACAGGATACAAGGTCAACACACAAAATTAATCAGCTGCATTTGTGTACTGAAAATATAGAAGTAGAAAAAGAAATTTTAAAACAAAATGTCATTTTCAGTTGCACAAAAAAGTGCAATAATTATCTGTGAATCTAACCAAAACATGTACATGTTCTATATGATGAAAATTACCAACCACTTATGAAAGAAATCAAAGAAAAACTAAATACCTTAATAAATACTGTGTTCATAGATTAAAGACTCAACATCGTAAAGTCAATTCTCTTTAAAGTTACCTATAGGTTAAATGGAATTCCTATAAAACTGCCAGCAAGGCATTTCATAGATGAAGAAGGCTTATTCTAAAATTTAAACAAAGAGGGCAAGGCAATAAAATAGTCAGAACAAGTATGAAAAAAAAGAAGAAAAATCAAACAGGAGGAATCTCTCTTCCTAATATATGTCTTACTATCTACCTCCCCTAATCAAATCAATATGGCACTGGAGGAGGAATAGATATAAATAAATACCACAGAATAGAGAATCCACAAGTAGATTCATACAAATACACCTAGTTATTCTTAACAAAGAAGCAAAAGCAAACAATGAAAGAGGGATAGGTTTTTAAATAAATAGTGCTGGGGGACCTTGAAGATGGCGGAAGAGTAAGACGCAGAGATCGCCTTCCTCCCCACGGATACACCAGAAATACATCTACACGTGGAACAACTCTTACAGAACACCTACTGAAGGCTGGCAGAAGACCTCAGACCTCCCAAAAGGCAAGAAACTCCCCACGTACCTGGGTAGGGCAAAAGAAAAAAAGAAAAAACAGAGACAAAAGAATAAGGACCGAACCTGCACCAGTGGGAGGGAGCTGTGAAGGAGGAAAAGTTTCCACACACTAGGAAGCCCCTCCGCGGGAAGAGACTGCGGGAGGCTGAGGGGGGAGCTTCGGAACCGCGGAGCAGTGCACAGCGACGGGTGCGGAGGACAAAGCGGGGAGATTCCCGCACAGAGGATCGGTGCCGACCAGCACTCACCAGCCCGAGAGGCTTGTCTGCTCACCCGCCGGGGCGGGCGGGGCTGCGAGCTGAGGCTCGGGTTTCGGTTTTGGACGGAGCGCAGGGAGAGGACTGGGGTTGGCGGCTTGAACATAGCCTGAAGGGGTTAGTGGACCACGACTAGCTGGGAGGGAGTTCGGGGAAAAGCCTGCACCTGCCGAAGAGGCAAGAGACTTTTTCTTCCCTCTTTGTTTCCTGGTGCGTGAGGAGAGGGGTTTAAGAGCGCTGCTTAAAGGAACTCCAGAGACGGGCGCGAGCCGCGGCTAAAAGCGCAAACCCCAGAGACGGGCGTGAGCCGCGGCTAAAAGCGCAAACCCCAGAGACGGGCGGGAGACGCTAAGGCTGCTGCTGCCGCCACCAAGGGGCCTGTGTGCGAGCACAGGTCACTCTCCACACCCCTCTTCCGCGGAGCCTGTGCAGCCCGCCACTGCCAGGGTCCCGGGAATCAGGGACAACTTCCCCGGGAGAACGCACGGCGGGCCTCAGGCTGGTGCAACGTCACGCCAGCCTCTGCCGCAACGTCACGCCGCCTCAGATGCCGCAGGCCCGCCCCGCACGCAGTGCCCCTCCTTCCCCCCCTCACCCCCGGCCTGAGTGAGCCAGAGCCCCCGAATCAGCGGCCCCTTTAACCCTGTCCTGTCTGAGCAAAAAACAGACGCCTTCCAGCGACCTACATGCAGAGGCAGGGCCAAATCCAAAGCTGAGCTCCTGTGAGATGTGAGAACAAAGAAGAGAAAGGGAAATCTCTCCCAGCAGCCTCAGAAGCAGCGGATTAAAGCTCCACAATCAACTTGATATACCCTGCATCTGTGGAATACCTGAATAGACAAGGAATGATCCCAAATTGAAGAGGTGGAATTTAGGAGCAAGATCTATGATTTTTTTCCCTTTTCCTCTTTTTGTGAATGTGTACGTGTATGCTTATGTGTGAGATCTTGTCTGTATACTCTTGCTTCCACCATTTGTCCTAGGGCTCTATCCGTCCATGGTTATTTAAAAAAATTTTTTTTCTCAATAATTAATTTTAATTGTAATAACTTTATTATACTTTACCTTTGTTCCTTCTTTCTTTCTTTCTTTCTTTCCGTCCTTCCCTCCTTTAGACAACGAATCACCCCAAATTGAGGAGGTGGTCTCTGAGAGCAAGATTTATGATTTTTCACCCTTTACCTCTTTTTGTGAAGGTGTATGTGTATGCTTCTGTATAAGATTTTCTCTGTATAGCTTTGCTTCCAACATTTGTCCTAAGGTTCTATCCGTCCCTCTTTTTTTTTTTCTAAATATTTTTTAATTCAATAACTATATTATACTTTATTTATTTTTACTGTATCTTCTTTCTTTCTGTCTTTTTTCCTTCTTTCCCTCCTTCCTACCTTCCTTCCTTCCTCCCTCCCTCCCTCCTTTCTTTCCTTCTTTGCTTCTTTCTTCCTTCCTTCCTTTCCTCCTTTCCTTCTTTCTTTCCTCATACTTCTACTAATTCTCTCTACATTTTCTCCCTTTTATTCTGAGCCATGTGGATGAAAGGCTCTTGGTGCTGCAGCCAGGAGTCAGGGCTCTGCCTCTGAGGTAGGAGAGCCAACTTCAGGACACTGGTCAACAAGAGACCTCCCAGCTCCACATAATATTAAATGGTGGAAATCTCCCAGTGACCTCCATCTTAACACCAGCACCCAGCTTCACTCAACGACCAGCAAGCCACAGTGCTAGACAACCTATGCCAAACAACTAGCAAAACAGGAACACAACCCCACCCATTAGCAGAGAGGCTGCCTAAAATCATAATAAGGCCACAGACACCCCAAAACACACCACCAGATGTGAACCTGCCCACTAGAGAGACAAGATCCAGCCTCATCCACCACAACACAGGCACTAGTCCCCTCCACCAGGAAGCCTACACAACCCACTGAAACAACCTTAGCCACTGGAGACAGACATCAAAAACAACGGGAACTACGAACGTGCAGCCTGCAAAAAGGAGACCCCAAACACAGTAAGATAAGCAAAATGAGAAGACAGAAAAACACACAGCAGATGAAGGAGCAAGATAAAAATGCACCAGACCTAACAAATGAAGAGGAAATAGGCAGTCTACCTGAAAAAGAATTCAGAATAATGATAGTAAGGATGATCCGAAATCTTGGAAGTAGAATGGACAAAATGCAAGAAACAGTTAACAAGGACCTAGGAGAAATAAAGATGAAACAAGCAATGATGAACAACGCAATAAATGAAATTAAAAGTACTCTAGATGGGATCAATAACAGAATAACTGAGGCAGAAGAACGGATAAGTGACCTGGAAGATAAAATAGTGGAAATAACTACTGCAGAGCAGAATAAAGAAAAAAGAATGAAAAGAACTGAGGACAGTCTCAGAGACCTCTGGGACAACATTAAACGCACCAACATTCGAATTATAGGGGTTCAGGAGAAGAAGAGAAAAAGAAAGGGACTGAGAAAATATTTGAAGGGATTATAGTTGAAAACTTCCCTAATATGGGAAAGGAAATAGTTAATCAAGTCCAGGAAGCACAGAGAGTCCCATACAGGATAAATACAAGGAGAAATACACCAAGACACATACTAATCAAACTGTCAAAAATTAAATACAAAGAAAGCATATTAAAAGCAGCAAGTGAAAAACAACAAATAACACACAAGGGAATCCCCATAAGGTTAACAGCTGATCTCTCAGCAGAAACACTACAAGCCAGAAGGGAGTGGCAGGACATACTGAAAGTGATGAAGGAGAAAAACCTGCAACCAAGACTACTCTACCCAGCAAGGATCTCATTCAGATTTGATGGAGAAATTAAAACCTTTACAGGCAAGCAAAAGCTGAGAGAGTTTAGCACCACCAAACCAGCTTTACAACAAATGCTAAAGGAACTTCTCTAGACAAGGAACACAAGAGAAGGAAAAGACCTATAATAACGAACCAAAACAATATAGAAAATGGGAATAGGAACATACATATCGATAATTACCTTAAATGTCAATGCACTAAATGCTCCCACCAAAAGACACAGATTGGCTGAATGGATACAAAAACAACACCCTTATATATGCTGTCTACAAGAGACCCACTTCAGACCTAGAGACACATACAGACTGAAAATAAGGGGATGGAAAAAGATATTCCATGCAAACGGAAACCAAAAGAAAGCTGGAGTAGCAATTCTCATATCAGACAAAATAGACTTTAAAATAAGGACTATTACAAGAGACAAAGAAGGACACTACATAATGATCAAGGGATCGATCCAAGAAGAAGATATAACAATTGTAAATATTTATGCACCCAACATAGGAGCACCTCAATACATAAGGCAAATACTAACAGCCATAAAAGGGGAGATTGACAGTAACACATTCATAGTAGGGGACTTTAACACCCCACTTTCACCCATGGACAGATCATCCAAAATGAAAATAAATAAGGAAACACAAGCTTTAAATGATACATTAAACAAGATGGACTTAATTGATATTTATAGGAGACTCCATCCAAAAACCACAGAATACACATTTTTCTCAAGTGCTCATGGAACATTCTCCAGGATAGATCATATCTTGGGTCACAAATCAAGCCTTGGTAAATTTAAGAAAATTGAAATTGTATCAAATATCTTTTCTGACCACAACGCCATGAGACTAGATATCAATTACAAGAAAAGATCTGTAAAAAATACAAACACATGGAGGCTAAACAATACACTACTTAATAATGAAGTGATCACTGAAGAAATCAAAGAGGAAATAAAAAAATACCTAGAAACAAATGACAATGGAGACACGACGACCCAAAACCTATGGGATGCAGCAAAAGCAGTTCTAAGGGGGAAGTTTATAGCAATACAAGCCCACCTTAAGAAGCAGGAAACATCTCGAATAAACAACCTAACCTTGCACCTCAAGCAATTAGAGAAAGAAGAACAAAAAAACCCCAAAGCTAGCAGAAGGAAAGAAATCATAAAAATCAGATCAGAAATAAATGAAAAAGAAATGAAGGAAACGATAGCAAAGATCAATAAAACTAAAAGCTGGTTCTTTGAGAAGATAAACAAAATAGATAAACCACTAGCCAGACTCATCAAGAAAAAAAGGGAGAAGACTCAAATCAATAGAATTAGAAATGAAAAAGGAGAAGTAACAACTGACACTGCAGAAATAAAAAAAATCATGAGAGATTACTACAAGCAACTCTATGCCAATAAAATGGACAATCTGGAAGAAATGGACAAATTCTTAGAAATGCACAACCTGCCAAGACTGAATCAGGAAGAAATAGAAAATATGAACAGACCAATCACAAGCACTGAAATTGAAACTGTGATTAAAAATCTTCCAACAAACAAAAGCCCAGGAC
>NW_021703779.1:69355280-69382579 GCF_005190385.1 Monodon monoceros | reverse complement strand
ACTCTAGGTCTATCCACCTCATTACAAATAGCTCAATTTCGTTTCTTTTTATGGCTGAGTAATATTCCATTGTATATATGTGCCACATCTTCTTTATCCATTCATCTGATGATGGACACTTAGGTTGTTTCCATCTCTGGGCTATTGTAAATAGAGCTGCAATGAACATTTTGGTACATGACTCTTTTTGAATCATGGTTTTCTCAAGGAATATGCCCAGTAGTGGGATTGCTGGGTCATATGGTAGTTCTATTTGTAGATTTTAAGGAACCTCCATGCTGTTCTCCACAGTGGCTGTATCAATTTCATTCCCACCAACAGTACAAGAGGTTTCCCTTTCTTCCACACCTTCTCCAGCATTAATTGCTTCTAGATTTTTTGATGATGGCCATTCTGACTGGTGTGAGAAGATATCTCATTGTAGTTTTGATTTGCATTTTTCTAATGATTAGTGATGTTGAGCATTCTTTCATGTGTTTGTTGGCAGTCTGTATATCTTCTTTGGGGCAATGTCTATTTAGATCTCCTGCCCAATTTTGGATTGGGTTGTTTGTTTTTTTGTTATTAAGCTGCATGTGCTGCTTATAAATTCTGGAGATTAATCCTTTGTCAGATGTTTCATTTGCAAATCTCTTCTCCCATTCTGAGGGTTGCCTTTTGGTCTTGTTTATGGTATCCTTTGCTGTGCAAAAGCTTTGAAGTTTCATTAGGTCCCATTTGTTTATTTTTGTTTTTATTTCCATCTCCCTAGGAGGTGGGTCAAAAAGGATCTTGCTGTGATTTATGTCATAGAATGTCCTGCCTATGTTTTTCTCTAAGAGTTTGATAGTTTCTCACCTTACATTTAGGTCTTTAATCCATTTTGAACATATTTTTGTTTATGGTGTTAGGGAGTGATCTAATCTCATACTTTTACATGTACCTGTCCAGTTTTCCCAGCAACACTTACTGAAGAGGCGGTCCTTTCTCCACTGTACATTCCTGCCTCCTTTATCAAAGATAAGGTGATGATATGTGTGTGAGTTTATCTCTGGGCTTTCTACCCTGTTCCATTGATCTTTCTGTTTTTGTTCCAGTACCATACTGTCTTGATTACTGTAGCTTTGTAGTATAGTCTGAAGTCAGAGCACCTGCTTCCTCCAGCTCCGTTTTTCGTTCTCAAGATTTCTGTGGCTATTCGGAGTCTTTTGTGTTTCCATACAAATTGTGAAATTTTTTGCTCTAGTTCTGTGAAAAATGCCAGTGGTAGCTTGATCGGGATTGCATTGAATCTGTAGATTGCTTTAGGTAGCATAGTCATTTTCACAATGTTGATTCTTCCAATCCAAGAACATGGTATATCTATCCATCTATTTGTATCATTTTTAATTTCTTTCATCAGTGTCTTATAATTTTCAGCATAAAGATCTTTTGTCTCCTTCGGTAGGTTTATTCCTAGATATTTTATTATTTTTGTTGCAATCGTAAATGGGAGTGTTTTCTTGATTTCACTTTCACATTTTTCATAATTAGTGTATAGGAATGCCAGAGATTTCTGTGCATAATTTTGTATCCTGCTAGATTACCAAATTCATTGATTAGTTCTAGTAGTTTTCTGGTAGCATCTTTAGGATTCTCTATGTATAGTATCATGTCATCTGCAAACAGTGAAATCTCTACTTATTTTCCGATTTGGATTCATTTTATTTCCTTTTCTTCTCTGATTGCTGTGGCTAAAACTTCCAAAAATATGTTGAATTAGAGTGGTGAGAGTGGGCAACCTTGTCTTGTTCCTGATCTTAGTGGAAATGCTTTCAGTTTTTCACCATTGAGGATTATGTTGGCTGTTTGTCATATATAGCCTTTATTATGTTGAGGAAAGTTCCCTCTATGCCTACTTACTGCAGGGTTTTTTTCATAAATGGGTGTTCAGTTTTGTAGAAAGCTTTCTCTGCTTCAATGAGATGATCATATGGTTTTCCCCTTCAATTTGTTAATATGGTGTATCATGTTGATTGATATGTGTATACTGAAGAATCCTTGCATTCCTGAAATAAACCCTACTTGATCATGGTGTATGATGCATTTAATGTGCTGTTGGATTCTGTTTGCTAGTATTTTGTTGGGGATTTTTGCATCTATGTTCATCAGTGATATTGGCCTGTAGTTTTCTTTCTTTGTGACATCCTTTTCTGGTTTTGGTATCAAGGTGATGGTGGCCTCATAGAATGAGTTTGGGATTGCTCCTCCATCTGCCATATTTTGGAAGAGTTTGAGAAGGATAGGTATTAGCTCTTCTCTAAATGTTTGGTAGAATTCGCCTGTGAAGCCATCTGGTCCTGGGCTTTTGTTTGCTGAAAGATTTTTAATCACAGTTTGAATTACAGTACTTGTGATTGGTCTGTTCATATTTTCTATTTCTTCCTGATTCAGACTTGGCAGGTTGTGCCTTTCTCAGAATTTGTCCATTTACTCCAGGTTGTCCATTTTATTGGCATAGAGTTGCTTGTAGTAATCTTTAACGATCTTTTGTATTTCTGCAGTGTCAGTTGTTACTTCTCCTTTTTCATTTCTAATTCTATTGATTTGAGTCTTCTCCATAATTTTCCTGATGAGTCTGGCTAATGGTTTATCTATTTTGTTTATCTTCTCAAAGAACCAGCTTTGAGTTTTATTGATCTTTGCTATTGTTTCCTTCATTTCTTTTTCATTTATTTCTGATCTGATTTTTGTGATTTCTTTCCTTCTGCTAACTTTGGGGTTTTTTTGTTCTTCTTTCTCTAATTGCTATAGGTGCAAGGTTAGGTTGCTTATACGAGATGTTTCCTGTTTCTTAAGGTAGGATTTTATTGCTATAAACTTCACTCTTAGGCTTCCCTGGTGGTGCAGTAGTTGAGAGTCTGCCTGCTGATGCAGGGGATGCGGGTTTGTGCCCCGGTCCGGGAGGATCCCACATGCCATGAAGCGGCTGGGCCTGTGAGCCATGGCCACTGAGCCTGTGCGTCCGGAGCCTGTGCTCCACAACGGGAGAGGCCACAACAGTGAGAGGACCGCGTACTGCAAAAAAAAAAAAAAAATCACTCTTAGAACTGCTTTTGCTGCATCCCATAGATTTTGGGTTGTCGTGTCTCCATTGTCATTTGTTTCTAGGTATTTCTTTTATTTCCTCTTTGATTTCTTCTCTGATCACTTCATTATTAAGTAGTGTACTGTTTAGCCTACATGTGTTTGTATTTTTTACATATCTTTTCCTGTAATTGATATCTAGTCTCATAGCATTGTGCTCGGAAAAGATACTTGACACAATTTCAATTTTCTTAAATTTACCAAGGCTTGATTCGTGACCCAAGATATGATCTATCCTGGAGAATGTTCCATGAGCACTTCAGAAAAATGTGTATTCTGTTGTTTTTGGATGGAATGTCCTATAAGTATCAATTAAGTCCATCTTGTTTAATGTATCATTTAAAGCTTGTGTTTCCTTATTTATTTTCACTGTGGATGATCTGTCTATTTGTGAAAGTGGGCTGCTAAAGCCCCCTACTATGAATCTGTTACTGTTGATTTCCCTTTTTATGGCTGTTAGTATTTGCCTTATGTATAGGGGTGCTCCTATGGTGCGGGCATAAATATTTACAATTGTTATATCTTCTTCTTGGATCGATCCCTTGATCATTATGTAGTGTCCTTCTTTGTCTCTTCTAATAATCTTTATTTTAAAGTCTATTTGTCTGATATGAGAATTGCTACTCCAGCTTATTTTGGTTTCCATTTGCATGAAATAACTTTTTCCATCTGCTTACTTTCAGTCTGTATGTGTCTCTAGGTCTGAAGTGGGTTTCTTGTGGATAGCCAATATATGGGTCTTGATTTTGTATCCATTCAGCCAATCTGTGTCTTTTGGTGGGAGCACTTATTCCGTTTACATTTAAGGTAATTACCAATATGCATGTTCCTATTCCCATTTTCTTAATTGGTTTTGGGTCGTTGTTGTAGGTCTTTTCCTTCTCTCGTGTTTCTTGCCTAGCGAAGTTCCTTTAGCATTTGTTGTAAAGCTGGTTTGGTGGTGCTGAACTCTCTCAGCTTTTGCTTGTCTGTAAAAGTTTTTAATTTCTCCATGAAATCTGAGTGAGATCCTTGCTGGGAAGAGTAAGCTTGGTTGCAGGATTTTCTCCTTCATCACTTTAAATATGTCCTGCCAGTCCCTTCTGGCATGCAGAGTTTCTGCTGAAAGATCAGCTGTTAACCTCATGGGGATTCCCTTGTGTGTTATTTGTTGTTTTTCACTTGCTGCTTTTAATGTGCTTTCTTTGTATTTAATTTTTGACAGTTTGATTAATATCTGTCTTGGCATAATTCTCCTTGCATTTATCCTTATGGGACTCTCTGTGCTTCCTGGACTTGATTAACTATTTCCTTTCCCATATTAGGGAAGTTTTCAACTATAATCTATTCAAATATTTTCTCAGTCCCTTTCTTTTGCTCTTCTTCTTCTGGAACCCCTATAATTCGAATGTTGGTGCGTTTAATGTTGTCCCAGAAGTCTCTGTGACTGTCCTCAGTTCTTTTCATTCTTTTTCTTTATTCTGCTCTGCAGTAGTTATTTCCACTATTTTATCTTCCAGGTCACTTATCTGTTCTTCTGCCTCAGTTATTCTGCTATTGATCCCATCTAGAGTATTTTTCATTTCATTTATTGTGTTGTTCATCACTGTTTGTTTCATCTTTATTTCTTCTAGATCCTTGTTAAATGTTTCTTGCATTTTGTCTATTCTATTTCCAAGATTTTGGATCATCCTTACTATCATTATTCTGAATTCTTTTTCAGGTAGACTGCCTATTTCCTCTTCATTTGTTATGTTGGGTGGGTTTTTATCTTGCTCCTTCATCTGCTGTGTGTTTTTCTGTCTTCTCATTTTGCTTATCTTACTGTGTTTGGGGTCTCCTTTTTGCATGCTGCAGGTTCGTAGTTCCCATTGTTTTTGCTGTCTCTCCCCAATGGCTAAGGTTGGTTCAATGTGTTGTGTAGGCTTCCTGGTGGAGGGGACTAGTGCCTGTGTTCTGGTGGATGAGGCTGGATCTTGTGTTTCTGGTGGGCAGATCCACGTCTGGTGGTGTGTTTTGGGGTTTCTCAGGTCTTATTTTGCTTTTGAGCAGCCTCTCTGCTGATGGGTGGGGTTGTGTTCCTGTCTTGCTAGTTGTTTGGCATAGGTTTTCCAGTACTGTATCTTGCTGGTCATTGAGTGGAGCTGGGTGCTGGTGTTGAGATGGAGATCTCTGGGAGATTTTCGCCACTTGATATTATGTGGAGCTGGGAGATCTGTTGTCGACCAGTGTCCTGAAGTTGGCTCTCCCACCTCAGAGGCACAGCAGTGACTCCTGCCTGCCGCACCAAGAGCCTTTCATCCACACGGCTCTTCATCTGTAAGGCGGACCGTCCCTTTGCATATCTAAATGCCCTCTGTTCTTCCAGCGCCACATTGGGAATTTGCTTCGGGGCCCAACACCCAAATCACTCCGTCTGTTTTGCGCCATCTTCAGTTTATTCTTCTTTTACTAGGTCTTTGAGTAATAAAGATAGATTTTTTGGAGGGTGAATTTTTTCCCCTGTTATTGCTTTCTCTTACATTTATATTCCATTATTAATGAAGAAATATGATCTTTGCCTTCTCAGTCTGAATTTATTCACTTAGCATAATGCCCTCAAGTCCATCCACGTTGCAAATAGCAAGATTTCATCATTTTTATTTTTTTATTTTTTTGTGTTATGCGGGCCTCTCACTGTTGTAGCCTCCTCCCATTGTGGAGTACAGGCTCTGGATGTGCAGGCGCAGCATCCATGGCTCACAGACCCAGCTGCTCCGTGGCATGTGGGATCTTCCTGGACTGGGGCACGAACCCATGTCCCCTGCCTCGGCAGGCAGACTCTCAACCACTGCGCTACAAGAGAAGCCCAAGATTTCATCTTTTATGGCTGAGTAGTATTCCATTGTTTGTGTGTGTGTGTGTGTGTGTGTGTGTACAGCTCTCAACTTCTTTATCCATTTTTCCATTACAGACACTTGGTTTATTTCTATATATTGGCTATGGTAAATAATGCTGCAATTAATATAGGTATTCATATATCTTTTTGAATTAGTGCTTTCATTTTCTTTAGATGAATACCCAGAAGCAGAAAAGCTGGATCACATGGCAGTTCTCTTTTTAATTATTTGAGGAAACTCCATAGAGTTATCCATAGTGGCTACACCAGTTTACATTTTCAACAATAGTATATGAGGTCCCCTTTTTTCCACATGCTTTCCAACATTTGTTACTTCTTGCCTTTTTGATAATAGTGATTCTACAAAGTGGTGTGAGATGATATCTCACTGTAGTCTTGATTTGCAATTCCTGATGATTAGTGATGTTGAACATTGTTCCATGTGTCTGTTGGCCATCTCTATGTCTTCTTTGAAAATAAATGTATTCAGATACTCTGCCCCTTTTAAAATCTGTTTTTGTTGTTGTTATTGTTGAACTGTACGAGTTCTTATTATATTTTTGATATTTTATAGTTTGTCTTTTCATCTTCATGTTTCCTTGGTTGTGTAGAAGTTTTCTAGTTTGATGTAGTCTCATTTGTTTATTTTTGCTTCTTTTTCCCTTGCTTCAAGATACATATCCAGAAAAGATATTCCTGGGACAAATGTCAAAGAGTGTACTGCCTATGTCTTCAAAGAGTCATGTTTTCAGGTGTCATATTTACTTCTTTAATCAATTTTGAGTTTATTTTTGTGTGTAGTGTAATATACTGGTCTAGTTTTGTTTGTTTTTTTTTAAATTTTGCCTATTGCTGTCCAGTTTTCCCAACATCATTTATTTATTTTTTGACTTTATTTTATTTTTTTAATCTTTACTGGAGAAAAATTGCTTTACAATGGTGTGTTAGTTTCTGCTTTATAACGAAATGAAGCAGTTATATGTATACAAATGTTCCCATATCCCTTCCCTCTTGCATCTCCCTCCCTCCCACCCCCCCTATCCCCCCCCCCCAGGAGGTCACAATGCACCGAGCTGATATCCCTGTGCTATGTGGCTGCTTTCCACTAGCTATCTACCTTACGTTTGGTAGTTTATATATGTTCATACCTCTCTCTCGCTTTGTCACAGCTCACCCTTCCCCCTCCCCATACCCTCAAGTCCATTCTCTAGTAGGTCTGTGTCTTTATTCCTGTCTTACCCTTAGGTTCTTCATGACATTTTTTTCTTAAATTCCATATATATGTGTAAGCATACAGTATTTGTATTTCTCTTTCTGACTTACTTCACTCTGTATGACAGACTCTAGATCTATCCACATCATTACAAATAGATCAATTTCATTTCTTTTTGTGGCCGAGTAATATTCCATTGTATATATGTGCCACATCTTCTTTATCCATTCATCTGATGATGGACACTTAGGATGTTACCATCTCTGGGCTATTGTAAATCGAGCTGCAATGAACATTTTGGTACATGACTCATTTTGAATTAAGGTTTTCTCAGGGTACATGCCCAGTATTGGGATTGCTGGGTCATATAGTAGTTCTATTTGTAGTTTTTTAATGAACCTCCATACTGTTCTCCATAGTGGTTGTATCAATTTACATTCCCACCAACAGTACAAGAGGGTTCCCTTTTCTCCACACCCCCTCCAGCATTTATTGTTAATAGATTTTTTGATGATGGCCATTCTGACTGGTGTGAGATGATATCTCATTGTAGTTTTGATTTGCATTTCTCTAATGATTAATGAAGTTGAGCATTCTTTCATGTGTTTGTTGGCAGTCTGTATATCTTCTTTGGAGAAATATCTATTTAGGTCTTCTGCCCAATTTTGGAATGGGTTATTTGGTTTTTTTGTTATTGAGCTGCATGAGCTGCTTATACATTTTGGAGATTAATCCTTTGTCAGTTACTTCATTAGCAAATATTTTCTCTCATTCTGAGGATTGTCTTTAGGTCTTGTTTATGGTTTCCTTTGCTGTGCAAGAGCTTTGAAGGTTCATTAGATCCCATTTGATTATTTTTGTTTTTATTTCCATTTGACTAGGAGGTGGGTCAAAAAGGATCTTGCTGTGATTTATGTCATAGAGAGTTCTGCCTATGTTTTTCTCTAAGAGATTGATAGATTCTGGCCTTACATTTAGGTCTTAAATCCATTTTGGGCTTATTTTTGTGCATGGTGTTAGGGAGTGATCTAATCTCATACTTTTACATGTATGTGTCCAGTTTTCCCAGTACCACTTATTGAAGAGGCTGTCCTTTCTCCACTGTACATTCCTGCCTACTTTATCAAAGATAAGTTGACCATATGTGTGTGGGTGTATCTCCGGGCTTTCTATCCTGTTCCATTGATATGTCTTTCTGTTTTTGTGCCAGTACCATACTGTCTTGATTACTGTAGCTTTGTAGTACAGCGTAAAGTCATCTAGCCTGATTCTTCCAGTTCCTTTTTTCGTTCTCAAGATTGCTTTTGCTATTCGGGGTCTTTTGTGTTTCCATACAAATTGTGAAATATTTTGTTCTAGTTCTGTGAAGAATACCAATGGTAGTTTGATAGGGATAGCATTAAATCTGTAGATGGCTTTGGGTAGTAGAGTCATTTTCACAATGTTGATTCTTCCAATTCAAGAACATCCATATATCTCATCCATATATCTCATCTGTATATCTCTCCATCTATTTGTATCATCTTTACTTTCTTTCATCAGTGTCTTATAATTTTCTGCATACAGGTATTTTATCTTTTTAGGTAGGTTTATTCCTAGATATATTATTATTTTTGTTGCAATGGTAAATGGGAGTGTTTTCTTGATTTCACTTTCAGAATTTTCATCATTAGTGTATAGGAATGCCAGAGATTTCTGTGCATTAATTTTGTATCCTGCTACTTTACCAAATTCACTGATTAGCTCTAGTAGTTTTCTGGTAGCATCTTTAGGATACTCTTTGTATAGTATCATGTCATCTGCAAACAGTGACAGCTTTTCTTCTTTTCTGACTTGGATTCCTTTTATTTCCTTTTCTTCTCTGATTGCTGTGTCTAAAAGTTCGAAAATTATGTTGTATAAGAGTGGTGATAGTGGGCAACCTTGTCTTGTTTCTGATCTTAGTGGAAATGCTTTCAGTTTTTCACCATTGAGGATGATATTGGCTGTGGGTTTGTCACATATGGCCTTTATTATGTTGAGGAAAGTTCGCTCTGTGCCTACTTTCTGTAGGTTTTTTATCATAAATGGATGTTGAATTTTGTCAAAAGCTTTCTCTGCATCTATTGAGATGATCATATGGTTTTTCTCCTTCAGTTTGATAATATGGCTTATCACATTGATTGATTTGCTTATATTAAAGAATCCTTGCATTCCTGGAATAAACTCCACTGGATCATGGTGTATGATCCTTTTAATATGCTGTTGGATTCTGTTTACTAGTATTTTCTTGAGGAATTGTGCATGTATGTTCATCAGTGATATTGGCCTGTAGTTTTCTTTCTTTTTGACACCCTTTTCTGGTTTTGGTATCAAGGTGATGTTGGCTGTGTAGAATGAGTTTGGGAGTGTTCCTCCCTCTGCTATATTTTGGAAGAGTTTGAGAAGGATAGGTGTTAGCTCTTCTCTAAATGTTTGATAGAATTAGCCTGTGAAGCCATCTGGTCCTGGACTTTTGGAAATGATTGGCGATCCTGAGACAAACTCTCCCTTCCGTGATCAGAGTAACTCGGGGAGGTGTCTCTCCCCCCCACCCCCCCCACACACACCGCCTTCTCCCTTGTGTACCAGCTATCTCTTTTAATAAAAATAATAATAAAATAAAATAAAAAAGTTTTGCTTTGCTCACCTTAGAGTCTTGTGGAAGCGATCTTCGTTTCTATGGCACTGCTGTGCAAGAATCTGGAAAAGGCCTGGTAACAGGTATGTCTGTAGCTCCCTTCTAGAGCTGGCCTGTTCCTACGTTCAGATCCGAGTGCCACAATTAACTTGGGAAAGAGCTCTCTTGAATGGCTTAGGAGGAAGCACTCCCGAATTATTCAGTCTACTAGAAAGGGACCCAAAGGGTTTTGCAAGTTCACGTGATCTAAGATGAACCCTCTGGCTGAGAATAGCCAAGGTCAAGGTATGGGTTTTATGAAACTAGGCATGTCTTTAGGGTGATCAGCATTCAAGGTCATCCTTTTCTTCTATCTACATCGACCCCAAATCCAATAAGTTCACGGGAGTGAACCAAGTTCGTCAGCAAGAAAAGGAACTTGGGGATGATGGCTGACACCGTCTAAAGTCTCAGGAAATGTTCACGGGTCATCTCGTCGTCATGGGATTTAGAACAAGTGATTTCAATAGCTCTAGGTGGACGAATTCCTTAAGAAAAGTTATGTTTTTTGGTATGTCTACTTAAAAACAGTTCCCCCCAGACCTTTTGGGTCACTTTAGAAACTTTAGAGTTGGCATAAGTGGAATGATGGGGAGGGAATTCATGGAATGTCTAGGTCGTTTCCAAAGATGACATACGGAAACGTTCGTGGCTCAACAAGTCTCAGTGAACCTACGTTGGTCTCCTTATTACAGAAAGACTAAAGATGTTCCGATGTATGAGTCCACACCTCTAACATCACTTTGGGGAAAAAAGCATTTTAAAAAAAGTGATGTGTGTGAAAATCTACGCTTCTAGACGTGATGAAATGGAATCATCCATTTGCCTGTCCAGAAACACTGGTGTCACAGACCCTGTTCACCATGGCTTCCTAGTTCCTGATCATGACCGATTCAGGTTTCTAAGGGTTCTGGATTCTTATTGTCTTTTTCTTCTTTTCTTCTCCATTCTTGTCTCAAAGAACTTTATGTTCCAAAAATTTTTTTTTACCTACCAAATCATAGATTCTCTGTTTGTTCCAAAAACTTTTAGGTTGAGAGATATTTTCTTTCTTTCTTTCTTTCTTTCTTTCTTTCTTTCTTTCTTTCTTTTCTCTCTCTTTCTTTCCCTCTTTCTCTCTCTCTTTCTTTCTCTCTCTCTCTTTCTTTCTGTCTCTCTTTCTTTCTCTCTTTCACTCTTTCCCTCTCTCTTTCTCTCTCTCTCTTTCTTTCTCTCTTTCTCTTTCTTTCTCTTTCTCTCACTTTTGTTTGTTGGAAGATTTTTAATCACAGTTTCAATTTCAGTGCTTGTGATTGGTCTGTTCATATGTTCTATTTCTTCCTGATTCAGTCTTGGCAGGTTGTGCATTTCTAAGAATTTGTCAATTTCTTCCAGGTTGTCCATCTTGTTGGCATAGAGTTGCTTGTAGTAATCTCTAATGATCTTTTGTATTTTTGCAGTGTCAGTTGTTACTTCTCCTTTTTCATTTCTAATTCTATGGATTTGAGTCTGTGGCGTCAGAGGCCGGTGTGATGTCGCACCAGCCTGAGGCACACCATGCATTCTCCCGGGGGAGTATTCCCTGGATCCCGGGTCCCTGGCTGTGCTGTGCTCACACACAGGCTTCTTGGTGGCAGCAGCAGCAGGCTTAGCATCTCATGCCCGTCTCTGAGGTCCATGCTTTTAGCCGCATCTCGCGCCCGTCTCTGGAGCTCCTTTAAACAGTGTTCTTAATCACCTCTCCTTGTGCAACAGGAAACAAAGAGGGAAGAAAAATTCTCTTGCCTCTTCGGCAGGTCCAGACATTTTCCCGGACTCCCTCCTGGCTAGCCGTGGTGCACTAACCCCCCTGCAGGCTGTGTTCACGCCGCCAACCCCAGTCCTCTCCCAGCGCTCCAACCGAAGCCTGAGCCTCAACTCCCAGCCCCGCCCACCCCAGCAGGTGAGCAGACAAGCCTCTCGGTTTGGTAAGTGCTCTGCTTTGCCCTCCACACCCCTGTTGCTGTGTTCTCCTCTGTGGCTCTGAAGCTTTCCCCCTCCACTACCTGCAGTCTCCGCCCATGAAGGGGCTTCCTAGTGTGTGGAAACATTTCCTCCTTCACATCTCCCTCCTACTGGTGCAGGTCCTGTCCCTATCCTTTTGTCTCTGTTTATTCTTTTTTCTTTTGCCCTACCCAGGTACGTGGGGGGTTTCTTGCCTTTTGGGAGGTCTGAGGTCTTCTGTCAGCGTTCAGTAGGTGTTCAGTAGGAATTGTTCCATGTGTAGATGTATTTCTGGTGTATCTGTGGGGAGGAAGGTGATCTCCATGTCTTACTCTTCTGCCATCTTCCCGGAAGCCCCTCAACACCATTTATTGAAGAGACTATTCTTTTTTCATTTTATGTTCTTTGCTCCTTTGTTATAAATTAATTTTATATATATGTGTCAGTTTATTTGTAGGATCTCAGTTCTGTTCTATTGATCTGTGTGTCTGCTTTTATGCCAATTACATGCTCTTTTGATTACTATAGCTTTGTAGTATAATGTTAAGTAAATGAATGTGATACCTCTAGCTTTGTTCTTTTTTCTCAGAATCGCTTTGTCTATTTGAGGCCTTTGTGGTTTCAAATAAATTTTAGGATTTTTTTCTATTTCTTTGAAAATGCAACAATTTTTAAAGGGACCACATTGAATCTGTAGATTACTTTAGGTAATATGGACATTTTCACAATGTTAATTTTTCCAGTCCATGAGCACAGAATATCTTTCCATTTATTTATGTCATCTTCAATTTCTTCAAACAGTATCTTACAATTTTCAGTGCACAGGTCTTTCACTTCCTTGGTTAAATATATTCCTACATATTTCATTGTTTTGTTGCAAATATAGATGGGATTGCTTTCTTATTTTCTCTTTCTGCTAGTTTGCTGTTAGTGTATAGAAATGCAACTTATTTCTGTATATTGATTTTGTACCCTGCAAATTTACTGTGTTCATTTATTATTTCTAATACTTTTTTGTGGAGTCTTTAGGGTTTTCTATGTATAGAATCATGTCATCTGCAAAACGTGGTAGTTTAACTTCTTCCTTTCCAATTTGGTTGCCTTTATTTTTTTCTTTTTCTTGCTTAGTTGCTATTAAGCTGAATAAGAGTGGTGAGAGTGCATATCCTTGCTTCCTTTCTGTTTGTAAGGGGATAGGTTTCTGACTTTTACCATTGAGTGTGATGTTAGCTGTATTTTTGTCATATGTGGCTTTTATTATTTTGATGTATGTCATTCTACACATATTTTATGGATAGGTTTAATCAAAAATGTGTGTTTTATCCTGTAAAATGCTTTTTCTGCATCTATTAAAATGATTATATGATTTTCATCTTTCATTTTGTTAATGTGGTGTATCATGTTTCTTTCTTTTGGTTGTCATTTACATGGAGTATCATCTTCTATGACTTCACTTTGAGTATTTGTTTGTCTGTAGAGCTGAGATTATTCCCCTAGAGAGAGGCTATAGTTAGATCCTATTGTTTTTAACCCATCTAGCTACTCTGTGTCTTTTGATTAGTGAATTCAATCCATTTACATTTTGGGTGATCATTGATAAATGAGGATTTAGTACTGCTATTTAATATTTTCTTTCCTTTTTCCCTTATATCTCCATTGTTTCTTTTTCCTTGTGTTTCTGTCTTCTATTTGAGTTTAGTTGTTTTCTATGATGTTTTTCTCAGTTTCTTTTTTTATGTTTTATATCTCTGCTCTAGATTTATGTTTTATTGTTACCATGAGGCTTCTAAACAGAGACTCATAGATAATATAGTCATTTTTCTGCTGATAGCATCTTATTTTCATTTGCCTATATGTGTTCCATCCTTTTCCCCTTTTATGCTTTTGTTGACTTAAATTATCACTTTTTTGTTATGAATTTATTAGAAAATTGCAGTAGCTACAGTTATTTACTGTTGTTTCCCTTTAACATTTATGATATAATTAAGTTTTTAACAATCTATTCTGACATAGTGTTTCAATTTTCTGATTCTGTCTTCCCATTTACCACCTTAATCAGAGTTCTGTTTATTTTTGCCTTTTTTATTCCAGGTAGAAGAACTTCTTTAAACATTTCTTGCAAGGCAGGTCTAGGGTTGATGAAATCCATGAGATTTTGTTTGTCTGGGAAAGCCTTTATTTCTTCTTCTAATCTGAAGGATAATTTTGCTGGATAGAGTATTCTTGGCTGAAAGTTTTCAATCTTTCAATAGCTTTAGTATCCCATTCCACTCTGTCCTGGCCTGTGGATATTCTGCTGAGAGATCTGATGATAGCCCAATGGAGGTTCCTCTTTATGTTACATCCTTTTTTCCATGGCTGCCTTTAAATTCTTTCTTTGTCATTGACTTTGACAATTTACTCTAATGTGTCATGGAGAAGGTCTTTTTGCATTGAGGTAATTAGGTGTTCTCTTAGCTTCATAGGCTTTCATATCCAGTTCATTCCACAGATATGACAAGTTTTCAGCTGTTATGTCTTTAAATAAACTCTCTGCTCCTTACTCCCTCTCTTCTTCTAGGATGCCCGTTATCCTATTGTTTCTCTTCCTAATAGAGTTTGATAGTTCTCAAGGAAGTTCTTTTTTTTTTTTCTTTTAGATCTTAATATTCTTTCCTTTTTTACCTGTATCATTTCTAGATTTCTTTCTTTGGACTTACTAATTCTCTTTTCCCTATAGTCTTCTATTTCCAATGCTTTCTAGTGCATTCTTCATCTCATTTATTGAGTTCTTTGACTCCAGAATTTGTTTGGTTCTTATTTTAGAGCTTCAGCCTATTTGGTAAAGTTTTCCTTCTGTTCATTAATTTTATTCCTGGACTCAGTGATCAGCCTTTATGCATTTTCTTGTAGCTCATTGTGTTTCTTCATGACAGCTATTTTGATTTCTCTATCAGATCACAATATTCCATGATTTTAAGTTTGGTTTCTGGAGAATTGTCACTTTCTTTATGTGATACCATTCTACCTGTTTTTTCATGGTATTTAATGAGTTGCTCTTCTGCTAATTAATTTGAGGAAGTAGTGTACACATTTCTTCTTAGGTAAAACTTTTTCTTTTTTATAAGTTTAGTTTTAAAGTTTCAACAAGTTCAAAATTAAATGATTTTTTTTTGTTATTTTCAGTAGGTGGTGCTATAGCACAAGTTTTTTGGGTTTTTTTTTTTTTTTTTTTTTCCCGGCACTCGGGCCTCTCACTGTTGTGGCTTCTCCTGTTGCGGAGCACAGGCTCCGGATGCTCAGACACAGCAGCCATGGCTCACAGGCCCAGCCACTCCATGGCATGTGGGATCCTCCTGGACCTGGGCATGAACCTGTGTCCCCTGCATCGGCAGGTGGACTCTCAACGACTGAGCCACCAGGGAAGCCCTATAGCACAAGTTTTTAGTTTCACTTACTTGAGCTGCCTCTGTTTATATTTGAGAATTCACACTTTCCACCCTTCACCACTTCTGCCAGAAGTGATGCTTGGTTTCCATTTTGCTGCTGCTTGTGCATCCAAGGTCTCCAGTCCCTTGTTGCCACTGGTGTCACTGATGCTGTCACTGTCACTTAGGGAACCAGGATGTTTGTTGCCTCTACCATGTTCATGGTCTTGTGGGTCACAGACTTTGCCACAACAGGGGGGAAGTTGGGGGTGATCCAGGGTCATGGATGCCTCTGCCACTCCTGGGGTCGTTGGGTTTGCAGGCACTAATGTTTTGGGTAGAGGGCCAGAGTTGCATACATCTTCATAGCTAGAGGTCTGTTGTCTCAGGCTCCACTGCTGCTGCTGCACTGCTCCTTGTGGTCATGTGCACTGCTGTGGCCAGGATGTTGAAATTGTGCACCACTTCCCCTGCTACTACCAGGTTCTCTGGGGCATTAGGTACATCTGCCATGACCAGGGGTACAAGATTGCAGACATCACCTCTGCTGTTTCTCTGGTCCCAGCTCCTCTATGTGTTCTAGTCAAACCACCTTTAGATGTACAGATCCGTGGAATTCTCTAGCATCTCAGTGAGTTTGGCACAGACACCTTGTTATGTTATGGACGTTTTACTTGTTGCAGATTGAAGCACAGAGACAAAGGAAACATCTCAGAGTGATATGATGCTGACATAGCTCTCTTTTTTTTTCACGATGTAGGTATTTATCACTATAAACTGCCCTCTTAAAATTACTTTTGTAGCATCTCATACATTTTGTTATGTTGTGTTTCCATTATTGTTTGTCTCAAGATTTTTAAAATGTCTTCTTTGACTTACTGGTTGTTCAGGAATATGGTCTTTAATTTCTATATATTTATGAATTTTCCACTTTTCCTTCTGTTATTAAGTTCTAGTTTCATACCATTGTTTTCAGAAAAAAAAATACTTGATATCATTTCAATTTTCTTAAATTAGAACATTTTTGTGGCCTAACATATGGTTCATCCTGGAATATGTTCCATGTGCACTCGAGAAGAATGTGTATTCTGCTGCTGTTTGATGGCATATTCTGATATGTGCATTATACATTTGATTTATAGCCTTGCTGAAATCTGTTTCCTTATTGATTTTTGGTCTGGATAATCTTTCCATTTCTGAAAGTGAGGTATCATAAAAGTGAGGTATTAGAGGCCCTTGTAACATCATTATATTGCTGTTTATTTCCCCTTAAGTTCTATTAATATTTGCTATATATATTTAGGTGATCCTATGTTTAGCGTATATATATATATATATATATATATATATATATATATACAGTTCTTTCTCTTGATGAATTGACTCATTTATCATTATATAATAACTTTCATTGTCTCGTGGCAATTTTTGATTTAAAGTCTGTTTCATCACATGCAAATGTAGCCATTCCTACGTTCTTTAGGCTATCATTTGCATGAAATATTTTTTTCATTCTTTTACTTTCATCCTACATGTGTCTTTAAAGCTGAAGTGAGTTTCTTATAGGGAGCATATAGTTGGGTCCTGTTTATTTTTATCCATGCAGTCATTGCATGTCACTTGATTGGATAATTTAAACCATTTACATTTAAGTAATTATTGAAAGGTAAGAACACACTATTGCCATTTTGTTGTTTTCTGACTCTTTTGCATTTTCTTTGTTCTTTTGTCCTTCTATTGCTATTTTTCTTTGTGATTTGATTATTTTTTGTAGTGTATGCTCTGACTTCTTTCTTTTTATATTTTGTGTATCTATTATAGGTTTTTTTCTTTGTGATTCCCAAAAGGTTTACAGAAAATATAACAGTCTAAGATGATAACAGCTTAACAGCAATCATATATAAAACTCTGTATCTTGCTTCTCTTTCTTTACCATTTATATATTTTATGTTAAAATTACATTTCTTTATATTGTGTAATCCTCAACAAACTAATGAAGCAATAATTTAAATGATTTTGTGTTTTGATTTTTATACTTGAGATATATGTGATTTATGTACCATCATTACAGTATTATTCTGGATTTTAGTATATACTCACCTTTACCAGTTGGTTTTATATTTCCATATGTGTAAATGTTGCTAAATAGCCACTTTTAAATTTAAATCTGAAAAACTCCTTTTAGCATTTCTTGTAAGATATGTCTAATGGTGATGAACTCCAATGGAGTTTCTTTGTCTGGGAAAGTCTTCATCTAACTTTAATTTATGTAGGACAGCTTTGTCACATAAAGCATTCTTGTTGCAAGTTTGTTTGTTTGTTTTTTTGTTTTTCTTTTAAGCATTTTGAATATATCATTCCACTCTCTTCTGGAATGAAAGGTTTCTGCTGAGAAATCACTAGCAGTCTAATGGAGGTTACTTTGTATGTGAAAAGTCACTTTTTTTCTTGGTGATTTCAATATTGTCTCTTTGTCCTTGACTTTTGAAAATTTGATTATAATGTGTCTTTGTGTAGACTTCTTTAGATTCCTCCTATTTGGAGGTTTTTGGACTTCATGGATCTATATGTTAATATTACTCCTGAAATTTGGAAAGCTTTCTGTCATTGTTTATTTAAATAAGATTTGTTGCCCTTTTTCTTTTTCTGCTCCTTCTGAGACTTTCATAGTGTATATTGTTTTGCTTCATTATGTTCCATAACTCCTGTAGGCTTTCTTTACTCTTTTTCATTATTTTTTTTCCTCTAACTTGGTAAGTTAAAGTATTGTCTTTGTGCTCACTGACTTTTTCCTCTGCATGATCAAGTCTGCTGTTGAACCTCTCTACTAAATTTTTCAGTTCATTAATTATATTCTTTAGCTCCAGAATTTATGGGGTTTTTTTTTGGGTTCTAGCTTTCCTTAACTTTTCATTTTGTTCATGTATTGTTTTCCTGATTACATTTAATTGTCTATCTGTGTTCTTTTTTTAGTTTGATGAGCTCCTTTAAGACAATATTTTGAATTCTTTTTCAGGCAGTTCATAGAACTCCATTTATTCAGGATTGGTTACTAATGCTTTATTTTTTTTAATTTGGTGGTATAATGTTTCTCTGATAGTTAATGACCCTTGTAACCTGGTATTGGTGTATGCTCTTTTGAAGATGTAGTCACCTCTTTCAGTCTTTATAGACTGGCTTTGTCAGGGAAAGCTCTTCATTAAACAGCCTGTCCAGAGATTCTGGATGAGTTGGCTGGTGGTGACTGTGGAAGGGCCTGTTGTCATGTTCCATGGGAAGGCATACCTGTTACCTAGGTCTCTGGGTAGGCAAATTTGTTGTACTGGTCCAAGTGTCAGTAAGTGCTTGAGTCCATATGGGCTGATCTCACATCAAGGTCTATTGAGACGTTTCTGGTTCCTGGGTTCATGGGTGTGTCTGGTACCTTGTCCACAGATGCCAGCCTAGTACTGGGACAGGCCTGGAGTCTGGGTCCTTGGTGGCCAGTCTTGAACCAGAGGCAGGTCTTGAGCCTGAGTTCATAGGGGTGGGCCTGGAGCCTGGGTCCATTTGGGTGACCTGGTGCTGGGATAGACTGCACCTTGGTTTGTGGAAACTGACTTGATGTGAGCCTGGAGCCAAAGTTCACAGGGGATTAGCAGGCTCTAAGGTAGGCCTTGAGGTTAAGTCAGCATGTGTCAGTTTGATATTAAGGACTGCTGGTGTGAGCTGAAATATGGGCCTAAAGGGATCAATCTGATGCTAGGATCCACTGGATAGGACTGCAGCTAGAATGTGTGGTGAAGTTGGATGCTCACCTCACTCTTTTTTTCTCCAGGAGAGTGTTCCAGGGCAGAGGGAATCTCTGTGCCTGGGGGAGATATGACTCAGGTAAACTGTTCTTCTTACCCTCTTCGATGTGTGTGTGTTTTTTTTTTTTTTCCTAATTTCTGTGTTCAGCCTACCTGGTGCTTGGTGAAGTAATGACCTCTAGATTCTCTGCTAACTTAGACTGTTGACCATAAGTGCAGGTGGATACATGTGAATTTTGCCAGAAACAGAGTAAGCAAGCAATTTAACTATACTCTACTTAACGGACAATTGCCATTTAACTCAGTCTATCTGATCCTGTATGCTAGCTCTATTCTGCCCTGGACATCTTTTGGAAGGCCATAATGTTGACCTTCCTAAAGATAATCTTGCCAGTATCAATCAATGGAGAGCCTACTGTTTATACTACTTGAGAGAAATGCTCCCTGACACTTGGCTTTTTCCCTCCATTAATTAAGCCATATTTGGTAGAGAATGTGTGTCTATACTTCGGAATTTTGAAGGAAGTATTCAAATACTGCACTGAGAATCCAGAAAATCATATTAAGGACAAGAAGGAGTACACAAAATCAATTCCATTTGATCTATTTTTACTATGCTTTATGAAATATATCTATATATCTATATCAATGTCAATAATGGCATAGATATACAGAGATAGATATGTAAATATATAGCTATATTTAGAAACATATACAATAAGTTCCCTACATACAAACCTTCAAGTTGTGAACTTTCAAAGATGCAAACGTATCTTACTTTACGTTATTCATTAAATATTCATTAACATATCTTATGTTACGTGATACATTAGTTCACGTTTCTGGAGTACATTGTCAGATGTGTGCATCCTCTAAAAGTGATTGTGCTTTTATGTACTTTAATGTACAGTACTTATAAAATACAGTAATACAGCATCTTTATTTCAAGCCCAGGAAAGAGCTACTACACAAACATCACTTGCTCCTTTTTTCAATAGTGTAGATAGAATGAAATCCAACAAGGAACCAGAACCTGTGCTATCAACGTCAGGCTTGAGTGAAATTGCAGCTTGCCCTCCATCTCCTATTGCTGACCATCCTTCAGCTCTACCACCTCCCACCTCCTCTCCCTCCTCCAGTCAGTAACTCTTCTTGCCTGTTCACTCAATGCCAGCCCCTGTATGCCAGCTGTTGTACTGTACTATGTACTTTTCAAGGTACTGTACAGTAAGATTAAAAATGTTTTCATTATGTTTGTTTGTTTTTTATGCATTATTTGTGTGAAAAGTATTATAAACCTATTACAGTAGAGTATTATATAGCCGATTGTGTTAGTTGGGTACCTAGGCCTACTTCTTTGGACTTATGAATAAATTGGACTTACGAATGTACTCTCAGAACAGAACTCGTACATATGTAGGGGGATTACTGTATCTGTATAAATCCTATACACTGGATACAAGCTTTTCTATATTTAGTGTTTATTTATAATAAAAGAGCCAAGAGGATTTGGATTTAAATTCTTTCTCACTTACTTACTAACTGTGTATTATCTTAAGCAGATAGTTAACCTTTGGAGACTTCAGTTGCTTTATTGGATAATATTAACAGGCATCTCATAGGGCTGTTATTATCAAATGAGATGATGTTGTATTGAGTGTTTAGCATGTTGTCTTACATACCATAAATACACAATAATATTTTGAATTGATAATAATGCCAAATTTTATATAGGTTTCATTTTCAGAATCACATAATAAATCGCCTGTGATAGTAATTCTATTAGAGACAGGAAGGTGGAATATCATTTTGAGACTGAATGAATAAACAGAATGAGAAAGGAAGGAAATTCTCACTTTTCCTATAATCTCTTTTTCTATAAAATGATAACTCAGCTCAGGGGAAAATATACTTCTTTAAAAAAAAGTGTCATTATTTCTCTCTAACAAAGTGGATAATTCTATAAAAGATAGAGAAAGGTCAATATTTTGGTACTAGAATAGACTTTTGAGGACATCTTTTCAAACCAGCTTATTTTGTGGGTGATAAAACAGATGCAGTAGGCAAAGTGACAAAGGTGACTTAGCCAAGAGCCAAAGCTAGAATATATATCTCACCAAAATATTTTGTTTTGTATTTTTAAAACAAAATACGTGGTTAGGGAAGGATTCCATTAGTACATTGTCTACATAATTTCCGATTTATCTCAGCTTGGTATCATTTTTAGTATGGCACACTTTCTTCATTATCTATGATAAAATCAAAGAGGTCACAGGACCCATTTTTAAAATGTTATTTATTTCACTTTGGCTAAATGTCAAAATATGAGTGGCTTCTCTTCTTTTGTTTGTGTGTGTGTGTGTGTGTGTGTGTGTGTGTGTGTGTGTGTGGCTGCACCATGTGGCATATGGGATCTTAATTACCCCACCCAAGGATCGAACCAATGTCCCCTGCATTGGAAGCATGGAGTCTTAACCATTGGACAACCAGAAAAATCCCTGAGTGGCTTCTCTTTTATGAGCTGACTATGTTTTTCATTGCATTAATTTAAATATATATATATATATTTTTTTTTTAATTTGCAGGGATAGATATGTAACAAATCAATAAAATTAAATTTCTTTATATAATCTTTGTTATTCAAGAGAATTAGTTGTGTTGTAGATTGATAATACAAATTCTTCACATCTATTAAGTACTTTACAGGATTTAAACCTTTTATACCAATTATTTCACTGAATATTTTAAACTTCAAGCTAGTGCTTCTTTCTACCTCCCTATTCACTCCTGAGTCACTATATTACTCAGGGTAGATTAATTGTTTTAACAAACAACTCCAATATTTGTGGTTTCACTGTTGTGTATTACTACTTCCTCATGAAAGAGGTGCCCTTACCTGGACATCTCTCCTCCAAAGGTGAGTCAGAGACACATCAAGTTTTCTTCCATGTTGTGATGTAGTTATCTTCAACACATGGTCTCCAAGATCACCATGGAAATGGAAGAGAGCTTAAGAAAGGCTCAGTGGATATTTAAATACCTTGGATTAGAAGGTACACACAGAATTTCCATTCTCATTCAGTGAGTCAGAGCCATTTACATATCTCCAACTAGATGCAAGGGAGAGCTGGTGATATAGTCCCTGGCAACAAATCTACAGTATGCAAGAGGAATCTGAATCTTTGATGGTCATCTGTCCCTATCATACTGACCTTCTAAGACAGTTTGTAAGTATGTTTAAGTGACAATAAACTTCCAATAGTTTGGGTGTTTTCTGGAAAAAAATGTTTTATTATTTCAAATTATCATTATGTTCTTAAGAGTGGGCTGAAATTCATGATAGTGTTTATTTCACATATGCATTTTTATAAATTGCTTGCATTTTACCCATGTTTCTCCTCAAGTGGCATTAAAAGTAATTTCCTATGAACCTTTAAAAACAAATTTGCTATGATACATATAATGATCTTTAGCAAAGAACCTTTTGCTGAGACAAATGCAAGAAACAGTTTCTACATTATGGTTTCTTATGTTGCCACTAGAATAAGTTCTTCCAACAGCTTGTTTCTTTTATGCTTAAAATTCAGAACCATTTCAGCTTGGCTGTATGCATCATTTCATATTCACAAAGAGTTGGTTGTATTTTCTTTCAACAAAAGCCTATCTCACACATTTTATGCTCTTGGAAATTTGTTGTGTGAAGATGAAGGTTATGTAGCTCATAAATATTAAAGTTTAAGGAGGATTTAGAATTAGATATAGCAAATTTCCCCATATAGTGATTTTAATATTATTATGTCTTGTTGGGTTGAAGTTGGAATATTGCTTCTTAATCTCTTCACATGAATGAGAAAGAAGTCTCTTCAAAAGTTATTAAGATATTTGCATTTTTGCTTATTTTGAATGTCTGCCTGTGGAGCCTGGGATATTGAACAGCTCTGTTCTCTTATGAAATTACTTAAAATATCTTCTGGTTGCATTACATACTAAAGCTTGATACTGGTGATAAAAAGTAAAGGTGTCTTTGCTTCTGGTTTTAGTAGTTTAACAATAGGCAGTGATTTAGGACCCAATTTATCCAAGTTTACTTACACTGACATTACAATGATTCTGGGCTAATTAGGGAATACATTTCAGACAAAATTTACATTCCAACTAGAATTGTTTAAAAAGTGCATGGAAAACAAATGGAGAGAAAATATATGAGCAAATTATAATTATGATTGTGTAATTTACCTTTATATGTGTCTACTTGATATTTCTACATGTTTTTTCCAGAACTGAATATACTTCAGAACTTATTCATGCACAGATTGATCTCTTTGTAGTTAAAGTCAACTTCTCAGCAGTGACAAGAATTATAGGCATTGGAGAGACCTTCAAGATGACAGAAGAGTAAGAGGTGGAGATCACCTTCCTCCCCATAAATAATTCAGAAATACATCTACATGTGGAACAACTCCTACAGGACACCTACTGAACACTGGCAGAAGACCTCAGACTTCCCAAAAGGCAAGATACTTCCCATGTACCTGGGTAGGGCAAAAGAAAAAAATAAAAAACAGAGACAAAAGAATAGGAATGGGACCTGCACCTCTGGGAGGAAGCTGTGAAAGAGGAAAAGTTTCCACACACTAGGAAACCCTTTCACTGGTGGAGACGAGGCTGGGCCAGGGAGAAGCTTTGGTGCCACAGAGGAGAGAGCAGCAACAGGATTGCAGAGGGCAAAGCAGGGAGATTCCCACACAGAGGATTGGTGTCGGCCAGCACTCATAACCCAGAGAGACTTACCTGCTCACCCGCCGGGATGGGTAGGGGCTGGGAGCTGAGGCACCAGCTTCAGAGTTCAGATCACAGGGAGAGGACTGAGGTTGGCAGCATGAACACTGCCTGAAGGGGGCTAGTGTGTCACAGCTAGATGGAAGGGAGTTTGGGAAAAAGTCTGGACAGGCCAAAGAGGCAAGAGACCATTATTTTGGGGTGCACGAGGAGAGGGGATTCAGAGCACTGCCTAAATGAGCTCCAGAGATGAGAGTGAGCCACAGCTATCAGCGTGGATGCCAGAGACGGGCATAAGATGCTAAGGTGGCTGCTGCAGCAGCCACCAAGAAGTCTGTGTTCAAGCACAGGTCACTATCCACACATCCCCTCCTGGGAGTCTGTGCAGCCCACCACTGCCAGGGTCCCGTGATCCATAGACCACTTCTCTGGGAGAATCCATGGCACACCTCAGGCTGATGCAATGTCACACTGGCCTCTGCCACTGAAGGCTCACCCAGCATTCCATACCCATTCCTACCCCCGCCTGAGTGAGCCAGAGCCCCCTAATCAGCTGCTACTATAATGCCATCCTGTCTAAGTGAAGAACATATGTCCTCAGGTAACCTTCAACCAGAGGCCGAACCAAATCCAAAGCTGAAGCCCAGGAACAGTGAAAACAAAGAAGAGAAAGGGAAATCTCTCCCAGCAACCTCAGCAGCAGCAGATTGAATCTCCACCATCAACGTGATGTACCCTGCATCTCTGGAATAGGTGAATAGAAAAAGAATCATCCCAAAATTGAAGCAGTGGACATTGGGAGCAATGATATATGTATATATATGTTTCCTTTATGTCTTTTTGTGAGTGTGTATGTGTATGCTTCTTTGTGTGATATTGTCTGTATAGCTTTGCTTTTACAGTTTGTCCTCGGATACAGACTGTCCATTTTTTTTTGGCTTTTTTTTTTAGTATACATTCAGCACTTGTTATCATTGGTGGATTTGCTTTTGGGTTTGGTTGCTCTCTTCTTTCTTCTTCACTTTTTATTTTTCTTTATTAAAGTAATTTTTATTTTTTTAATAATTGTTGTTCTTTTATTTCAATAACTTTAGTTTATTTTTCTTTCTTTCTTTCTTTCTTTCTTTCTTTCTTTCTTTCTTTCTTTCTTTCTTTCTTTCTTTCTTTCTTTCTTTCTTTCTTTTCCTCCCTTCTCTTCTGAGTCATGTGGCTGACAGGGTCTTGGTGTTCCAGACTGGTGTCAGGTCTGTACATCTGAGGTGGGAGACATGAGTTCAGGACATTGGTCCACCAGAGACCTCCCAGATCCACATAACATCATCAAATGGTGAAAGCTGTCCCAGCTCTCCATCTCAATGGTAAGCTCCAGCTCCAATCAACGACCAGCAAGTTACAGTGCTGGACACACTATGCCAAACAACTGGCAAGACAGAAACAAAATCCCACCCAGTAGCAAGGAGGCTGCTTAAAATCATAATAAGTCCACAGACACCCCAAAACATACCACTGGGCATGGTCCTTCCCACTAGAAAGACAAGAGCCAGCCTCATGCATCATAACACAGGCACTAGTCCCCTCCACCAGGAAGCCAACACCACTGACTGAAACAACCTTAGCCACTGGGGGCAGACAACAAAAACAGTGGGAACTTCACACCATCACCCTGTGAGAAGGAGACCCCAAACACAGTAAGTAAAGTAAAATGAGAAGACCGAGAAACACACAGCAGATGAAGGAGCAAAAAAAACCCACCAGACCAAAAAATAGAGAGGAAATAGGCAGTCTACCTGAGAAAGAATTCAGAGTAATGATAGTAAAGATGATCCAAAATCTAAGAAATAGAATGGAGAAAATAAAAGGAACATTTAACAAAGAACTAGAAATAAAGAGCACACAAACAATGATGAACAGCACAATAAATGAAATTAAAAATTCTCTAGAAGGAACCAATAGCAGAATAACTAAGACAGAAAAACGGAAAAGTGACCTGGAAGAGAAAATAGTGGAAAAATTACCACAGAGCAGAATAAAGAAAAAAGAATGAAAAAAATTGAGGACCATCACAGAGACAACTGGGACAATGTTAAACACACCAACATTCGAATTATAGGGGTCACAGAAGAAGAAGAGAAAAAGAAAGGGACTGAGAAAGTATTTGAAGAGATTATAGTTGAAAACTTCACTAATATGGAAAAGGAAATAGTCAATCAAGTCCTGGAAGTGCAGAGAGTTGCATACAGGATAATGCCAAGGAGAAACACACCAAGACACATATTAATCAAACTATCAAAAATTAAATAAAAAGAAGAAATATTAAAAGCAGCAAGGGAAAAAGCAACAAATAACATACAAGGGAATCACCATAAGGTTAACAGCTGAACTTTCAGCACAAATTCTGCAAGCCAGAAGGGAGTGGCAGGACATATTTAAAGTGATGAAAGGGAAAAACCTCCAACCAAGATTACTGTACCCAGCAAGGATCTCATTTAGTTTTGACAGAGAAATTAAACCTTTAACACAAAAGCAAAAGCTAAGAGAATTCAGCACCACCAAACCAGCTTTACAAGAAATGCTAAAGGAACTTCTCTAGGCAGGAAACACAAGAAAAGGAAAGACCTACAATCAGAAACCCAAAACAATTAATAAAATGGTAATAGGAGCTTGCATATCAATAATGACCTGAAATGTAAATGGATTAAATGCTCCAACCAAAAGACATAGACTGGCTGAATGGATGCTAAAACAAGACCTGAATATATGCTGTCTACAGAATACCCACATCAGACCTAGGGACACATAAAGCCTGAAAGTGAGGGAATGGAAAAACATATTCCATGCAATAGGAAATCAAAAGAAAGCTGGAGTAGCAATTTTCATATCAGACAAGATAGACTTTAAAATAAGGACTATTACAAGAGACAAAGAAGGATATTACATAATGATCAAGGTATCAATCCAAGAAGATAAAACAATTGTAAATATTTATGCACCCAACATAGGAGCACTTCAATACATAAGGAAAATGCTAAGAGCTATAAAAGGGGAAATTGAAGGTAGCACAATTATAGTAGGGGACTTTTTAACACCCCAATTTCACTTGAAAATAAATAAGGAAACACATGATTTAAATGATACATTAAACAAGATGGACTTACTTGATATTTAAAGCACATTCCATCCAAAAACAACAGAATACATTTTTTTCTCAAGTGTTCATCGAACATTCCCCAGGATAGATCATATCTTTGGTCACAAATCAAGCTTTGGTAAATTTAAGAAAATTGAAATCGTATCAAGTACATTTTCTGACCACAACACTATGAGACTAGATATCAATTACAGGAAAAAAAATTGCAAAAATACAAATGCATAGAGGCTAAACTATACACTACATAATAACAAAGAGATCACTAAGGAAATCAAAGAGGAAATCAAAAAATACCTTGAAACAAAGGAAAATGAAAACACAATGACCAAAAACCTATGG